>NW_028188943.1:2667500-3077500 GCF_054131305.1 Coturnix japonica | reverse complement strand
TCAGGCTTCTGGTCCATCAGCACCTTAAGAATAATCCTGCTATCCATGCTCTGTATCTCCTTCTCAATAACTTAAAGATGGATTCTTACTTAAACTGGTGCCATTTCATTGCCTGCAGTGGGGTCACTTGGAATTGCCATAGGTCCATGGGGAGGAACACTGTCCACTTTACATAGTCCCCATTTCACCCTCACAAAAGCTCATTTGTTTTTATTTTTCCAGGCTCTAATTGAACCAAGCCATAGTTTCCGCTACCTCTGGAATCAATATTTTCTCTGTCTTCTGACACTTCTTTTTTTAATTTTATTTTTACATGCGGTCTCCAAAAGGGTATAATTTACTGTTAATACCATGCAATCAAAGACAATGGCAGGATCCCTGCGAGCAGAGCAATCCTGGCTTCCTAATCACGGCCCTCAGGCTCCACAGAAGAATTACAATCCTGCTCAAGGAACAGAAAATGCTTTCTCTTGTGAGCACAGCTTAGTATTTTAAAGCAGGAAAATCTACGCCTCTCTTTGCTCAGAAAGACATGGCTTCAAATTGAATCACCCCTTGGGAAGTAAGAAATGAAGATTCTCTGGTTGGGAAAAACAGGATGAGTGCAAAATAGCCCATACTGCATTACTACATGTCCTTTGTGTTAGAAAGGGTACCTGTAAGCATGCAAGGCCACTTCCAGCCCTGTTTGGTGACTGCACTGAGGTTCTGCCTTGCTGGGAGCTGATGCAGCAGGCTAAATTCTTGGCTCTGTCTGCTGAATAATTGCTATTCCCCGCAGAGTAATAATGCCAAAGGGGTTCCTGCTGCATTTCCACACTCAGGAGATCAGTGCCATGTAACACCTCTGACTTCAGGGGAACAATAGTGCTGCCCTAGGACCTAAATAAACAGAGCTCATAGTTACAAACTCATGCATTAAGATGTCCCTAAAACACACAGGTATTCATGTGGGGCTGTTACTGGCTGTGGAAAGCTTTCAGTTTTGGTGAAAGGAATCTGGATATGCTGTAGCAGTGATGCATTTCTTTCTGAACTGTTCTCTCTTGAACCCTGTCATCCCCTGCTCGCTATGGCTTTGCTGGAAGACAATTGCCTTCACTAAATAAAATAAAAATGACCAGAACGTGTCAAGTGAGAAGCAATAAGCAAAGCAGCCAGAAACAAAAGACTATAGAGAAAGGGTAGGAAGTATTCCTTACTTTCTACAAGCATAAAGAGATGTAACCTGCTGCTGCAGCAACAGTTATCCCACCAGTTATGGAGAGTACCAATGATGGTTCTTTTAAAGGTTGAGACCAAGTGGAACAACACTATGGCACAGCATCGGGGTGGTTTGCACCCAGAAATGATGGCAGCCATGTCAAAGGGCTCCTCCTCTCGAGCTGCCTGTAATTATCCCTCTGCCAGGGGAGGCCAGTTTGGGTGGGATGACCAGTGAAAGCTGCTATGTGCTCCAGAGCAAGGCTCTGAGCTCTGCACACATCAAGCAGCCCTTACACATCTCACCCAATAACTAGCAGGAATCTATGATCTGTCCCTCCTTGCCAATGGCTGTCAATGAAGATGAGTTACTTTCCCTCATCTTTCTGTTCCCATCCCAAGCTCCATCTCAAGAATTCCTTTTGCAATGGATTCTTGAGAATCAGGGGAATATAGCAATAGAAAGGTCACTCAGCACATGCTCTGTTTATGGCATGATTCCCTATAGATTTGCTGCAGACTGTCCAAGAAGAGCTGGTATTGTGCACGCTGGTATTGAGAACACGAGAGAGATGTAAATAAATTGCAGAGAATCCAGTAAAGGTGCAGCATAAGTCCATGCAAAAAATCAGAGCTATTGGCTTTGATCTGACTCCCAAGGAATGGAAGAATGTGTCTCTGAGAAGGGCAACCCAGGGAGAGAGGATAATGGTAAGTATATAGTGCATTCAGGAGGAACTGAAGGGGAACAAAGGCATGTCCAACAGTGTGTCCATGTGCTGCAGACAGGCAATTACTCTATAAATCACAGTTGAAGGAGACTTCTGCTAGCCAGCACTAACCACAGTCCCTTACCTTCTGCGAGGATCAGCCACTGTGATTGCAGGCAAAGACAGAGTGCTGGTAAGGCAAACCCAACTATTCAGACAGATAGACAGGCATCAGCACAAACCCTCAGACCACAGGTCCCTGACTGCAGTCGCCTTGAAGGGACAAGTTCTGAAAGTGGCACAGATGAGATGATGGGATACCTGACCTGAAGAGGGTGGCCACAAGGGCATGATGAGGAGCGCTGGCTAAACCACTTATCATGATGGCTTCACTGCTGGTAACAGTCATGCACTATTAGAGCTGAAAGATTTTCCTGCCCTAACGGCTAGGATTTTAAGAATCTATTTAAGTTTGATAGTCTATAGCCCATCACTGGGAGTCTGCTTAAAGATGTGATTGCTCTTCTTTGTATTGGAATTGCTGACAGATCCTTAACTATTATGGTGCTTACCAGCAGTAACCATTTAAATAGAAAGAAGGAGCAGAACATAGACTTGTGCTGTTTGAATTTGATTTACCCAGCAGCAGAAAGAAAGTTCAGTGTACAGATCCTTGCTACACTATCTAGCCTACGAGTCTGCCCTGCTCTTTGTATATCCGTATACTAAAGTTAGAAGGTACATTATCCTGGAGGAAGGACGCTGCATTGATAGGAATTCTGGGGCTGGTTGTTTTTTGAACTGCAATATGTGGCATTGTAATTCTGTCAGTGATTTAAATGCACGGATAGAGTTGGTGACAGCTTAAATGGCTCCAGCCCCCAGCCTTCCCTCACCCCTCCTCCCTGCCTGCAGCTCGTCTAAGGCTGACAAGTTCTGTGCAGGAACAAAGGAGAGTGGGAGAATAGGTGTAGAGACCGGTAATTGTTTCGGGTGGGGTTTTTCTAGCGTTGTTTTAAAATACGGACATAAATGGAGAGATTCCACCTTCTTTTCTTGTGCTCAGGCACAAGAATACTGTGAGAGGCTGACTGCAGGACCGTTTATTGCCCCTGCCCTCTGAAGGAGGAGACTGAAGAGAAGGAGAGGCTGCTAGGACTCTTCTGAAGGCTGAAGGACAAAGCAGGCAGCTCCAAGTGGAGGTGATGAAAATGACCATTGTTTCTCTTCAGATGTTTACAATGAAGGTTGTCATGTCACAAATACCAGAGGGGCAAAAAGACAAGTTAAGGGCTGGAAAAATGCAGACACTGTGTAGGACAGAGCCCCACTGGGAAATAAGGCATCACAGCATCTTGTTATCACTGCCACCCCTATTAATAACGTCAGTGACTTCAGGTACAACCTCAGCAACTCCAGAACGGTCTAAAAATATCGAGTGATGGACGGAGCAGCATCACACCACTGATTTACATCTGGTAGAAGCAAACATCCACAACTCACTGCCAGTAAATATGTGACGCTGTCATCCCTAACTGGTGGGAATAAAAAATGTATTACCCTGCTCTTTATCATGTGCCCTGACTCTATTTACACTTTCTCTCTCTCATGCATGCTGATATAGATATAATGGAAATGGAAAGGGTAAGGAAAGCATATCCATCAGAGAGAGGAAAAGCCATGTGAAGCAGGTTACATTTGTATGCTGAAGGAGTGGGTTGTAGGTGTGCTTACTGTGGATATTTAGACCTCGGTGCTTCACAAGGTCAGCGTGGTCTACTCCTAGCAGCAGTCAAACACTCAGCTTCTTTGCCTTAGACACACACACTGTATGGAAATATGATGCCTTCTACAAACAGATAGAAGAGGTCCTTAAGCCTCCCACTGAAAGCAGCGGTGGATTTCCAAAGCCCAGTTTCGTCACATTCAACTTCACCCACTTAAATTCAGCATCTGAAATAGAAACCTTCCCATGCTAGGCTCCCTCTCAAGTAAGTGGAGAAAGAAACACCACCAGAGCGTAAAAGCCATTCCTTGACAGCCTCTTGCTTTTACAAGGAACTCAGGGCAATTACATTTCCAGTTGAAATGTCTTAAGTGCCTAACGTTAGGTAGGACCAATCTAGATCAGCATCCTCTGATCTCTACATACAGGTTGCCCTCTCCCCATCGCTTCAGGAAGGTTCTCCGCTGTGGTTAGCCCACAGCATCCAAGCCCACTGCTCATTTGCTGTATATACAAGCAAGTTACTTAACTGCAGGAGCAGTTCTCCATAAACATTCCATAAGGCACATGACAGTTTTCCATCATGGTTCTTCTAAAACACAGGTTCTTGGGTAGTTTAGCTCTCTGGAAGGGGTCACTACTGTTGAACAGCTCTGTGTGGGGAAGGGTTGGTAGCTTAAGGACTTGTGCCCTTATTGCAGGGACAGCAAATGGTGGGAGGAAGCCTTCCAAAGCTCAGCTGCATGCCTGCAGTGGCTGGAGACACTTGGCAGTAGCAGATCATATGAGGAGGCTCAAGATTGGAGCACAGAGCTGCTGCTATATTCCACTTCAGCATGGCCAGGCCTGAATTACAGACTGCTGCATGGAGCCATGACTATGGGGCAAGAATAGAATAGAGAAGATGATCTGCCTAACCACCTTAATGAAAAGACTGGAATCGCTGCCACTCCCAGCTGCTCATTTCAAATGACAATGTTTTCATTAGAGCTAAGAAAGAATGGGAAGGAGAAGGAGTGTTGTGTGAAGCCTGTGCTGGCCTTTGCACCTGATGCTGGGGGTTGTGATCAACAACACCAGCTGGTGACTCTTTGGATAAGAAAAGAAATAGAGCGGTCCTGGGGAATGCAATGTGAACAAGAGCAAGCAGAGCATTCAGTGCAGGAAAAACAGCTGGCAAGGGACACAGGCTGTCAAGGCACAAATTGCAGTCAAAGCCAATTAGAATTTCCTCCTAATTCCCAGGAAGTTCACTCCATCACTCCAGCTTCCCTCAATGCTCCTTCATGGCCTCCCACCATCCTGCTTTTGGTGATGCAAGATTTGGCACCTTTGGCACTGAGATCCTGGGGGACAAGCTGTCCCTTGCTTTGGAATGGGCTGAGGAGAGATGAGTGGACTCTGTCATGCATTGCAAGTTTTCAAACTTGGAGCTTCATGCAAGTTTTGGAACTTAGGAACTTGTATCCTGAGAAACCAGCCCACAGAGCAGAGAACTGTGGATGGTCCTGTCCTGCAGACCCATCCTGCAGACCCATCCTGCCATGGCAGCCCCAGGCTCCCAACCAGCTCATTAAAACATTTCACATGTTCACAGCTCCACCTGCCGTGTCACAGGAGGGTCCCGTGATCCAGCAGAGCTCAGATGACTTCAGTCAGCCCTGCCTTGAGGTTTCCTGCCTTTCAGTCCTGCACCACACAGATGATGCAAATCTAGTTCTTCCCTGCACACCCTCAGGTGTCCTAGAAGTCACTTTATGTTGATAAAAGTCAGTCCTCTGCAGCCAAACCCCATGGTGTGCTGTTTGCTGCACACCCATACCAGTGTATTCACAGTGTATTCATTCACATGAGCAGAGACAATGAGATTTTATTCTCCCTTTGATTTGAGATACTAATTAAACTTATTTTGTCCAGATACCAGTTGCATTCCAAGCCTTCTGTCATTCTCTCCTAAAGACCATTTTGTTTCTTGAGGGCAACAAGGTGGGACAGAAGCAGGCAGTGAGAAAAGATCATTAGCTCGGGAACGAACCCTGGCTCTGACACTGACCTACTCCCTGTGACTCTGAGCATCTTACTTTGCCATGCGTGACAAACACCAATTAATTTGCTGCATACGCCACTAAGAAGTTGTTAGCATATAATGTGATGAGAAATGGGATGCAAGAACTTGGGAAAAAATAAGCTGGGAGGTCAGACCTGGGCTGGAGTGCCTACGTGTAGCCATAGGAGTGTATCTAACTGAGTGATAACTCAGACTTTGAAAGAAAAAAAAGGTGAGTTTAAAAATTTAAATCAAGAAATAATTGTGCAGCCTTTAGCTCTAGATAATGGCAGCGTGAGAAGAGGGATAATTAAATGATTGATATGATTTCAGAAAGAAAACACACTTTCCCTGGGCATGCACAAGGTTATCTGTGTCATTTAATTAACCTGCATGCAGGAGAGGAATTCTCCGCTGTTATCTCTTGATCCCAGTCCTGTGATGTCTGCTGGGGGTTAGTTTTTGTTTTTGTTTTTAGAGCTAGGGTTTTTTTTTCTTCCATAGGGATTGCTAAGAGCTGAAGAGGCTGCCAAAGAAGTGAAGACAAATATCTTTGCAGGTTCTTTAGAATGGTGCTAACTGGAGAAGGTTTTGTATCGGTTGTTTTGTGCAGGGTGTGCTGATGAGGCTGCTGCCGTGGTTCCTTTCCTGCCGTGGGGAAGCAATGTTTTGCTATTTCAGCATTGCAGTGAATCCAATCTCCATGACACAAGTGAACGTATGCCCTTCTCCTGCCTAATAACACTGCTTCAGCCATTGCTATACTTCTTACTCTTACTTCTTTACTCTTTACTTTTCCTCTTTTCCTGGTCCCCATCCCTGAAGAGTGATCTGTGCTCCCCTCTGGAAACAAGCTCCACTCCTTCCTGCAGTTGCACTTCACTTCCTGTTTTCCTTCTGTCTGGTTTTCATTTGATTTTTTCTGGACTCCCAATACTTAGGCAGCTCTCCCCGTTTACAGTAGTCTCTGAGGAGAGAAGTGGCCACACAGAGAGCTGAGGAAAGGGCTCTAACATGCAGGGCCAGGACCATGGCAAAGGCAGCAGCCTTTCAGTGAGGTACATCAGTATTCTGAATAGTCCCAGCCAGGTCAGAACGGCTTCCTTGCTGCCAGTCTCAGCAGCCATGCCAGTGGATACCTCAGCCATGAAGATGCAGCTCTCTTCTGTCTCCCCTGTGCATCCTCTCTGCTGTAGGGTGGCATGGAGTGATAGAAACCTGTCCTAATAGTATCTGCTTTATCCGAAATTCCCACTAGCCTATATTTAAACATAGGGGAGATAGGTTGCTCAGGAGAGCTGCAAAAGTGGAAGTCTCTGCTCTATCCTTGATTGCAAGTTCAGTCTTTCTAAAGCACATCTCAAGCTGTGCATGCTACAAGTCTGCACTTCTACTGAAGATGTCAAGTAGCAATATAAATCACGAGAGTGATGAGTCTATATGTAGTAGACAGGCATGTATAGGGGAAAACAGCATGAAAGAAAGAAAGAAGATAGATAGATGTGTGCTTTAGAAATGTTTCTCAGAAGCCTTTGACGGTGCTCTTCTATCCTTGTCAAGAAAAACAAGAAAAAGTCTGAAAGCTCATATATAAAATACTCCATCTTCATCTTAAAACTCATCTCTGTATCTTTCAATTAGGTCTCATACAAGACTCAAAGGCGCTGTTTATTTTTGTACCAGCTGACACTGATGCTCCAGCCATTGAAACAAGCATCAGAAACCAAAGGTTACTTTGGCAAAGCCTCATTCACACTAAAGGGAGCTGGAGATCTGTCTCAAAGCAACAATCTTCATAAGCTGTTCCAAATATCAAGGCAGTTCTGGACTCAGAAGTAGCATGGAACAGGGTTGTTCAGCTCAAGTTGTCAATCTGTTCTCTTTTTGAAAAGGTTTTTTGACGTCAAATCTTGTTCACAACAATCTTATGCCAATAGAGCAACAATAATTCAGTTCTGCTGGACCTGGACACTAAGGCTTTGAAGAATGGCAGTACCAGAAGCAATACTCAACATCAGAAGAATAGGTGTGATGCTATATGGCACGCGTTCATTCTGGAAGCTCTCCCTTCAGTCATCAAATGACTGTGTTTGGTGACAAATTTCAGTCAGGTTACTGTACTGGTTATCATCCTCACCTGGCTGCAGCCACTCTACCTTAACACGTTATGCTGAAAGCTGCAGTGGCTCAGAAGCTGATTCACAAGCACATCAAGCACTCATGCCTTGGAGGCAGCAATGTCAGAAGAATGGAGGGAAGCCAAGGGAGATAACCACTTAGAACTGTCTGATCTTAATCTAGCAACACAATTCTGTCACAGCCTTCAGGAAAACTTCCTTGCTGACTTCCTTCAGGCCTGGGACAACCTCCCTTACACCAGAAGACAGCTGTGATGTCTCAGAACTATAGAATGGTTTAGGTTGGAAGGGACCTTGAAGATCATCTGCTTCCAACCCCTCTGTTGTGGGCTGGGTTGCAAGCTCTCAAAAGACCTTGCATATGCAGAACTGCTAAGAAATATTTAATGAAGAGTGGGGCAGCCCCAGTGCACTGGACTTGGTATCTGCAACGAGACTGTGCTTTTCTCTAGAAAGGAATAACCTTAATGACTGAATAATGAAAGAAAAACAGTCACACAGTGGTTTTAGCAAAGGCACGTGGCAAGCCAGTAGCAGAGATGGAGTTAAAATTCAAGCCTCCTAAGTGCAAGTTCTATCCATTAGAACACTCTGCCTGTAAACTAAGTGTAGTGCAAACATCCCGTTGATAAGCTTTTTACAACAGCGATGACAAAGTGGAAAAAATAATCTCTTGGATATGCTGCTTTGTGGCCGGGAGAGGATTCTGTTGTAGTTTTGTTTTTTTAGCCAGTAAGATTAGGCTGCCTCCTCTGGAATAAGAAAATAGAAAAAGAGGGCAAATCATGCAGTCTGTCCACATACCAGACACTGCATTTGACATCCCTGCCCCATTTCTGGGCCTATGACAATCAGGATGCGCATGGGATGCATGACGAGAGGCAGGCATGGGAGTGTGCATCATGATGGGGACTCTTCATGACTTAGCACTGCAGCTCAGGCTCTTGATGGAGAACAGTACAAGTCTGAGGGGCAATGATTCTGGCAAAGCAGTCCCAGTGTAAATTTGACAGAGAAGTCCTACAGGGCTATAAAAGTGTGGAGCCTTCCCCCATCCCAGCAATCCTGACAAGAGATCAGTGGCTACCCCTTCCCTTTCCACTCTGAAAGCATGAAATGACAGACCAAGGTCAAGTATTTTGCAGAGTGAAACGAGCTTGTGGGATTATTTTGAAAATTCACCCAAGAACACAATTTGTGAACATTCCAGGGGTGACATCTGCAGATAAAATCATCATCTGCCCTGAAGAACAGCAGTCAAGACAAGGATTTTAAAGGAAGCATATATAAGCTACACAGGCACATTTCACTGCTGTGAGATCCTGGTTTCCAGTCCACATGTTCCCAAGGGCTATTTATTTTTTTTAAAAGAACAGTTAGTCAAAGCTGGGAGCCTGCAGAAAAGGGGGGGAAATGGGAAATACAATCATCTCTCTCTCTTCAGCAATTGCTTGTAGTCACGAGGATAAACAAAGTCCTGAACACTGAAGGACAGGAAGACCCAGAAAAACAACACTGCAAAAAGTCGTCACCCCCAGCCTCAGCTGAGATGAGGGATTTCAGCAGAGGGTTTGGAAAAGCAGAGCAACATTCAAGTGTGCACCCCAAAATCAGCACAACACCTGATCCTCTCTCCTTGCAGACTCTGGTGAAAAGCTTGAGCTCTATGGCAAGTCACAGACGTGCCACCAAGCAGCAGATCCGCAGAGGCGGTGCACTGCAAGTGGCAGGAAATGCAGGTTTGACGGCAGCAGCATCACGGGGAGCCCAGGCAAGTCGCACACACAACACGTGCCACCCGGCCTTTGTTCAGCACAGAGCTTTAGAGACAACACACAGGTGGGTTCGGCCTAAAGAGCCCCAGTGGGATGAGTGCATCACAGACAAGGCTCCTGGAGGAGGCTGAGGTGCTCACCACAGAGCATGGCGTCTCGCTGCTTCACAGCACGTTTCTGAGTCACCAAGATGCTGAAGGAAGGGAAAGGAGAAACAGCAAAATATTTTGTGCAAATCTGGAGATGGAGAGGCTGTAAACATGTCTCAGCTCCAGCCCAGCTTCTTCTGCTCCCTTCTCTGGCGTGCCCGTGACACACATCTCCATGCCATTGGCAAGCTGAGGGAGGCTGTGACCACCCCCCCCACTGCCAGCACTTACTCACTGAGGCTTGCAGAGTCAGCAGCGCTAAGCAAGCAGCTAGAGAAGAGCATGTGACACTGAAATGAAAGTTAATTTGCTGCAATGTTATATTTTACCAGTAGAAAATAACAGAGCAAGGCCCCAGCTTTGGGACTATTACTCACAGCCCCCTGCGCGTCACAGCCGTGACAAAGTGTCAGCTTCCATGGGCTGTATGAAAGTGACACTTGCTGTGCTAAATGCCGATTAGAATTAAAATGGAAACGACATCCTGTGTGCATTACTCTGCCATTAATCTTGATGCCCTGCGTTCCACATTGACAGCGGGCTCCTGCGGGGGGAGCCTGAAGGGACACGGGGTGGTGGGGGTTCCTTTTTATACTTGTTATAGACAGAAATGTGCTTCTGAACACAAGTGTAGCACAGTGAATTACAAGGCTCTTCCTATCTCAGGGGGAAGACAAGATCTTTGTACTGCCACTGGGACACTGAGAGCCTTCACAAAGCACTCCCACGGCCGTGTGTGTGTGTAGTACATTGTTATGGAGCTCGATGTGATGTTACTGTGAGTTTATTCAAATATTTGATGTGGGTGCCTGCAGATCATGTACCTACCTTATGCTGCTGCTGGCTGTACCATAATTGTTTGCACAAGTGATGTTCACAAACACGGCACGGTTAATTAGAATCTGAGACCCGAGAGATCTGATCCTTCCTAACTTCAGTGGAGTGGCTGCCAGGAGGAGTTCATCTTCAGGAGAAGGTATGCATTAAATAGAGCGTTGTTCCAAGCCTATGGGAGGGCTGACTCATATTAAGCATCCTTGGGTCCCTGGGGAATGCAACACCAATTACATGAGCCTTTTTGACAGTGCTCACCCACTGACTTAAAGCTAAGCCCCAAGAGCAAGCCAAGGGCGGATCCTCTCTCCTCTGGTCTACTTCCTTGTTGAACACAGCTGGAAGTCCCTTTCCTGTGACAACATCATACAAAAATCATCTGTAGAGGGACAGATATTTTAAAAGCTTACTAACTCTTTAGTGAGGAGGTTACCTGTCACCCACTACTAAACTGGAGTATCTAGAATTCATTCTGACTTAGATGAAAGCCTTTGTCTGATCTGTCTTGAAAAGTCAAATACCCTTTCTCTTCCTGCAGAACCTCAGTCCAGGATGAAGAGTGGAAAACACTGAAGCTATTTCTGATTCTCTTGACATCACTGAATCTTCCAGTCTTACACTGCTGACAAAACCTTACTCTTCAAAAACAAAGAAAAAAAACCAACCCCCCCCCCAAAAAAAACACAGCAAGGGCTTAAACAAACAGAAAACTCAGCCATTCTTTCCCCCTTTCCTCAGCACAAGAGCTGCTTATGCAGCAAAAGGCAATGACAAACCTAATGCACTGCTAATGCATGAAGGAGAACTACAGCTGTAGTGTGAAGAGCTGTGCCCCTATGGCTGTGCAGAAATGTGCTGCAGAACTTTGCACTCATGTAAGCAGAATCCACGTGGGAGGGCTCCTCCAGCCCTGAGGTGCTGTGTCACACCCCAATAGCTCTACTGCACCCCAGCAGAACATGCTGAGGTGGCTGTGGAAACCCCAATTCCCCTTGCCAGCACATCAGATTTAGGAATATATTTGGACCATGCTCTACTTTGCTTACTCCTGTACATGCAGATGGTTGAGATGCTTAGGTAGAAACTCACCCAATCATGACTGAATTCAAGAATTAAGTGTATAAAATTATCAGAGGAAGCTCTATTAAAACTTCCAGGACTCGCCTTGGCTCAGCCCTATGCCCCTGGTCTCTCTTCCATCCATAGAAATATTCCCACCTCGGCTCCAGGCATGATGGATTGCTCCCCTCCCCCTTATCTCATTGCTACAACACTAAGACATAACGTGGGGCTCGGAGGGGAGGGAAGAAGATGCCTGTAGTGCCTGTAAAGTTGAAGATAATGTTTAAGCTTTGTTACACCGATGAGGCTGCATTAAGCTCCCATGACCTTGAGTGAGAGCTGCAGCTTGGGTTCCTCTCCTTAAGACTTTAATAAAGTGAAAAATTGTTTCAATACAAAATGTGATATTGGGACGTTGTTCGTGAATATATTGAGCTTAAGTCAAATATTCTGTGTCCTCAAATCTGACTGATTAATAATTAGAACCAGAAATTCTGTCTTAACTCTAATGTGTTTAGGAAAACTGATGGATTTAATTTTTTTATCAGCCGAAAGTAAGAAAATGTAGTCTTTCTTAGAGTATCTAATACAACAATGCAGAATAATTAGTTTCTATGAAAACAGGCATAATAGGACAGAATAATAAATTACTTTCTGTTTTGTATCTGTCTGTCTGATGGAGGAGAGATTTACTATATCGTATAGTGCATGATGCTGTAGGAAATATCAGGCAAGAAAAGAAAACTATAAGGGGATAAGGTATTTCCAACTGTGTATTATAAGGTAGTGTTTCATCTTGTGACAAGGCTTCAGAGATAGGTCCAAGGAATTATCATGCAAAAAACCAGCCCCCTCTTTGGGTTACAAGTTGTCAAAAAATGTTGGCCCTTAAAGCTCTGATTCTGTGCATCCCATGGCAGCATTCCCACTCATGTCAATAGACCTGTGCACTTACTGGCATTATACCTTTCCCCTTTCTTCTAAGACCCCAACAGATGCCTTAGAAACAGTAATGAACTGGAAGGGGCTGTTATGTGCCTCTCTCATTCAGGCAGTGTTAATCCCTATTTTGCACCAGGATAAGCCAAGGCACAGTGAGACACACTGTGATGGCCATGCCCATGGGACAGGCAGCTGCCGAGCTAACAGACTGAACCCCAAACCCTCTTAATTGAATTTCAAGGATTGATTCATGGATCTCAGGAGGAAGTGGGATCCTCCAGTTGCTACAGCTCTGCTTTACTTGTTTTAAGTTGCAGCTTTACTCTTTTCTCTTCAGCTCCCTTCTATGGAAAGAAACAGAATGAAACCATGGAGGCTGATATCTTCACTGTTCTCCAGGCCTGTCCAAAACAGGCTTGTTGCTGGGCATTATCATCCTGCACTCACTGTCTGCTGCTAGCAGAAAATCTCTGCTGCTTCCATTTGCTCTTGGCTTCAAGGGCATAACTTAGTCTGACAACTTTTAGTGCAAGAGAGTTATTCCTGATTTACCTTGCCAAACCACACCAGAATCTGTCCCTCTGGGTTTAATCAGTACTCGCACAGAGACCATTTTTAGATCCTAGATTCCTCTCCTCTTCTTCAGAGTTCTTTTGAGGTCAAGAGATGGTGGAAAACACAAGAAATTGCAGAAGTGCCTTCAAGTGGATCCTGTTTGAAGGCGCTGCAGTGGGCTGATGACCTGAAGTACAGTCAGATGAAGGGACCGACCCATTACATTCAAATGCAATACTTCCTGTAACCAATCTGACTCAATTCTTATGGAAGCTCTGAGGGTATCTGCTATTCTGGCTGACTTCTCATGAGCATGGGTCAAGGTATGTTTATTTTTTTCTTGTTGACAGTAGATTGTCTCCAGTTCTTTCTCCTTAGAGCATCTGGGAGCCCTATATGCAGTCAGTGGTGATGCTCAGGAGGTTCTAAAACCAAAGAAGAACAACAGCATCTGTATATCCTTGCTTTCAGACCACAGCACTCCTGCTGTTTTATTTAGAAACAATATGCAAGTAAGAAGAACTTTACCTAGAACAGATATGAAACTGTAGTGGAGCATGGTATCTGTTTTGCAGCACACCAGAGAAAGACAGAAGAGTTTAGGAATAGAAAGAGGAAGAAATGAGCCACCTGATCAAAAACACAGTATGAATCTAAGTAGGCAGATATAAATATTCGAAGCATACCTGTGTATACGCTGCTAAAAGAATTATTACAGATGATTTATTTCTTAGCTGTAAGACATCTACCCTGTAACAGATCACCCTCTACAGATCTGATTTGGCTTCTATTCAGTACAACACAGAATCACTCTGGCATATGACTAATCCTACATTATCACCTCCAGTTATCCCATATTGCACCTTTTCCCCTCAGTCTTGGTATGCGCCAGACCATTTTCCAGGTCGCCTGGGATTTGCAGTTGAAAGGGATGCAGTCACCGTAAGCAGCACCAGTAATCAACATCAACAGCATGTTACCTCTGCAAGTAGCCTGCACAGTGATCTAATCACAAGACCTATGTCAAAAAAAGCTATCAATTGCTTTAGAATACCACAAAGAAAAAACAGAATGGGAACTGTGCACCTTACACTACCACCTAAGAGCGATTACTAGTGCCAGGTTAGGGTACAATATGCCCACAGATTGGATAAAACTGAGTGAAGAAATATGTGCCAAGAAGTGCTGTGCAGTCTGGACCCCAAGGAAGATCTCAGACACGCTGCTTCAAACCTAGAGCAAGGTTGTTCTACCAAGAAAGTAAAATACCAAGTAGCAAGTGGCAAATAGAGGAAAGACAATACTAGGCTGGGACACTGGAAGCCCAAGTTAAGTTCTCAGCTCACTCACAGCTTTACTGTAGATGTTAAGGGAGACATTTAGTTCCTGTATACATCAGCTACTCATCTGCAAATTGAGGATGAAGAATCATTTCTTTGCCCTTGCTTTCTGTTTACAGTGTAAGCTCCCAGGGGCTGAGGCTTCCACTTATTGCTGACAACTCTACAACAGACATGAAATCTTTGCAGAAAACTGTATATAAATGCAGAATATCTTTTTTTTGCAAACAATCTAGCTTGGGCCCAGAACTGCCACATGCTCTGAGCACAGCCCAACAAACGCTTCCGGACTCAGCCACAGGCTCAGTAGCTGAGGCACAGCTTTTTATTAAGACATTTCAGCAGCAGATTGTTCCTGTATATTTGCATAGAGCTGTGCACAGCTAAATGGGACACCCTTGATACGGATGCACTTGAGAGCGCAGCAGAGCAATTCTGGTGCCAGCTCTGTGAAAGCCAGCTAATATCTGGAAGCAAAAGTATTATTTAAGGATTTTCAGATGTCTGGAGTGTTCTAGCCCACTCTCTCCACAACAGAGATGTGATTACATACATGTAGACTGCTAGCCCTGATCCCAACCAGGGTACCCAGGAAATGTCAGAGTATGGCAGTGGTGAGTCAGGTGTCAGCTCCATGCCCTGCTCTCGCCCCCCTTCTTTTCCAGGAGGCTCCTTTCCAGATCCCTCTCCTTTGGCAGGAGTTGGGAATGGTGCTCAAGTAAGACGTGTTTGCTAAGGACCGTGGAGGAGGAAGAAGCTCTGTCTGCACAGAGGATCCAAGAAGACTTGGCCCACCTTCTTCATTACAATGGGCTGCACGAAAAGAAAGGAACTGAAGCTTGAAACACATCTCGTGTGAGCACAGGGTTGATCATAAGCATCAAGCCCTCTTTATTCCTCTGCCATGGGAGATGCAAAAACAAAGAAGTGGCTTCTGTGGGTGGGCCTAATTTTTTAACAAGTTACCACGTGGTTCTTGCTCCAAATTTTAGGTGTTTGTCTTTGTAATGTCTATTGCAAACACTAATTTTCTAGCAGCCAGGTACATAGGAGGCAAAAGCACTAATAACGTGACATCACTATTTTTCTTCCATAGCAACACCCCCCTACACCCTTTACACAACAGGTTATAAGTCTGTAAAACTCTGCATTTTACAGTGCCATAAAACTCCTCCAGCTGTTATAAATATATCGTTTTAACCACCCGCATTTAAAAAATGAAACAAAAATACCACTGAAAAGTTCAATGCTTTTTCTTCTCTACTTTCAATTGCATTAACTTTTCCCCTGCTGGCCTCCCAGACCCACCGCTGGGCTGGCAGACTTCCATGGCAAGCAGGGGAACATTCAGGATGCACGCAGGCTGTGTGTTGGTACAAAAACATCCATTTTGCTGTGAGAGATGTCCAGTGGTGGTGAACTTTTACTAAAAGGATGCATCTGGCTTGTTTGCCAACACTGCAGGTGTGAACTGTCTGGTTGGATCCAGGGCCATTGGCCAAGGATCTGTGGGGACTGAATCCTGTGAGTGCAGGAAGGAGGGAGGAGATTGTCACTGGTGTATCTGCATCCTAATTGCAGGCGTAAGGACTGGTGCTGCGACAGCTGGGTATGACTCCACCTCAAGGCCATTCTAAACTTCTCATTGATGCATTATGTCCTTTTGGGGATATTTCCTTTAGTCAGCTACTTGGGCAGCTGGAAGTGGGCAAGACTCCACTGAAGCACAAGGTAAGGGCTGGGGAAGAGGCAGAAGCTCTGCACTCTCAGGATGGAAACGTGATGGTCTTTGAGGTTCTTTTCAACCCAGGCCATTTAATGATTTGGGAGAGCTTGTCCTGGGACAGAGCTGTCACTTGGCACTCCTCAGTGATGCTTGCATCAAAAGGGTTCTGTATTTCTGTTCTGAATTATGTTGGTTCAAGCAGTGCCTATAAAATAGCAAATCAGAGCTGCTCTATTTGAAAGCAGTGGAAGTTTTGCTACCAGTTTGAATTTGGTACAGATACTTCAACAGATGTCCATGGATTTTCTTTCCTGAACCAAAAAAGGGAGCATCTCACCCTCAGCTTGTGCATTCAGTGGAAACAGATGCTAATCATAGTCCTCAATCACCAGTACCTGCCATACTGAGTAAAATACAGTCCCTGTTGTTGCTTCTGCTGAAGCTGAAACACGCCAGAGCAGGGATTGTCTCTCGTATTGCACAGAGATGAGTGTAACAAGAGCCCTGACCTCAGCTTAGACTTGATGGAGCCCTACTTTGCTGGACTGCACACTTAACAGGCACTGGGAAGGCTTCTGATTTGTTCCTTTTCATGCACATTATTATTATTTATATTTTTCTTGCCAGTGCTTGAAGCCATCGTGACAGCATATTGGGCAATGACAGGATAATTGTTTGTTTTATTGATTATAAATCATTCTGCATCTCTCTGTGATTTATAGCATTTAAAATACTTTCTCCTTTCCTCTCTTTCTCTTGCCGTGAGGGCAGTGTCACTTTAACCGGTGAAGTGAGCCATGCCAAAGGGAAGGTGGTGTGGCGCAGGAAAGCAGTTGAGATCAAACCCAGCAAACGTTTCCAGATTGATGAGGAAGGGGTCAGAAGAACCCTGACAATAACAGGGATCCGGGCTGAGGATGAGGGAGAGCACTTCTGTGAGTCCAGAGATGACAAGAGCAGCATTACCATCACCCCCAAAGGTATGTCTCTGGAAATGAAGGCTGACAGTGTGGAAGGATCCGTGGCTTCCCTCATCAGCCATTACAACACTGCAAAGCTGAGTTTATTTGTGTGTTTATGCTGTTCTCTGTGTTAACAACCAAGTACAAAACTCGTCTTTCTCTCTAAATAGCTGTGGAACAACTGCTTCTGAAGAGCACAGCTGTTAAATCAGCCTTCAAGGCTGGAATTAAGCATCCCAAATGTAAGATGGGATTTTTTTTACCCCTTCTTTGCCTCTTTTCTTCTTGCATCTTTGTAGATGCAAGGAGGATCTCCTCTACAGGCAGGAGATGTGAGTGTGAGTTATGGTGATCACTTCCTGCGAGTCATAAAATCTGATGCTTCCAATAAAATCATTGACTCTGTTGGCTCTTTGAAGGTGCTCATACATAAAGGAGCTCATACACTTAGGGACACATCTTTTATGTGCTCCTAAGTGGTTTCTTTTTCTCCATCAGCTCCCAGGGTGGTGAAATTTGCTACGAGCCTCAACAACGTGATTTCTGAAGAAGGCAAAGAGGCTGTGTTCAAGTGCACTGTTTCTCCCAGTGATGCTGTGGTCACCTGGTTCAGGAATGGTGTCAAGATTGAAGCCAGTAAGAAATACATGATCTCACAGAAGGACACCAACCACAGCCTCACCATCACCGATCTGACACTGGAAGATGCAGCTGAAATCTCTGCCAATGCTGAGGGCGTAGAAAGCACAGCCAATCTCAGAGTCCGAGGTAAAGGGCTGTAATGCCCCATTGATAGGCTGTCACTGGTGCTGTGGTTTGTGGGTTTCATGTTGCCTTTCCTCTGATTACGGTGACGAGATGGAATTTTTCTTCCTTAAATAGGGTTCCCCTGAATGCACTGGGACTGGAACCACCATTTAAATTCTTTCTAAAAAAAAACTGTTTTGTGGATTCTCTGTGTTCTTACTATTATTTCTTCTCATTTATCAGAGGCCTCAATCTCATTCAAGAAGAAACTGGAGCCTAAAACTGTTGAAGAGAGAGACAGTGACCCTGGAGGTAGAGCTGACCAAGCCTGCAGAAGTCAAGTGGATGAGGAACAAACAGCATTGTATTGAAGCCCAATGCATATGTTGATAGTTAAGGACATCTCCTTTGCAGACAGGGGCTTTTACTGCTGCAAGAGTCCTGACGACAAGACCCAAGCCAAGATCAATGTGGAAAGTAAGTGGAATGATTGCAAGGTCTGTAAAGACACTGGATGTGATTTGAACTTGGATTCAGGTCTTCTCTATTATCACAGTGGCTACTGCCAGCCCTACTTGCCATGGGGGCAGGGAGATACAGCCCTGGGCTTGGACACCATTGTAATGCTTGAAATAAGGTGAAAGAGAGGGCAGTCTTCCCAGCAGCCCTCAGCCATGTCATTGACATAAGCTCTTAGCTGATTCTCCTCTGGAATTTCTCACTCTGGTGCAGTCTGTTTTTCTTCATCTGTAAGGCTATTAGCAACCTATTCCCTGCTTACCATCTGTTCTTCTCTACAAAGCACGTCTTTCAAAGCATCTCTTTATAATCAGTCAGAGTTAAAAGAAAAAATAAAAATAAAAACACAACAGTGCATCTATCTATGGATGATTTCCTTTCAAGTAAGCTAATGGTGCCTCAGCTGTAGCCCTGTACTTCTGTCCTATTTCCTGCATCCTTTTGTCGTGTTTGCTACGGAATGGACAAGGACAGAATTTAAGGTCTATCTGATTTTTGTCTACAAAGCCCCTGCCACCAATTGCTGTGTAGATCATAAACAGGTACTGAAAGGCTTGATAGCAGGCTTTGAGTACATAAAAGGCTCTTAGAAAGTGGAAGCAAACAATCTGTTCTCTGTGCAGAAATAATGGACTTAAATTGCAATGACAAAGATGCAAGTTACACAACAGAAAAGCTTTTCAATGGCTGGATGACTGGATAAGTCATTTGGAGGGGCTTTGAAGCCTTCACTGTGGGTTTCAGAAAAGGTTAGTGAAATATCTGGGGCACAAAGAGCTGAGCATGTCCTGGAGCAATGGAGAAGGGCTGGATGATTTTTGCGGGTATTTTCAGCCATAGAATTTTGTGTTCTGGTGGTGTCAGTACATTCCTTCGTACCACATGGACGGGTTGGTTTGTTGCACTGGTTCAGACTTTTGTACTAGGAGCTCAGCAGTGGTTAAAGCTCACACTTCTGCAAAGTAAACAAGCTCCTGCAATTCGTCTCTACTCTTTTTTAGCTGTGGATTAGCTTGACAGTTCCCTTCCATAAGCTTTATGGTTCCCTTCTGTAAGTCTACTTACATAGAGTGCGTTGCTTAACTTGAAGTCTTGCTCCAGGATTTTGAGCATATTATTAGCAAAAATATCACAAATAATTTCACCAGCAATTCTCCCCACCTATATGTAGCTTTCCTTTTTTTCACTGGCAGGTTTTACACTGGCAGATAGGGTGGGCATGTAGAAACAACCCCATTAATTCTCATGAAGCTCTGATTTCTCTGACTGTCCTTTGTTTTGTGATTCTGCATGCATGCCCTGTAGCTAAAGCCTGGATGTCTTCCCCAACACCTTCATTCTCCCATCCTTACTTAAGTTACTCCATGAAGATCAGAAGGCTTGCTTACTAGCAAGACAACAAACATGGCCTAGACCAACCAGGTGATGCAAAAATTCTCACAAATGCAATGGAGCTTTGGCCTACTTCAAAGAAGGACTTCAGCGTGCACCACAAATACTGAGATAATGAGATGGCACAATCAGCCCTTTTTACTATAGTTTTCACACTGTGTGCAGCACTTGTTTCTTTTAAGCAAGAAGGTCTAATCTGCATCCCGTAATGCTCAACACTGAGCACCTAATATTCAACATGTCCTTAAAATGGGATTGTTCTGTGCTACCAGTGGAACCCTGGGGTAGAGGAACCCTGAAAATCTTTCTGAGTGCAATGGTAAGAGGACAAATTAAGACTCAGAAAGCCATTGCACTTTGGGAGAAGCTAGTAAGATGAGGATTTCTGTAGTGAAAGAGCCAACCACTCCAAGAGTACTCATAATCCCTCCTGACTTTCACACCACATCATTTTGCAGTGAGTGCTGGACTCGCACGTCATGTTACAGTGGTACACATGAGAAATACAGCAATGGTAGCTAGGCAAGCACTCTCCACGTATGGCAGAGGAGGAGGTATTACATTACCCTGTACAGCCATGAGCTCATCCGGTCTGAAAGAGAACAGAAAACCTTTGGTTTCTGAGGCAAACAGCTAATAATAGCCCTCAGCTAGCAAAATTCAAGTGTAAAAGCACTACATTGCTGTGTTTTCTCCCTACACCTCTGCAATAAGACGTGGGCTGGCTTTGGCTGCTGAGGATTATTAACTTGGTTGATTCCAGCTGTTGCCATAGTCTTTCTGTCATTGTTCATATTTTATTTTCTCTGACAGATACCTCCCAAATCTACCCTTTCTGTAATCCACTCTTTGCTGAAACTGCCAATTTCCTGAGCCAAAAGCATGAGCTACACAACTCACGGAACAGATCCAAAGGCCCCAGAATCACATCCACGGGGTGTGGGAACAGTAAGAGCTGATAGTTTAGAGTCTACACCACAGGCAGCAGCAAAACTGTCTACTACAGGAGCAGAGATATATTGCACACCAGGGACTGAAGGAGCAGAATGCCCCAAGATGGAGAGAGCAAAGACTGCAACCTTTACAAGGGAACAGAACACAAGCTATGCCCTGCAAGGACACCAGGTCTGTGTGAGCAGAAAGGCAGCAGACTCCCAGTACAGTTGCTCCTCCACATAGCTGATCAAATGCCAAACCTTGACCAGGATTAAGCTCCAATGTGTTCACTGCCATAAGAAAGAAGAGGAGAAAACAGATTCCCTGTCCTGATCAGCTCAGAATACAAGACGAGAACTGTAAAGTTAACAGAGAACAAGTTGACTTATGAGCAAAAACCAGTAGAGTGCAGCTTCAAATAAAACAGAAGACAAACCCTCGTCATCAGCCAGCTCACTAATGGTCACTCAGAATGCAGCTGATGTGCCCATGGCTATCTGGAGTCTAAGTTAAAATTTACCGGATCTTGTGCAAAATATACTGACACCAGAGCAATCTCTACTGCCGCTGGAGTGAGAGATCTGCCTCCATGCTAAACCCTCAGACTAATGAGAAACGTACAATTAGAAAGGTATCAATGGATTCATGACTGGTCATTACATTTACAGAACATGGAACGAATGGTCGTCAACGTGTGATTCAACAAGCCAAAGGCAAGTGCAATGCCTCTGACTAAAAGTTCTTAGGACACCGACAACCAAACCTTCTCAGTGCAGCCACAGTAGAGATCTGTAACTACTACTGTTGAAATATCAACTGGTAGAGCAGTGTTGCACATTGTACAAATCACAGTTGGACATCCATGGACAGCTGATGATAAAAGTAGTCGTAGGGGAAGAGCTGGATGAAACATCATTAAAAACAAACAATCATCTTAGCTGCACGCTTGTAAGCATTTCTTTTCATCCTCCCCAAAACAGTTTCATGGGAGAATCAAGAGGACACGTTCACACAGACGTTTCCACAGCCAGACTATGGAATAATCAAAGAATATCAACCAAAATGTGTTTCCTACCAGTTACATGAATCTTGAAGGTGAGTTTCTGGCCAGCAGCCTCGCAGCTGTACTCCCCTGCATCTTTCTTCTCCACCTGGCTCACCACCAGCCGACGCTGTTTGCCCTCTGACTGCACCTTGAACTTCTTGCTCGAGGTGATCACTTTCCCCTCCTTGTACCACTTCACCTTCGTCTTCTCCTGGGCCACCTCGCAGCTCAGCGTGGCATTTTGAGTCAGTACAGCCTTCACCTCCTTTTGTACCTTGTCCTTGTTTGTAAACAGGTCTTCTTTCTCTGCAGGGACATCACAACAGTCACACCGTTTTGCTGTAGTCTGCTGCAGAGCTTACTCCAGTTCCCCATTTTCACTATACTTGCCCTTCACAGGGACCATCATGATGCCTCATTAAGACAGGAAAATACTTTCCCCTCTATTTTGCCTTGGGAAATGATAGGCATATCATTTCATATCATATCATAAATCTAAACATTTCGCAGTCTGATAGCAGATTTGGACATGAGATTTAGAACACCTGCATGCACTGCTGAACCTCCTCCCTTATCTTTTTTTCTTCTCATGTCTCTCTACATTTCCAGTAAATCAGAAGGGAACGGCCCTCTAGAACAGGTTGCCCAAGGAGACTGTGGATGCTCCATCCCTGCAGGCATTCAAGGCCAGGCTGGATGTGGTTCTGGGCAGCCTGGGCTGCTGCTTGGCAACCCTGCACATAGGAAGAAGGGGGTTGGAACTGGATGAGCACTGTGGGCCTTTGCAACCCAGGCCATTTATGAGTCTGATTAGTGGCATTTTCCACCTCATTGTGTCATTCAAATTTTGTAACCAGATCTCTTCAAACACCTCCCCTTTTCTCACTCCTTGCATGCCTGGTGTGCTCTTGCACTGTAACCCTGCAGACACCAGCTGACTACAAGAGCTGCACAAGTTACCCTCCTTGCCTATTGTTTGTTGCAGTAATTCATTCCTGGATGGAAAAGCACATGTAGAAAAGTGTTGCTATGACACTAGATGACAAAGAAAGTCCTATAGCCAAAATGTTTTGCACCAGAGAGGCTGTCAGTTGATCCTCCAAATGCAAGACACACAAAATGAAGCGTTCCTTTATCTCTGGGTTTCCAAGCAGTTTCTCACCTCTGACTTTCACTTGGAATGTTGCTTTGTCATCTTTTGTTTCACAGCTGTAGCTCCCTTGGTCTTTCAGGGTCACATTTTTGACCATGAGCTTGCGGTGCATCCCCTGGGAGATGATGGTTGTCCTCTGGTCCTGCTTCACCTCTGTTTGATCTTTCTTCCATACGACAGCTCCGCTTGCAGCTGACACCTCACACACCAGCTCCAGGTCTTCAGAAGGACTGACTGATATTTCTGGAGTCGTTTTGGGCTTGTTGACAAAATTAATGGCTTCATCTGAAGAAAAAAAGAGAAAGTGGTTTACATCCTGACTCAGGCTTATTCAGCACAGCATTAAGATACAGTTAGAACTGATTGTAATGTCTCTGCTCATTACATTTGGGTGATCGAGTTTCACCTCTGGAGGTACTCACATACAAACGTCTGTTTGATTCTCCTGTGTAAGGAAAGAGTAAGTTCTATGCAGACAGTTCTTATTTCTTTTAATCAATTCTGTATTCTGCACATGTTCTTCTGAAGCTAAAATGAAGGCAGCTAAGTAACGTATTTGCAATACATGAACAAACCTATTCAACACCTTGTCTCTAAGCTAACAAGCAGCGTTTGATGAGCACATCAGTATTTCATGCCCTTCATTCCATCCAGACAGAACCTGCCTGAGGAGCAAGCTGATGGCTGTCAGCTACAGGCAGACTGAGCTTAGTATTGCATTTCTTAGAGCAACAACTGTTGCTTTCAGTCACTGAATATACTAAGGCCAATTGCTATGCCAGGCACATTTATGGCGCCAGTGAACAAATAATGCCTTAAAAATTGTAATAGACGGGAGCCATCTATTCTTTTAAAACTAGGTGACCAAAGAAGTACAGTCCCTCTAGAGTCAAGCTGTGAAGAACTAATAGCACCAACCAATATCACATAGATAGATTACTTCCCTGCCCTAAGACCATCTTGTGACCATTTGGTGCTCCTAATTAAGCCCTCTTGATGGCTTTTTTTGAATGAGCCATGTGACATTTTGTGATAGGAGTTACTGCTAGTGTTCCCTTAACCCAACACCAAAGTAGGAGGTATCCATTCTCAGGGAATCATGCAGGCTTCCTCTGTATTTGATGCTCAGAGACAGCCCCAGAACTTTTTAAATCTTAGCTTAGCTCTCATCCAATAATGTTCATCAAACAGTGCAACTTGTCCCTTGGGGATGCCTTTGTTCTGCATCGACCAGTTCCAACGGAGTCTTCTTGGCTTGTTTTAGATCAGTTTTTCAACAGTTAAAGCCAGGGTCTTTGAATTACAAAGTGAAATTGCAGAATGCATGATTCTCAACCAAACAGAACAGGAGGTGGGATGCAGGGTGAATACCTGAGCCAACACCACCTGCAAGCAATCCTTCAGTATCTTAGTAATCTCTAGCCATCCCAAATCCAGTGTTGTGCTTGATCTATCATCTCTGCTGAGTTTTTAGCTAGCTGATGGTGAGCATCATGGTGGTGATGGGTGAGCAGTCGGACTAGAGGGTCTTAATCAACCTTAAGGATCCTGTGATCAGAGGAACGTGAATGTGCTGTTAAAGGTCACAAGCGCTGCACTGCAGCATGAGCATACACAGCGAAAGGCTTTCAGTAGAGCTTCAGTTCATAAATGAGGACTGGGTTATGGAAAATAGGCTCAAGATATAAACCAGAAAACAGATCTTAACGCCAGGTTCTGTGAATGCAGCCAGCTGAATTTCACAGATATTGAATATCAATGACAATTTCTTGTGTTATTTTACCCTCCAGCTCCACCCTGAACAGGAACATGTCAGTGACAAGCATTACTCCTCCAGGCTTGACCTGACAATGCTTTACTGGTACTATGAGCTAATGCCAGGAAGAGCAGGAAAAGAGTTTCATCCACGTGCCTTCTCCTTCCTTAGTAAAACCAGTTTGAAACCGCAGCCACGTCAGGCTGAAGGAGACGTCTCAGATGTCCTGCCTGGATGCAGGAGGTCACGTGTCAGAGGATGTCTGGCACGTCAAGTCTCATGGCAGTGCAGTGCATGACAAACTGCAACAACACTTTCCTGTGGGCTCCTTTGGGCACGAGGCCCAGCGGGTGACACACCTCTAGCTGCAGCTCTTCAGAGCCTCCCAGCAGCCACGTGATGCCCATGGGAGAGACACAGCTGACCCGCACAGCAGATGATTTACCAGCTAGCTCTGGTTTACAGCAAGAGAAGATACAAGTGGCGATGCTGAATGGTGAAATACTGCGAGTGTGTGGCATGGGTATAAGATTGGTGAGCCTGAGGATGTTCAAAGTCAGGCTGGACAGGGCTCAGAGCACCTGATGGAGCTGCGGTGCCCCTGTTCATTGCGGGGGAGTCCAACTAGCTGACCCTTCAGGGTCTCTTCCCTATCTATGAGATACACGAAAGCTGATTCTGCAGTAACCAAGCTACCAACAGCAGTTGTTTGTCTTACAGCTTGCCAACACAGATTTTAAAATAACAGCATTGATTACTCATTTGATAGTCACATTACAGTGCAAAGCACATGGAAACGTCCATCAGTTAATTCAATTAATTCTTTGGGCAGACCTGCCAGTATGAAATATTATGCTAACATGACTGAGAGAGGAAAAGCAAAATTAAGACTAGCTGACAAGCCTTGGCAGGAAGTTCTGCTCTCCATCAATTTAGTCCCATTATTCAGTTCTGTTTGGAGCTGTCTCCATGTCTCTCTGGAGTTTGTTCTTTGAGAAGAAGCAATTAAGTAAGCTCTCCAATGCCAAAGTGCATACACTACTTTAGGGCTTTGTTGTTTCTCCATGGACCAACAAGGGTGACAAGCCAGCAGAATATGATGAAGAGCCTCATGCATACTCAGAGTAAAAAAAAAAGGCAATTGTTGCTGGGAAGAAGGTGCATTTGCATTTGTGTCATCTGCAGAGGGTACTGCAGAAATGGAAAGTCTTCCACTGGAGCAAACAAAGGGCTCTCATTTATTGCAATCAAGGCCCAGCGTGTGGATCTCAGAGATCAGACCTACACCCTGCAGCAAAACAGAGACCTGCGTGGGAAAGTTCAGTTTCTCTCTACATCTGTGTAAGAAAAAGCCCACCATGGAATGACAGCTAAGTAAACATCCCTGTGACTCTTCACAGGTCTCTTCTACATTTGGGATCACTGCTACAAAAAGAGCTGTTGACATCATCTTTCGTGGCCACCCTGAGAGAAGAACAGGAAGGCTGGGATGCTCTTTTTCCTATCTTTCCCTTGATTTCCTCTATATCTTAGGGACGAATCACAGGACAGAACACAGAAATCAAATGGCTCTACAAAGCAGATTGGCCAGTTCAAGTCAAAACAGCCACTGAAAACACCCCAGATGCTGTCTGACAACAGCTGGACTGTCGGGGAGTCAGGTGAATGCAGTCTGCTGGCCCTGGGCAGGAAGAGGACAGCCCAGAATATCACATACCTTTCAGTGAAAGCTGATAGAGCATTTTATCCCCCTCACAGATGCACTGATAACTTGCAGCATCATCCATTGAGTCGTTGTGAATTTTCAGGGTGTGTTTCTTCCCCACAATGTGCAGTTCCTATTTTTCACTGGCCTTGAGCTCCTTCCCATCCTTCATCCACTCCACAGTAGCGCCTGTGTCTGAAAGCTCAGCCTGCAGTTTGGCTTCCTCACGCAGCCGAGCGGAGATCTTTTCTACATCTTTGCTCTTATTGGTAAATCTCACTGCAGCACCTGTCAGGAGCAAAGGCCGCGTTATTTCAATTTATATCAGGCTAACGTGGTCAATGTTTGCTGCAAGATCTCTAAAAAAGTATCACCTTCTGTTCCTGCACTCATCATTGTGTCAGTGCTGAGCAATTCAAGATATTTCATTTGGTCTTCTTGCCGGATTTACTAAGTAAAAATCAACCAAACATCCCCTTATACTGATTAATAATGCTCTAAACATGCCTCTGCAGAGGTTTCCACCCAATGACAAACAGCTCCTCCCATAATGAATGTTTATTTGTAATATTTTGTCATGCAAAGCTGATTGATAGAGATATTATTGGAATGATTGCTCCCCTACTTCTAAACTATTCCAGTGCAATCAGAAAGGCTGTCTGAACCTGGAGCTGAAAGTACTGCTCTATGGTGATGCAGTGGTAAACCTGGTGACTGAATGCACTGGCCAATAGCTGTGAACTGCAGACATTCATCAGCTGGCATGAAGCAATCCGGTTCAGATACCAAGCAGCTGGGTAGATTGGCTTACCCTACAGTCAGTGCTATCATGTTTAGGTCATTACCAGGACTCACGTCAGTCCATGGGATGCAATTTCAGGTATTTGGTACAGTCAGTGAATACCTGCAGCTCCAGTTCTAATCATCAGATCACAGCAACTATGCCTTGACTGTAAGAGGAAAGGAGAAGGATCAAAGCAAATACCTCTCACTCTCATCTTGGTGCTGACATCAACACTTTTGGCAACAAATTTCACTTCTGCTCCATCATCGTTCTTGGTGACGTTCTTTATGATTAGGCTGTGAGTAGTTTGGGTTTTCTTGATGATGCAGGTCTCGCTTTCCTGTAAGACTTTACCACTGAGGTACCAAGTGCCGCAACACGTTGTTGTAAGGTCAATAGTAAACATGGCATCCCCTCCAGGTACAGCTTCACCAGTTGTTAGGGGGGATTTCACAGCCAGGACTGGTCCTGAGGAAGAACAACATGTATGTCTTAATGCTCTTTAGATGCAAGTCTGGTATCTCAATTAGAAATGGAAGATTAAATCATAGGTACATTTCTACTTCTCCCTCTGCATGAGTGCTGGAAGAAGCACTTCTATGCTTAAGATCTGTTACAGAAAGTTCTGCCTCTTGCACATGTGAGATATCAAAAGATAAGGATATTCATGTCTCTGTCACAGAAACAGAACTTGTATCACTTCAGTGGTAGCTGGAAGTTGATAGGAGATAGGAGAACTAGGAATAAAGGAAAGCCTTTGGTGTGTTAATGCACTACTATCCTTAAAGTCAAAGGAAACATCTTTAGGGAACTAACACAGCTGCTCATGGGGTTTTTGTGCTTACCAAGGTGCACGCCCCCTGGGAATTCCAGAGACGGGCTCTGTCCATGCGCATTGACTGCAGACACTTGGAACTGATCATCAGCCTCTGCAGACAGATTTACAGCCCCTGCACAGCTCTATATAACAGCCTTATAGAACTACCTCTAGTAGAAGCAATCTCCACACAGAGATCCTTTCCCAGCACACTCCGACACGGGGGGGGGCAAAACGGGGAGGGGGCCACATACACACACAGCGCCGGGGGGGGGGCCCGTAATTGACCCCCACCCATCCTTTAAAGGGGTGGGGGGTCCGTTTTAATGGGGGGGGGGCCGAGACCACCTTCACCCCCCCCCCCATCCCCACCCCATCCTTTAAAAAGGGGGTGTCCATTTTGGTGGGGGGGGGGCAGTGACAATCCCCCCCCCACCCCATCGTTTAAAGGAGGGGGGGTCCGAGACCACCCCCCCACACCCCATCTTTTAAGGGGGGGGGTCAGGGGCTCATGGGGGGCAGCACAACGTGCACAACTTTGGGGGGGGGGGGGCTTTATAAGGGGGGGGTTACAAAAAGCATAGCTCTCAACTATAGATGGGATTGGGGGGGGCTCAATCGATGGGGGGGCCCCTTCATGCAGGGGGGGCACAGCGTAAGGCAGCGGCTTTGAGGGGGGGGTTGGGGCTGTTTGGCCTTTCGGGGGGTTATTGTGTGCCCCACCCCCACCACCCCCACACACAATGGGTGTTAATGTGGGGGGGGGGGGCTTAGATTAGTTGCGTTCCCTATAGCGCTGCCCCCCCCCGTCATTAACTCCCCTGCTTTATCCTTACGGCTGAGCCCCCCCCCCGACAGCTCCCCATTCATCTTTATGGGGGGGGGGGGGTTTGTCACACGACCGCGGCGCGGCTTACGGCACGTCGTCGACCCCACCCCCACCCCCCATAACCCCACCCGGGGGGGGAGGGGGGCGATGTGGGGAGGGGGGGGTTCCGGGGTTGGGGGGGGGTGGGCAAAGCGCAATATGGGGGGGTGGGCACAAATTGGGGGGGGTCTTTAACTGGAGGGCAGCGGCTGCACAAAGAGCCCGCGGGGGTCGGAGAGCAGCACTTTGGCTGGGGGGGGTCCACGGGGTCCGGGGGTAATGCTGCCCCACCCCCTCCCCCACCCCCCACTGCCGACCCCCCCCCCCGCGTTGCCCCCCCGCCCCAACGTCAGCTCCTGCGGCAGCTCCTCGTCGCTCTCCTCCTCCTCTTCCTCGTCTGGGGGGTCAATATGTGGGGGGGGGGGTCCCATCGGGCAGCGGCAGCTCCGCCGGCTCCGATTGGCTGAGCCGCAGTGCGCGGGAGCGGCTGTTGTGTGCCGGTCGGTGGAGGGGCGGCTCTTCATGGAGCTGCCCCGCAGCCAGCAACAGCCTGAATGAGATCCTGGAGTCCCAGACGCTGGAGGATGAGCTGGGAAAGAGCAGAGGCTCCCCACAGAAGGGCAAATCACGTCTGATAACGTGAGTGTGGAGCACAGCCAGCCCCTTCCTCACATGTGTGGGGCTTCCACGTTCCTCTGTGCCCATTGCAATGTGCCACCCCAATCCTGCTGCCCAGCCAGGAGTGGATGGGATGAGCAGGTTGGGATGCACAGAGCAGTGCTCAGACATTGCTGGGACATTTGTGCACTGCTGTTGAGCTTCCCTTTGTGCAGCAGGGGAGAGGATGGAGGTTTACAGGTGGATGGTTGTTCTTTCTATGGCATTGCACAGGTGGTAGAACCTTGTCCATTCCCAAACTTATTCCAGGGCATGCGGGAATTTGTGCAGTTGTAGTTCCTGAATTGTGCTATTTAAAACCCTCCTGTAAATGGGGATGTTTTGTAATGCCTGCTGGGGCTGCAGGCAGCATTGCCTTCCTCCTTAGGGGGCAGGTTTAATCACAAACCTACCTATTTCCTATCACAAACGTCCTACAAACCACGTCTGGGCATTGCTGTCTCGGCCTGGATCTCAGCTCCTGAGACTGTCAGATGTGAAGCAGCAGCAGCTGGGACAGGGCTGGCTCTGTGTGCCCTCTGTGGGTCTGTGGGCACAGAGTGGGGCAGAGGGATGACTGTGAGAGGGAGGAATTGCCCAGCCACTAGAAAGAGGAAATCAGCTGAAAAGGGGAGATTTTAGAAGCACTGAGGCTGTGGCTGCTTTGACAGTAAGAAGAAACCAAGCTGTCACTGTGCAGATGGGAACTCCAGTAGGAGAGCTGTGGTGGCTTTACAGATGGCAGACAGCAGCTGGAGTGTAGAGCCAAGGGTAGGGGGGGGATCTTCCTCTTAGCAATGCCATGCAAAGAATGATGCAGACTCCTGCAGGGTTGGCTTTGCTGTGTGACCCTGGGTGGAAGCAGCTGGAAGGTCTCAGCCCTTCTGCGTTATCCCAGGAGCTGGGGCAGTGCTCGGTCTCATCCCACCTCTGCTAATAGCAAATGCAGAATCCCTTATCTGAGTGCCCTTTTCTCTCATGTAGAGTCACCAACCCTGGGAAGTTCACAAAAAGTTTGGGTGTTGTGTTGAGGGATGTGATTTAACTGGGAAGTATTGGTGATGGTTGGACTGGATGATCATAAGATCATTCAGATCATAAGATCTGAGATCATAAGATCATAAGATCATCCAGGTCTTTTCCAACCTTGAAAATTCTATGGAGTTGTAGCAGATTGTGGGGGTGTAGGTGTGGTATATATATGTACACAGATGGGAATATCCGTATGGAAAAGATAGATCCATGTGTGTTCTGGGCTGCACTGAAAAAGGGGTGGCCAGCAGGAGAGGTGATTGTCCCCTCCTGCTCAGCTCTTGTGAGGCCCTATTTGCAGCACTGTGTCCAGGCCTGGGAAGGATGTGGAGCTGTTGGGGGGGGTCCAGAGGAGGGCCACTGTGATGATCAGAGGGCTGGAGCAGCTCTCCTATGAGGAAAGGTGGAGGGATCTGGGCTTGTTTAGCCTGGAGAATGGAAGGCTGTGGGGAGACCTCATTGTGGCCTTTCAGTACTTGAAGGGAGCGTATAAACAGGAGGGGGAATGGCTGTTTATGAGGGTGGATAATGATAGGACAAGGGGGAATGGTTTAAAACTGAGACTGGGGAGGTATAGGTTGGATCTTAGGTAGATGTTTTTTGCTCAGAGGGTGGTGACGCACTGGAACAGGTTGCCCAAGGAGGCTGTGGATGCCCCATTCAAGGCCTGCAGGCATTCAAGGCCAGGTTGGGTGGGCTCTGTCCATGAGCATTGACTGCAGACACTTGGAACTGATCATCACCCTCTGCAGACAGATTTACAGCCCCTGCACAGCTCTATATAACAGTCTTATAGAACTACCTCTAGTAGAAGCAGTCTCCACACAGAGATCCTTTCCCAGTGCCCCTTTGTGACGTCATAATGCCCCTTTGTGACATCATAACACCCCTTTGTGATATCATAATGCACCTTTCTGATGTCATAATGCCCCTTTCTGATGTCATAATGACCCCTTGTGATGTCTTAATGCCCCTTTGTGACGTCATAATGCCATTTGTGATGTCATAATGCCATTTGAGACGTCATAAGGCTCCTTTGTGATGTCATAATGCCCCTTTGTGACGTGATAATGCCTCTTTGTGATGTCTTAATGCTCTTCTGTGATGTCACAATACCCCTTTGTGCCGTCATAATGCCCCTTTGTGACATCATGATGCCCCTTTGTGATGTCGTAACACCCATTTGTGACGTCATAATGCCCATTTCTGACGTCATAATGACACTTTTTGACGTCATAATTCCCCTTTGTGATGTCATAATGCTTCTTTGTGATGTCATAATGCTACTTTGTGATGTCATAACGCCCTTTGTGACATCATAACACCCTTTGTGACGTCATAACGCCCTTTGAGACGTCATAATGCTCCTTTGTGATGTCATAATGCTCCTTTGTGATTCATAATGCCCTTTGTGATGTCATAATGCCCTTTCTGACATCATAATGCCCCTTTGTGATGTCATAATGCTTCTTTGTGAGGTATCTGTGGTGCCATTGATAATGAAGTGTGATGAACTGGAAGGCTTTCAGTAGAATTGCAGCCCTAACATAAACAATGACTTGAACTCTGGAATTCTGTGTAAAATCATTAGCTAGCTTGTGGTCCGGGTCTTCAAACCAAAGGCTGTGAGGTGCTGCTCTTGTTGACACAGGCTGTGAAAGATGACTTGAGCTCTAAGAGTAATTTCCCTTCTGCTCTTTATATGAACGTCAAATCCACAATTAGAATATTAAGAAGATAATATAAAAGTTTGTGCTGCTGGACTGAGGACTTCCATTAGCTGTTAGCCATAGTTTGGAACTTGCAAAGCAATCATATTGGAGCCTTGCTGGGCAACCTGCTCCAGTGTCTCACCACACCCACAGTAAAGCATTTCTTCCTAATATCCAATCCTAATCTACCTTCTTCCCATGTAAAGCCATTTCTCCTCATTCTGTTGCTACCTGCCCTTATGAAAAGTCCCTCCCCAGCCTTCCCTGTAGGCCCTCTTCAGATACTGGAAGGCCACTCTAAGGTCTCCTTGGAGTCTTCTCCAGGCTGAAGAGCCCCATCTCTCTCAGCCTGTGCACATAGTAGAGGTGCTTTCAGCCCTCTCTGATCACCTTCATGGCCCTCCTCTGGACCTGCCTGAACATCTCCAAGTCCTTCTTGTGTTGAGGGCTCCAGAACTGCGTGCAGTGCTCCAGATGGGGTTTCAATGAGAGGAGTGTGGAGGGGCAGCACCACCTCCCTAGACCTGCTGGTCATGCTTCTGTGCTTTAAGCTTATGCTTTAAGGTCCTATATGCTTTAAGGTTTAGATAGTGCAGTTGCCTCACCTCTTCAGGTTTATCTGTGAAGGCCCTTTCCAAGTGAACCGTGCTGATCCAGACAGTTCGGTCTGCTCATTAAAATGTTTTAGTAAGTTGGGCTGGTCCTACGAAGCAGTATGACTGCAGTAAGCAGTGTACATGGTGCGCTGTGAGTACTGCACACATTCCTCTTGGCAGCTTGTGGAACAGAAACTGTGCATTGTTTGGATTGTGTAAGTATTCCTGTTGGTCTCTTGTGATGCTTACCTTCTTAGAGCACCTTTCCTCGTTTGGCTCTACATATTTTGGTACCTTACTTGTTCTGTTTGGCTTAGCAGGGAAGGTCTTCTTCTGAAGCATCCTCAGTCTTGGTCTGGGCAGCATACTTAGAAATGACATGGACGTTACATGAGTGGGTGGTCAAAGGGGGGAAGAACTCACCTTTCTGATCTGTTTCCTTTTAGAACACAGTCCTGGAGAGGATTTGCTTTCCTTGTTTCCTGGAGACTTGGATTCTTAGATGGTTTTGACTGCAGCTATTTCTGATGTTAATTCCTTTTTCTGTACTTTAGTAGCCAAGTGCAAGTGGAGTGCTTTGGGAATTGTCTGAAGTTGCCAGGTTGCGTGTGATCACATATGTAACGTGGAGTTATGTGTGGTGCCAGTGATAATTGTGATGAACTTGAAGGCTTTCAGTACAATTTCAGCCCTAATGTAAACAGTGACTTGAACTCTGGAATTCTGTGTAAAATCATTAGCTAGCTTGTGGTCCGGGTCTTGAAACCAAAGGCTATGAGGTGCTGCTCTTGTTGACGCAGGCTGTGAAAGATGATTTGAGATCTAAGAGTAATTTCCCTTCTGCTCTTGATAGGAACGTCAAATCCTCAATTAGAATATTAAGAACATAATATAAAAGTTGTTGCTGCTGGTCTGTGGACTTCCATTAGCTGTTAGCCATAGTTTGGAACTTGCAAAGCAATCTTATTTAGACTTTAGTGATGAAATCTTCTGATGAAATCCTCCTTCTAATTCTGCAAAAGAATCTCGATGGAACATTTCTGTCTGAAAAGGCTCTGGCATATGAAGATGTGCCAGACTGCAGACATGTGCCAGATGCGTTTGGATCCATGGAATTTTCTGATGTAGCTTCAGTGCTTGAAGAATCTCCACTAGATCTAAATACTCAGAAAACAAAGCAGGTGTGTGAAGATGTACAGCTAGTTTCTTACAGAAAAAATACAGCTCTTAATCTAGAAATCTGCTTCTCATTGTATCTAGTGCTTACTCCATATTTAAGTATCTAGTGGACCTTGACCAAAGGAAGATAAAGATAGAGCAAAGAAGTATGTTAAGCATAAATTTTGTTGCCTTCTACCTGTAGGCCATGGTTGGTTTGACGTGATCCCTAACTCCAGTGTTTGGTTTGCACAGAAACAGCAAGCAAGGGAACAAGTAAAGGAGTCAGTGAGGATTTTAAAACACAATGGGAAGAGATAAGGCACAGTTAATAAGATTCTGGAGTTAGGCTGGAGGTAGGCAGAGGTTGAAAGGTATCGAAAGAAATTCAATCTTACTGTGTTGGACAAAAAAATCCACTGTGATATTATTCAAATTTTTAACTAAACCAAGTGATAATTCATATTTATGTTTAGATAAGCTGGTGAGGGTTAATCCTCAATGGAGAATTGAGATGAACAAATCAAAAAATGGCATTTGACAGTCTATAAGAAACGAACTTATTCTAGGAGAGAATCAGAGTTTTCAACTGTTTTGTTCAATAGCCAAATAATGTATGATATTTTTATAAGCATTGTGTCTGACCTTCTCAGCTGTTAGAATTTCTTTGACAGTAACTTCTCCGGCTGTGATCAGAAAACCTTTTGTTCCATCTCTGGCAGCATTCGAGGCATGATACTCAACTGGGTGATATGGAATTCACACTGTCAACTCCAGTGACAAGAAAAGTGGCATCTAAGAAGCGTGCAAACACAGAGAATGTTGATGCAGAGTCAGCGTTAAGAAATGAGATGCCCATTGCATTTCCTGCTCCAAAGGCCTTCTTTTCGAAGAGCCAGACAGAGAAGCAAGTAGAAGGCATATCCTTTCAGGCGCCTACTTCCAAAGGTATGTTGTATGTAACAAATGCAAACCTAGAACATGTGTAGCTTCGGAATTTTTTACTTTTAATATGAATGCAATACTTGTAGATCCTAAAATTCTGAAAGGTTTCAGTGTGGGGTTTATTTGGTCACAGCACATACAGCTGCCAGCCTGTACATCTGACAGTGCACTGCAAGCGGTTTAACCATATATCAGGGCACGGTACACGTCTGTTAATGATAGAAGTTCTCACAGTTTCACAAGGAGCATGCCTTGAGATGCATTCAGATAATGAGATAAGCGCTGTGTTCCTAAAACTAGCATGTGTCTCCACTCTCCATTGAGATCTAGTAGATAATTTCTTTAACAATTATGATGAGGGTTTTGTTTTGTTTTTATTTTTTTCTGGGCTATTATTTTGAGTGAAAGAAAAGGGTATGCTTTTATTTAAGCGAGCTTTTGATTGCATCATGCTTCTAAATTAAATGTAACCTACTGGATTCCTCATGATAGCATACGAGTACTTGCGTGTATCTGTTCTCCCTAATAGAGGGAGAAGAGACTCAGTGAACCTGGACAGTGTTACCCAGAGTTGTGAGAACAGCTGAATGATTGTTGAGAACTGGTCAACTCGTGAGCCTGAGACCTGGGATCCTCCATCCTAGGGTGGAACTTTACTGGAGCACGTGGGTGCCACAGCAACAAAAGGACTGTGTACAATAGACTGAGAGTTTGCTGAGTTTCTTAGTTGACAGAAAGCACAACTAACTCAGCAGCAAGTGACGTATTTGGGATAGGAGATGACAGCTGGACTTTGAACCTTAAGGACTGCCAAGAAAGAAGCCATCTGCTCAACCCCTGAGCTGCAAACTGCCAAGGAACTCCATACGTTGCCAGGGATGACAGGAGGGTGCCGACCATGGATACACAGCTACGGACTGATGGTAAACTTGAAACAGCTTGAAGTGAGTAAGGGATATCCAGGGTGCACTGGTGCTCAATATTCAAGAAGCCCATCAATCTACACTGGGCCAGAGGATACCAGTTTTAATATCTCATGCAGTGTTCACTGTATTGGAGGCAAAAGGGTGACATTGGCTTTCACCCCAAAGATTCCCGAAATACCAGGCCATCCTGGTAGAGCAGGGTGATATAGAAATAATTGTAACTACTATTGCCAACCCAGTATCTTTTCTTAGTGGAACTCCCCTGGTGGAGAACCAGGATGACATCACTGCTTTGAAACAACTGATGCTGCACATTACATCCAGTCAGTCGGAACTGAAGGATGAACCCTTAGAAGATGCAGAAGACGCCTGGTTTACCAGCAGCTGCAGTTTTGTGAGACAAGGAGGCTTTAAGGCAGGACATGCAGTAACTGCTACTGAGCAGGGAATGGAAGCACAACCATCAGCCATGGGGACTACCCCTCAGAAGGCTGAAATAACTGCCTTGACGAGAGCCTTAATGATATGGACAGATGCTAAATATGTGTTTGGGGTGTCACACACTCATAGTGCCATCTGAAAAGAGCAAGGATTGCTCACACACAAGGAAAAGAGCATGATGTAAATGTACCAAGGGCTATTCTATGCTGTAGGGCACAGTTCTCTATCCAGGCCCAAGTCTGTGTGGGTGTCTCCTCTATCCACAAAGCTGCTCACACTGCAGGAGGCACAGGCTGAGAGGAGAGGCCAGAGCAGCTCTCCCACTGTGACACAGAGCAGCAGGATACAAGTAAAGGAAGGCCCCGCAGCGGTACTGGGAAGATTCCACACAGTCATCAATTTTTCATCTGAAAGGTAAAGAGGAATTCCCTTTTCTGCCCCTATCATCATTGGTCAGGTGAGTAGCAATGATGCCCGGTGTGCTTCCATCAATGGAGCAGAATAGGCGGAAGGCTGGGGTGCAGGCTGACCTCTGCTGAGGTGAGTGGGGGCTCAGGGTGTTGCTCAGTGGTAGATTTGTTCACACTGAGCTCTAACAGGAAACTTGCTCAACATCGAAGGCCTTGCAAAAGTCTGGCTGAGTGATGTCAGTTGCTTTTCCTTTCCCTACTGATGCTGTCACTCCACTGTAGAAGGCCACCAAAGCGACCAGGCTGCATGTCTCCGTTTCCGCTGTTTCGCCATTTCCTTCTTGTTGCTCCCTGTAACCAGCAGGTTCAGCCATGCTGCTTTCCTGCCTCCTCTGCTGTGTTTCGTGTGGTCGGGATGGAGCTCAGAGCTCCAGCTCTGAGAAAGGTTTTCTGAGAAAGTTACCATCTCTTTTCCATTCCCTTACCCCTAAAAACAGTTTTCCAGTGTCTCTCATGCAAGAATTCTTTGAACAGCCTGCAGCTGACTCTCCTGAAGCTCAGGGTCCTGACTTTGCTTTTTGCCAGGCCCACATTCCTTGAGATGAGGAACTCTAGGAGGGCATGGTCACTACAGCCCTGACCACCTCCAGTCTTAACCCCTGCTGTGCACCATGTCCAGTAATGCTTCCCTTCTGCTTGGTGTGCTTAATGCTTGGCCCACAAAGTTATTGTCAGTGCACTCCAGCAGGCTCTCAGACAGCTTGCAGCAACTGGGATTGGTGCTGGGTGGTTGCTGGGAGGTGTCTCAGCAGAAAAGCTGGGCTGGGGTGGGCGTGCTGTGTCAGTCCTCATCGCAGCTGGCAGAGAGAGTTAGAGGAGGGTGATGGGTGCTGCCTGCTCTCAATGCTGCTGCACTGAATTTGGGGCACAGCAGCACACTGGTGAGTGAGCTGGGAGGGAGACGGACTGCTGCTGTGCATGGCTAGGCCAGAGCTGGAGGATTGTCAAACATGTGAGTCGTGCTGGTGCAGCCATTGCAGCTGCAGCAGGAGTAGAAGACAAAGAGGTTTTGTAGAGGACAGAGGGTGGTGACTCATGGTTTGATGTCCAGGTGGAGGCCGATAACAAGTGGAGTCATCCAGGAGTCTGTCTTGGGACCAGTGCTTTTTTACATGGTTATCAGAGACACCAATGATGCAATGGAGTGCACCCTCTGCTGTTTGCTGAGTGGTGCGGCTGACGCAGTGGAAGGAAGGGATGCCATTCAGAGGGAGCTCAACCGAGAGGTTGGCCTAGGTGAATTTAATGAGGTTCAACACAGCAAAGTGCAAGGTTTTGCACTTGGGCTGGAGGAATCCCCGGCATTTCTACAGCCTGGGAGGAGCAGTCCTTAAGAGAAGCCCCGCAGAGAAGGACCTGGGGGTCCTGGTGGATGAAAAACAGAACGTGAGCCATCAGCGTGCTCTTGCAGCTCAGAGAGCAAATGGTCCCCTGGGCTCCATCAAAAGAGGGGATGGCCAGCAGGGACAGGGAGGTGATTGATCTTCATGATCCTTGAGGTCCCTTCCAACCCGGGCCATTCTATGATTCTGTGATTACACTCGCTGTCAGAAAGAACGGCAGCTGTACAGATGTTGGATATATTTTGGGACAGTTCTTGTAACCAGCTGATTTTAAGACCTTGCCCGAGTCAAGAGTCTAAATTGAGTGTCAGAAGAAAGCTGGTAAAGTGGCTATTGCTCATTCTTTTTCATTTGCTGATTCTTTCATTCAGGTTCCTTTTCCAAAGGAGATTCTGGTGATGGAAGCAATTGAAGAATGAACCAAAGCAGCTCTTGCCAAGAGTGCTTGAATTCCCTGTGGAGAGAAGCAAAGAACTTGGGCTTCCTCTGGGATGCTCCCCACCATGTCTCAGGAAGGAGACAACTGCTGTTCCACTTTCTGCTTTGTGTGTGGAAAGGTACGTCTGGGTTTTCTTCTACTTGTTTTTCTTTCTTTTTCTGGCTTTGAAGGAGGAGAAGGGGTGGAGCAATGGGAGACCCACTGGTCATTTGTTAACTCAAGAGCAGGATGGATTCTGCATTGACTGTGAAAAACCTGGGCTAGTAGCATGGGCATGTTTCAGGCTGGACTCTTCTTTTGCTGCTTGGTTTCCTTTTGGCTACAGGGAGACAGCTGTCTAAAGGTGTGTTTTCAAACCCACTCTCCAAAACCATGTTTCATTGTTGCAGGTGGTTCAGTGTGCTCTTGCAGGGTAGATGTGTTTGCTATAGAATCTGAATGGTTTCTGTTCCTAGGGGAGGACTGGGAGGAGGTAGTGAGAAGAGAATTCAATGCCTTAGGTGTATCTTAGTGAGAAATGTTGGCATGAGGTGCTGAAAGTCTTGAGCTGTCAAAGGCCAGTGAGGCTCAGACTCCTTAACCTGCTGGAGCAGGGTGGAAGCAAGGAGTGGGCACTGCCGTCCCACCAGCTGCACTTGGTTCTGGTCTGCCAGGTCTGTGCTGGCCTGGATTTCTTCTGAGAAGTTTGTTGGAGCTGCTTGGAGTAGTGAAGGGTGGGGAAGAAGTGCTGCTCCAGAGCTATGAGACGTGCAGCTCCTTCTGAAGTGCTCCTGAGAAGGATGGAGCGCATTTGCTGCAGCTTTCTCTGCAGATGTGCTCCTCACCTTGAAATCCTCCTGGTTTGTCCTCAGCTCCTGACCACGGCCTGTGCTCTGTTTTGCAGGCTGATAACATGCAGAAGCCGCAGCTGGTGCGTGCTATGTCATCTTTAAACGTACCAGCGATTGCGGCAGCCCATGTTATCAAGAGCCACGTTGCCCAGGGGCCAGATGAGCTCTCTCTGGAGGTAAGCAGTTCCAGGCGTTCCTTGTTGTTGTGCATAGAAGAGGGCAGTCCTTTCTGCTTTGTTTTCCTACCAGATTTGCTGAATCTGGGATTGATGTTTCAATCTCTTGCAGGTCGGAGATCTGGTGAGCATTGTTGATATGAGGACATATCAACAGGCTGAGCCCCTGGTGGAGAGGCAAGCGTGGCTTTGAGGTAGGCACACGTTTTTGACTAGAGAGCACAACTTCAGTAGAGTTGGGAATCTCAGCTTGGAGCTGCTCTGCCTGCACAGGATGGCTGCTGGATGCAAACGGTTGCCCTGTGTCACTGTCAGTGGACCTTCCCTTTGGCTCTGGGCTCGGGCTAATGCCCACCTGTCTTTTTGTTCTAGTTACAGGTTGGGCTTTTCCCTGGTGAGTGCATGGAACTCATCAGCGGAAAAGTTCCCGATTCCCTCCTCAATTCATTACCAAAGCCAGGTGCGTAATTTACATTTGACAACGCGAGTTAGTCAAATAGGGTCAGAACGCTACTTTCAGGGGGTTTCTTTATGCCCAAGTTCAGCAAGCTTAGAAAGAGAACTACAGTAATCTCCTTGGGCACCTCCAGGGATGGGGAAAATCCATTCTTGCGTGTCCTTGTTGGGAATGTTCTTCCCGTTGTTACATGCTCTGTCGAATGCGTTGCGCTCAGCTTCGTCCAACTGAGCCAGGCCTGAAATGAACTGGTTTCTTTGTTTTGTTGCGCAGAGCCAAAGAAATGGGGCAAGCTCATCAACCGCCTTCGTTTCCTGGTGAAGGCCAGCCCCGGGAGAGCGAAGCAGCCTGAGCCTCCGACATTCTCCGGATCCATGTCCTTGCTTGACATCGTTGAGAGGTATTTAGCCTTCAGGACTTGAGGGCTGAGCTGTAGGAATGGAAGCATCCTCTGCTGTTTGAAACAGAGGGCGTTTCTAAGCTGTGTTTCAGCAGAAAGCAGGCAGTGCCCGGAACAGGCAACTTTTGGCCAGGGCTCGGTGCAGCTCTTCTCTCACCCTGCACCACGTCTGACAGCATGCTCTGTTTTCTCTACAGACAGAGTTCTCCCAGTAAGAGGGCAGAGTCAGCAGCTTGCAGTTGGCGTTCCTGCTTCTGCCTGGGCAAACCATCCCCTGTGGCCAAACGCCAACTGCAGAGCAGTGCCAGGGAGCCCTCTGAAGCTGAAGTCTTGGTCCTGGCAGGTAAGGGTGCAAGTCCAGCTTACAAAACACTGCTTGTCAGCAACACAGGTAGAATTCATGCTTTCAGAGGGCTTGTACCTCCTTCTGGCATTCAAGCCTGTGCCTGACATCTTCAGTTGATCCCTGTCTTTCCCAAATGAGTCTCTTGTCAACACAAGAGCTGGACCTGCACGTGGATCACTTTCAAGACAGTGACACTGTTGCTAGAAGCCTATTTGCTTCTGCCCACCACCACTACTTAGCCAAATGTCAAGAATCTCCATGGTTCATCTTGCGAACGTTCGACACTAACCGCTGTACATCTACTCCTTCCTAGGTGACCCGAGCCCTTGTATATCCCCAAGACACAGGGCATGTTACGATGATGCATCTTCCATCAATGAAGAGTTGTTACTAAGCACAGGATGCTGCAGTTCAGATGAAGGCCTTCCGTATAACATCAGCTATCAAGAGAAGAATGTCATCATCGTTGAAGCCCTCATTCATCCCATCCCTACTGAAGCTGCTGACCTGAGCCTGCCAGACACCTCAGGCACCAGCCTGGACCCAATGTCTCTGCAGTGCAGCCCAGCCCAAGCACAGCCCGAGTGCCCCGACAGCAGCACCACCATGCAGGCCCAGGTCAGCATCACCGAGGAGAAGCTGAGCATCTCGCAGGGGGGCACAGAATCAGGACACGAGTCCCAGGCTCCGGGCAACAGCACAGGCTCTGAGCAGCTCTCATGATTACAAGAGAGGATGAGTCCCATCTTTCCTCCAGACCTCACACCCCCTCCTTTTTCCTATTGAATAAAGGCACGCTCGTGCTCAATCAACGCCTTGACTGAATTCCGAGGTTTCATTCGCAGAGATTGGGATGAGTGCAAGAAACATCAAGGCAGCTCAGCTTAGAACACTGTGGCTGTGGGGTTTGTGCGGCCGAGCTTTGGGTGTGTTCCCATTTTGCCTGACTTTGGGATGCCTGCAGCGAGAGCTCTGCTGCCGTTGTGTATGGCAGCAAATAGTCTCTCGCATCCTGGATGCTGCTCATGAAAACCCCAAGCTTCCTGGCTGTGGCTCTGTGATGCTTTTCTGGGCCTTTTGATGCTCTTTGATGCCGTGGCTGCTCCCTAACACCTCTGTCCTCCCGCCATGTCCTTTCCTGGCTCCCACCTGTGAGCTGTCCCTGCAGATCATCTCCAGCCCTGCCATCATTGCGCTGCGGCAAGAGGAGCTCACCCTGACCAACATCAGGCAGTGCTGCCTGCCTCTCTCACTCTCTAGACCAAGTGTAACTACGCTGTCGTGGAGACAAATGCTTTCTGTCACATCCTCCATCCCCGCAGACATTTACCACTATGCAGCTCTTGCAGAAGAAAATTCAAGCAGCAGAACCTTTTGCTCAGCTACAGCACACAAATGCTACAAAAGCAGAAATAACCCGCAAGCTCTGGGTCTGTTTGTCTTGCAAAGGCATGCACCCACTGCGTTTGATGGTACCCCCCATCCTTGATTTCCTTCCCTGCTTCTTGTCTGATGACGCTGCTGAGCCAGGAACAAGCTGCCCAGTGTGGCAGAGCATGGTGCAGAGCTGTGCTGGGACCTTCTCCCCTTCCTCTGCTGCAGATCAGTGCCCCACACGTGCCATCGGGATGCTCTGGCACAGGATGTGCCTCCAACCCAAAGCTCCTTCCCACCTCCCAAGGAAAAACAAAGCAACCCAAGCATCTCCAGCAAAGCTGCCCAGCAGACAGCAGGGAATGCAAACAGCTTCTGACTGCTCCCTTGCACTCCCGTCCTAAGTAAGAGACCCTACGAGGACTGGCTGGGAAATCAGTGCATGACACACGTGAGTGTGCACAGGATTGTGCAAAGCAGTGGGGTTCCACGAGTTTGTGTGTGTGTGTATCTCTGCTGTTATGAAAGCATGGGAAGACTGCCTTACTGAGTCCCAGATAATTACTTATCCTCAAATGATTTTTCCTGGCCAAATTTAGAGCCACTCACAGGTAATCGAGACCAACAGGCTGTTGTTGCACAATCAACAGGCACAATCTCGATGATCAGCTGAGGAAAATAAAGCATCATGCCAAGGGTACTAGATAAGTGAGCAGCTTGAGATCTGCACATTTATGTGATACTCATGGTCTTAGACAATATTTGCCTAGAGAGGTCACATTGAATGAAAGCAAAATAGAAGATGAATGAAAATATACACAGGAGAAGAAGCCTCTGAGGCTTCTGAAGTGTTATGACCAGAAGAGATGAACTCTGTTAAAGCAAACGTTTCTCTCTATTTTTTGTGTTTTTCCAGGCAGGCCTTGATTACCGCCTGAACACATGCTGTGGAAGCCCAGCTTATGCAGCACCAGAGCTAATCCAGGGCAAAGCGTCTATTGGCTCAGAGGGATGCAGAGTGGTGTTTGTTTTCCCCCCTTTCCCTTCCCTCTCCACAGAGCATTTAAAGGCAGTGGAGCTCAGGTAGGCTCTCTTGGTTTCCCTTCTGAATTCTGCTAGGTTGCATTGCTTGGTAGCTCTCAGAAGCTGTCAGTGGCCACAGACTAGAAAAGTGCAATTGGTCTCAGTTCACACAGCTGGCTGGTTTGTCTCAGGCTAATCCTGAACTGCCTCAAGCGACTGCTTTGGTGCTCTACAGAACAGCAACTCCAGAGATCTCTTTCTATTACTAAGTGTTTGAAAGAGCAATTTGCTCTGTTCATTATCCATCATTTCTGTGCAGTCTGTTTTGTCAGACTTGTCTTTAGATTCCAAGTTGTATGTGGAGACTTGTTTGCACTGTAATGCACAATGTACTAAAAATTGAGAGATGAAAATGTGAAGAGTTTTTCCAGCTTTGATTTCATGTCTGGAATTTTGGAACCCACTACTTGCAGTTGTTAATCTGTCCAATCTGGTCTGGTTTGGAATGCCCTCGTACTTCTTGAATCGCTCTGCTGTTAAAGGCGGAGCAATTCCTACAAGTGCCATGGCCCCACTGTTGTTCTAATTCTTGTTTCTTTGTTTTCCACACACTGCTTTTCAAGCCTCCTTTTTCTTTACAGTCAAAGTGAGAATTGCACTGTGAGGTGTCTGAACCTTGTTGTACCTCTACATAAATAGAACAGCAGCAAAGCCTGACAGGTGACTGTGCTGACAGCTCTCGTAGCCAGTAACATGTAACTGTGCTAAATCCCTTGTGACGGCTTTGATTTCATTTTTGCCAGTGAGATCCTTGTAAAAGGAACTGAAGCAGTGTGATGAGCTAAGGTGAAGATGCTGGTTTTAGTAGTGCTCTAAGCTGAGTGGAAGAACAATTGAATGAGGGTTATATGCTTTCTCTGGGATGATAAGGTTTTTTTTTCCTGAGGGAAAGAGCCAGCTTTTCATGGGCTATATGTGGGCTTTGGCAAGGGCAGACAATCCAGTCTGTCAGGAAGCCATTTGAGGTGCTTCAGGTGTGTAAGCTTGTCTTTTAGTTTTTCAGGCGGATATTTGGAGCATGGGTGTAGTGCTGTATGCTCTGCTGTGTGGGTTTTTCCTTTGGATGATGACAATATGATGGCACTCTACAGGAGGATACCAGCGGGTATCAGTGGTGCTAGAATACACTGAGAAGGGAAATAGCTGAGCTTGACAAGAGGCCTTGCTTTTCGGATGGCAGAACATGCTGAGCTGTGGGTAGAAAGGCCTGTCTGCTGAATATTGTCCCTGTTTTTGCTGCTTTGTCTATCAGTATTTTGTGGATTTGGTTCTACACTTGGTTGGTCTATGTGGCACTGTAGCCTAATTCTGTACCATGATAGCATACAGAATTTAAGGAGAAGTATTTTCTTGCCAATGGGCTGGATTTTTTGTATCTGGTTCTTCAACTGACTGCTCCCTATACTATCTGTAGTAAAAATAGAGACACCTCATTTGATTTACCAGAAATGAATGTTGCTAAATGCCAGCTCTTCTCATGTCTACAAAGAGCAAAGTTCTGCATTTGCTATTAGAATTTCCTCTTCCAGAATCAGGAGGTAATGTAGGACCCCACAGATTGCCTTCAGAATTCAACAGTTGGTTCTGTTTCCTTTCTGAGTGCATAACAACCTGAGCACATGAATTGAATGACGTGGTTTTTTAGTCTGGTACAAACTCTGCTGTACTGACTTGCGGAATCAAACTCTATAATCCAGAGATGGGTTATAAAGCAGGTATGTTTATTCCAGCGTTGCGCAGCGCCGGGTGCAAGGGGGATAGCTCCTCCAAACTTGCACACCGTAAAGAGAAAAGTGTGTTACAGATATAGGTTAAGCTAATACATAATCAATAGTCTCCTCCTCAGTTTGATTACATATTCATTACATTCCCTATGGCCCCGTTCCCCGCGACCCCATTCCCTCATTCCCCCTGACCCCATTCCCCGCGACTCTTGCCGATGTTTTGGGGTGAAATTCTTCTTCTGTTTTCTTCTTGGTGTTATCTGCTGTTATTGTTCTCCCATGTCGGCATCATCTTGCCCGGGGGGGGATCTAATCCTTCTTGTCAGAGGTCTCCGGACAGTTTCTTCTTATCTTTATTGCCCTCTTCTCTGGCTTTATTTTGACTAAGTGTCTGCAATTCCCCCTTTCCCTGCACTTTTAAATGTACAGTTACCCTTTGTCTTGGTTTCTGTGAAGTTCCCCTTTCCCTTTCTATAGCAAAGTGTTACCTTACCACCATTTTGAGGCTTTGCTCACTCTTCAATTCCCCCCTTTTCTTTAATCTAGCAGGCTTTTACCTGCTAGATTCTTAATGGGTCTCAAAATAGGCTCCGCTCTCTACCTTTTGTCTCAGCTCATGTCTCTTCCAAACCTCGTATTCCCTTCCAGTACCTTGGTACAGACACAAAAGACATAACAACACAAGTAAAACACACCAAGAGTAGCAAGGTGATGCAGGCTAAGAAAAGCTGTTTTAGTCATCCTAAATTTGGCAACTAGTAAGTTTATCCCATGATCCAGAGAAAACTATTCCCCAATCGGTGTTATCCCTGCCTACTCCATGTTGCAATGCATCTTTGGATAAACAGGATATCTCTTTTTGGATTGTCCATCAAGCATCTGCAGCAGCATCCTCAATTGTTTCTAAGGTTACAGAAATTTTCATACAGTGGTACCCCCCTTTTCTTGGGAGCTCTGTGAACTCAATTTGCCGTTGTTTCCCTGGAAGGCCCTCTCCCATGAAGCCCACACTTGTGCCCTGTTCCTGGTACTGGGACTGTACTTTGTAGTGTTGGTTTGCTCAATATATTCTCTTATCTTCCCTTATAACCAATTTCCATAAAATACTAAAGGGCATAATAATGTGTCCATTTGGGCATGCACACATCTGTCAGCTTGCTCTCTTCCTTTCTAAATCATTAATTGGACTCCTGTTCTCTTTAGAATATTTTACAGGTTTTGACTTGGCTTCAGAGATTTTAAGTTTACCGTCTGGAATTGAAGCCCTCTTCAACTGCCTGTTCTGCCACCTGATCTATCATCTTATTTTCTGTTTCCTGTACAGTGTTACATTTCTGATGTCTTTTACAACATATAATAACCATTGGTAGATTTAAATCAGGCTGTTTTTCTTGTGTGTGAGCAATCCTTGCTCTTTTCAGATGGTACTATGAGCGTGTGGCACATATTTAGCATCTGTCCATATGATTAAAGCTCTTGTCAAGGCAGTTATTTCAGCCTTCTGAGGGGAAGTCCCCACAGCTGGTGGTTGTGCTTCGATTACCTGGTCAGTAGCAGTTACTGCATGTCCTGCCTTACAGTCTCCTTGTCTCATAAAACTGCAGTTGCTGGTAAACCAGGTGTCTTCTGCATCTTCTAAGGGTTCGTCCTTCAGGTTCGACTGACCGGCTGGAATGTGCAGCTTCAGTTGATTCAAAGCAGTCATGTAATAGTGGTTCTCCGGGAGTTCCGCTAAGGAAAGATACTGGGTTGACAATATTAATCACAATTATTTCTACATCACCTTGCTCTACCAGGATGGCCTGGTATTTCAGGAATCTTTGGGGTGAGAGCCAATGAACTAATGTCCCCCTTTTGCCTCCAATATAGTAAACACTGTATGAGATATTAAAACTGGTGTCCTTTGGCCCAGTGTAGATTTATGGGCTTCTTGAATATTGAACACTAGTGCAGCCACTGCCCTCAGGCACCATCCCTTACTCACTTCAAGCTGTTTGAGGTTTACCATCAGTCCGTAGCTGTGTATCCATGGTCAGCATCCTCCTGTCATTCCTGGGAACGTATGGAGTTCCTTGACAGTTTGCAGCTCAGGGGCTTAGCAGATGGCTTCTTTCTTGGCAGTCCTTAAGGTCCAAAGTCCAGCTGTAATTTCTGAGTTATTTGTGCTTTCTGTAAACCAAGAAACTCAGCAAACTCTCAGTCTATTGTACACAGTCCTTTTGTTGCTGTGGCATCCACATGCTCCAGTAAAGTTCCACCCTAGGATGGAGGATCCCAGGTCTCAGGCTCATGAGTTGACCAGTTCTCAAAGATCATTAAGCTATTCTCACAACCCTGGGTAACACTGTCCAGGTTAACTGAGTCTCTTCTCCCTCTATTAGGGTTTTCCTATTCAAAGGCAAATAACCTTAGGCTTCCTTTAGCCAAACCGGGCAGAAGAGACATCCCTCAAATCCAGAAGGTAAACTCCACCTATTCATTCCTTAACTTGGTTGATAAAGTGCATGGATTTTCCATCACTGAGTGTATCCATTCAACAATTCCATTACTTGTCCTCATGTCTTCTACCAAACTAAAGCACTTGCTATCCGAAAATTTAGCAAATTGGCAAAATTGGAGTTTTGTACTTGGATTCCCATTCAATTAGTAATTTAAACTCAAAAAATTATCTATTATTTCTTTTGTCCTTCTACAGTCACATATCCTCAAAGGGCACCACTTTACCCTGAGTGGGTGAGCTCTTGCTTTTAACTTGTATTTAGGGCTTAATTTTTGGCCCTGATGCCCACACCCCTAAGTGTGTCTTAATTGAGATTGCTGTGGCTCCTGGGGGTATAACATTGTTTTTCCCAGTTTGTGTTAATAGTCAGACTTACAATTCTTAATCAGCCAATATTGTTTGACCCTTAGCTCCAGTTTTATTAAATTTCTTGCCAGGGTAACCTGACAGGTACAAGAATTTCTGTATTCCTACTTGTTTTCTTAGCTTATATTTAATTAATTCCAAAAGTAAGCCTTTTCTTGTTGGGCAGTAGCACCTACTAATGTTACAAAACCATCTATGGGTAGTAAGAAGCTCCCATATCCATCAGAAAATGAACTACTTTATCCTGCTTCCTTAGCTGCAGTTTCATCGGTGTATCTGCTAGGGTTAACTTCCCAAGTTCTCATTGTTCAGTTCTGCAATCAGAGGCAATTCCTTCTCACTCAGCTTGGTCGGATTTCTCTACCAGTGTCCCACTGCATTTGCACACTGCTTTCATTCCAGCGGGGCAGAGCCCTCCCTGGGCTCTTCAAGCCTCCCTCCCCCCCCTTTCCTCGTGGGGGATCTCTGGGTCCTATGGCCCTACTCTAGCACCACAACAGTAACAGCTGTTATTCTCAATTTCCTGAACATCTCTGATTCTCAATCAGGTGTTTGTTTTGTTTTCTGTTGTTGTTGTTGTTTGTTTGTTTTCTTCTTATTGTACTCCTCTCTTCAGACCTGACATCCCTGTTTTTATCTTTGCCTTCCTCAACCTGTGTCCTTCCCAAACTTTTTTGCTTTCCAAACTCTAATCATTACATTTCACCTCCTCTCCAGAGCCTTCCAGTGCTGCCCAGATTTCAGATTTCCCACATCTCTGCACATGAAGGCTATTCTCACTTCCAATGCCCTGCCCTCTCCACCTCCCCCTTTGCAGTTTACAGCAGCAGTCTCTGACCCTGGCTCCCTCTCCCACTCTGAGAGTTCTGATTGCAGGGGAACGGTGCGGGGGGGTTGTTCTCATGCCAGCACAGATAAACTCACTTTCTCTTTAACCCTTTTTCCTCTGTACACTATTCCACTATTTGTACCCTCAGTTACACTTCCACATACCCTCAACTATACTTCCGTATGCCATTAACAACTACACTTTCTTATACCAGCAAAACAGTTTGTCCCATTCCCTTCAAAACCCACAAATCAAGCAACACAGTTCTTCAGTTTCCATAAACACCCTTTCTACCTTATAACTTTCCCTTAGCAATCCATATCGTTCAGTTATAAACCTCTCGCCACAGAGCCAGCACTGACTGACCCACCTCCCTTACACCTCTTCGCAGGCAGAACACAGTATCACATAAATGGCTTGATACTCATTCCACACAGACATCCCTCTATATGTTCATTGTCCCTGTCCTCTAGCTTATACATCAACCACCACTGATTACAATATTTAATCAGGATTTTTTTTTTTTCGGCTCAGGGTTCCTCCTGGTTCCCCAGCAATATATCACCAATGTGCCAGTATACACCCCAGGGGTGAGCGTGCAGGGACCTCTTTGCTCTGTGATTTTCCCATCGTAACTTAATATAAACCACCGTATTCTTTTATAAGTAAAACCACTTCTGACACAACAGCATTGTTATGACTTATGACCACATACTTTACAACAACCAGTAATTAATAATACAAAATAAACATGTATTAAAACAAAGACAAACAAGTATTGGAGACAACTTTCGCTTCGTCCGTCCCCGGCCGTTTCCCTCGCGGGAGGACGGAACCGGGGGTCGGGACTCCGCACTCGCCCCGCAGCTGTGCTGTGTCTCACTCACACCACACTCACATGACAATTCAAGCACAATTACATTATATCATTTGTTAAGCTTAACCAAAGATGTTAAGAACACCGGTGCTAGTTGTTGACTTAGGTCACCTATATAGACAGCGCTGTACGATACCAATTATCCCAGGATTACCCAAATCACCCTGTACCAGAGAGCAGACAAGCTCTGCCCAATTAGCAATCACCTGAATGTGAGCAATAGCTCTTTTACCATGCGTACGACTTACTGGCCCCTTTGTAGGCACTCCCTAGGGAGTCCTAACCCAGCCGGCAACCTAACCTAACCCGTGAGCTCACATCCCTGGGGGGGAGCACGCCGACTCCACTGTGCCCTGCGTAGGACGTCTCCTCACGACTTACGGGTCCCCCATTTCACATACCTGGTCCGCCGTTAGATGGTTCTTGTCTGCTCCTGCAGTGATCAGATGAGGGAGGGGAGTCCTTCTGAGAAATCTCGGGGCGCGCCAAAGGCGTCCCCCTTCTCAGCTGGTCCTGCAGCCGAACAGAGAGGGTCCCATCTGGGGTGCCAAATTGACTTGCGGAATCAAACTCTATAATCCAGAGATGGGTTATAAAGCAGGTATGTTTATTCCAGCGTCGCGCAGCGCCGGGTGCAAGGGGGATAGCTCCTCCAAACTTGCACACCGTAAAGAGAAAAGTGTGTTACAGATATAGGTTAAGCTAATACATAATCAATAGTCTCCTCCTCAGTTTGATTACATATTCATTACATTCCCTATGGCCCCGTTCCCCGCGACCCCATTCCCTCATTCCCCCTGACCCCATTCCCCGCGACTCTTGCCGATGTTTTGGGGTGAAATTCTTCTTCTGTTTTCTTCTTGGTGTTATCTGCTGTTATTGTTCTCCCATGTCGGCATCATCTTGCCCGGGGGGGGATCTAATCCTTCTTGTCAGAGGTCTCCGGACAGTTTCTTCTTATCTTTATGGCCCTCTTCTCTGGCTTTATTTTGACTAAGTGTCTGCAATTCCCCCTTTCCCTGCACTTTTAAATGTACAGTTACCCTTTGTCTTGGTTTCTGTGAAGTTCCCCTTTCCCTTTCTATAACAAAGTGTTACCTTACCACCATTTTGAGGCTTTGCTCACTCTTCAGTACACTGAAACTTGGTCCATTTGTAAGCAGGACTTTGTCCATCTCTGCAGAACAGCAGAAAACCCTTTGTGCTAATCATGATGCCAAGAAGCAGAATGCGGCAAATGGCAGATGATCCAACTGCTTCAGGTGTTCATTTCCTTAAAACTGTGAATAGTTTTGGACTGAGAGTTTGTAAGCAGAACGGAGCTCTTAAAGCTGTCAGAGATTATTCCTGCACTGTTCAATTCTATCTGCCTAACATACACAGGATCTCAGAACTGCATTGCTTGAATTGGTTGAAATTGTTGAAGTGAACTGGGATGAGCAAGTTTTAGAACTTAGTCAGAATGCTGTAAAAAATGGATAATCTCATGAGTATTAAGGTACAGGATTGCTATTTCTGCACTGAATTTGTTTTTATTTTACATGGCTGTGATCTGAAAGTTGCTTGAAACGCAGGCACCTAGGCACTGTTGTGTAACTGAATTTCACACGATAGGTCCTGAAATATCCTGGAATCTAAAACTCTGACTTGTTTTAAGTCTGCTGCTTGAGTCTAATCAGGGTCATAGTGTCTGTGTGCAGCGTTTCTTTCCCTGTAATGCTCCACATCATTTCATTTTGGGAATATTGAAGGAAATGGACTATGTGCCATAACTGTTGTTAGAACAAAGTATGCCTGGTGTGATCTTATGCATAGGTTCTGTAACTGCTCTTCACAGCTCAGGTGTTTGACCTTCCTTTTGGTGAAGTGATGAAATACTGCTGGTTTCTATTTGTGCTTCTAGGCACCTTGAAGCTCTTAGGAATAGAACAATTGTCTCCAGTTGTTTTCAAAGGTATCAGTAACAGCTCGAGTGCTGCTGCCCACTAGGTAGACCCAAAGAAGCAGATTACAGTGAAACAACACACGAGCTGGACCTGCATGAGGATCACTTTCAAGACAGTGGCTATGTTGCTTGAAGCCTATTTGCTTTTTCCTGACACCACTCTATTACCAAGTATCAACAACCTCTTTCATGATTCAACTTGCAAACGTTTGACACTAACCCTTGTGTTTCTATGCCTTCCTAGGTGATTCGAGCCCTTGTCAACCCCAGAGATCCAAACCAAGTAGTGATGTGCAGTGTGTTTCCATCAATGGAGAGTTCTTATTAAGCACGAATCGCTGCAATTCGGATGACAGCCTTCCACATGGTAACAGTGATGGACACAAGGGGCTCATCCACGTTCATGCTCTCATATCTCCTGGCTCTGCTGAAGATGCTGACCTGAGCCTGCCAGACACAGCAGTCACCTGCCTGGATTGTGACCCAGCACCTTTGCATGGGAGCAAATAATCTCTAGCATCCAGGTTGCTGCTCATGATAATCCCAGTCTTCCTGGCTGTCGCTTTGTGATACCTTTCAAAGCCTTTTGATACTCTTTGATGCCTTGGCTGCTCCCTAACACCTCTGTCCTCCTGCCATGTTGACTCATGTCTCCCACTTTTAAGCTGGCTTTGCAGATCATCTCCAGCCCTGTCATCATCACGCTGCAGCAGGAGGTGCTCACCTGGCCCAGTGTCTGGCAGTACTGCTTGTTCTGCAGATGAGCAGCTGCCTCCTCATCTCTTCAGCTACAGTAGTTTTTCTCAGGGCAGTTAGATGCAGTCGTGCTCCTCTGGATTTGGTGTGTTAAATCCATGCTGCATGGCAGCGGTCAGTGCAATACAAAGGTGTTCTGTGTGCCACAGCATTTCTCCAGGGGCTGCCAAAGGTAGAAGCACAACACAGCACCATCCTTCTGACAGTAATGTCTGTGAGTGTTAGACATGTGAGCACTGCATCATCCCCAGCGTGTCAGTGCTTTTCCACACCAACCTGACTCTCACACTCTCTGCACTGAATGTAACTCTGCTATTGTGGAGACAAATGCTTTCTGTCACATCCTCCATCCCTGCAACCATTTGCCGGTAGGCAGCTCTTGCAGAAGAATCAAGCAGCAGAACCTTTTGCTCACCCTACAGCATGCAAATGCTATGAAAGCAGAAATAACCTGGCATGCTCTGGGTCTGCAAGGCTGCACAGATGGGAGAGGTAGATTGTGTTTTTGCAGTGGAGGTTTCCAGTATTTTCAGTACATAGTGTCGGCCCTAACTGAATGTATAACCCTCTTGTAAAACAGCTGTATAACCAGTTTTTCCACCAAGAAAGTTGCTGAACAGAGTTAAGTTCAGACTGGGGGCATTCTGACATGGGGAGAATTGAGACAAGCACAAGATAAATACACAGGGTGGGTAGAGCCCAGCACAGGACAGAATGAATGTACTGACTTTTGGAAACATTGCCCTTCTCTGTCCGCAGAAAAGTACAAGGCACACCTAAAAACAAGAGGTTGGTAATTGACCTTATATGGAAATGAATCCTAGCAACAGTCTTGAGGAGTCTGTGAGCCTGAGATGCTCAACCAATGAGAGCCATGAGAGCATCACCTGCATTGGGTTTAGGGCATAGAACAGAATTGATTTCACTGACTGGTGTGCAATTTCTCCCTTGCCAATAGGGGATGTGCGCGCAGTATTGCAATAATGAATAAGCACTGCTGCTATCGCTGCCATCTTTGCCTAACTAGAAATCTTTGACTTTGAGAGTTTCTCACACAAGGGGAGAGGTAAGAAAGTAAAGAGGCACAGAAAACTAAGGAAAACTGCTCTTCTTATATATAAAAATTGATACAATTGATGCTGTCGTGCATTTTTAAATTTATTTTTAATTTTTTGCTGATGTCAGTTAGATTGTTTTAAAATATCCACACACCAAAATCTGACTACCAAGCAAATTTAATGAAAATGAAATGAAGGTGAGTTAGCGGAAAGCACAAGGCCATATTGTATTAGGCTCTAGCAAATTTACAGGCAGTCACTGCACAAAGAGGTAGATCTGAGTTGCACATTATATGATTCCCACAAAGATTAAGGAAATCTGAAGCTTTCAATATATTTTTTTTATGCTTTTTTCATTTCATTTTTAAACACCTGACCCAGACCCCAACCCTCACAGGAGCTGTAAAGATAACAGCATTAACCCGCAATGTAACTCTAATCCTAACCCTTACCCTGATTCTAAAATCGTCCCTAACTCCAAATGTAACAACAAAAATGATGCTAGAAGTTTGTAGCAAAAGGAACCTTAACCCTGATCATAATCCAAAAAACAATCATTAAGGTAACAATAATCTTTACCTTAAGAGTAATATTAATCAGAGCCCAGATGATGCCTGCATCCAATCAGAAGCATGCTTTGCATTATTTAAGTGTTGTATTTTTTCCAATGAACTCTCTCTATTATCACGTTTATAAAGTAACAGAGTCTGTTCTTTTTCTCCTGACACTGTGCCTTACTCCTGACATCCCCTGGAAATGACCCAGATAGGGCACCATCAAAGTAATGCTAATAGTAATGTCAATCCTAAGGGTATCTCTAGCCTCAGTGTTAATGGGACGCTAACAACAATCCCAACAGCCTTAAACATTCTGGTGGTGTGAAAGAGGTGCTGCCTTGCACATGCTGGGCAGTCCCATTGCCTGTTAAATGCAGGCGGCAGCGTAGAAACATGATGCCCGTGGTCAGAATGCCCTGTGGCAGATCCTGGCACCGGAGAACTGACCGGAGAACCATGAGAGAACTGACAACAAATCACTCGACATCAGAACCGACCCAGTGGTTATTTACAAGCCTTGGGTGACCCAGACAGGATCTCAGAGTGGTGAATGTAGGTACAGAAGTTGTTACTACTCTGTTTTCTTCTAAAAGCTGCTCAGCTGCTTTGCGTTTCAGACCATCCCTGGCTTCACTGTGTGCATCTGTCCAATTGATACCAGGTGTTTCTTCATCTTGGAAGTTGGGGGGGGCGGGGGAGAGGGGAAACGGACATCAATTCAATTACTCATTTATTTATTGACAGAGATTCACGTTTGCTACATTTGGAGAAGTTTTTATTTGTTTGCTGTGGTTTGTTTTTTTCTTTTTTTCTTTTATTTTTTTCCCCCTTCCCTCCTCTTCCACCTTTGTGTTCTTCCCCTATAATCAAAAGAGAACGGATCCCCAGGGTCTGTCCTGCAGAGGTTCTTTCCGTGGTCTCTGCTGCCACCTGCTGGCCAATACACGGAACTGCCACTGTTGGGCGTTTGGTGCCACAGGAAGCACAACGCAGATCTGAGTTCTGACCGGTCTACGCAGCAAATCCGCCAATCTTTATTGTGATAAGCCCTCCACATGGCATTGCGCATGCACTCGAACACGCAACAGGCATAGATTTCTCCTAACTCCTTGAGGACCAGGCAAGCAGAACAACTGAGCGCACCACTGCTTGTGATTGGGCCACCCCCATCATAGAGATGTGTGTTAGATCTTTTACCCACCCCTGGACTGGCCTTGTTGTTTAACGATAACCTCTGAAATCTGAGTTACTGGTTCTACCACCTGTAGTGTAGAATAGGTAGCCAATAAATGCTTTTCAACTGTGATGTATCTTTATTCTGCTCCATGCCAAACCTGTGACCAAAACCTCATAGGGGTTCACAAAGAACTCTGGCTCTGCCAGAGCCCCCATCCAGACCCTTCTTGAGTTACATTCATATCTAGTTTGGCTGAAAAGGTTGGACTATAAATACTCAGTGCTTGGGCCTGTTTAACAGATATTTTTTCCTGATTATGCTGTCCATTGATCTTTTTAAACTGAACTCCTGCTCTAATCTGGTCTTTAAACATTTGTTGTCTCAAGACCCTAATGGGTCCAGACTGGATTACCTTAGGGGCTGGACACCTAAGTCATGGCAGCAGATGGTTCTCTGACCTTTCCACCACCATTCAGAGCCTGCATCTGGCCATAGGCACTCTTGTCTCCCCATCAATTGGGCAGCCTGTTGTATTACAGCACCTGAGGGCCACTGGGGGGGTTCAGTATGGATAACATAGACCCACCCTGATGTAAAGGTGATGGCTGTAGGATGAGATCCCTCGTTCCTGATGAAAAATTTATTGACTGGGCTCTCAAAATCATCTTCATAGATTGCCTCTTTCATGCCTAATTCTCTAATATAATTTTGTTAGTCCTCCGTAGAGTACCATAGGCTGATATTTAATGGTATGTCATTCTTATTTGGCCATGTTATATGACACACAGCCATAAATCATTCACTGATCAAATGGCTATCCTCATTATGTTGGACAGAACATACAGTCTTTGCCTGAGGGCAGGGTGAGTAGTAATGGATGTCAGTTTTGAAATTTCCAGTCCGTTCACCACAGCGCTTTCTGCCTCCATGTCCCATAACCAGAGCAGCTATGCTGGCATGCTCTCTTGGTTTCTGTCTAAACCACTGTACTATATCCATCAGTTCAGCTGCTGTATTATGGGCAGCAGGGTTTGGGGGGTTGGACACTGGTCAGGGCACTCCCACCAGCCTATCCTGCATTTTTTTTTTTCATTTTTGGGATACAATCAGTCAGATCTCAAATAGATCTAGTCCAAATGGAACCTCAAAATCTGACCTTTTAGTGCCTTCATTTACAGAGTCCATTTTATACAGATTCCCTTATACAGGGTCCCCATAGTCTTCCAGAGAGATGTTCCTGATCTTCCATAGGAGAATGATTGAATTAGGTTTTTTCCCATCAAAACTGCCACCTGTCTTTCCAGTTTTTCAACACTGTCATTCAATAGCTGATTTGCATCAGCCTGAGCCTCTTCAGTTATGTTCAGACAGTTCAAGGCCATCAGCAGTGGCCATGCCACCATGAACGCAGCTAATTGTCATTCTCAAGTTGTAACTATGTCTTTTCTAAGACCATGGAAATACTCAGTCAGGTGGGCCAGGGACTCATGGACCCTCCCTCCGTCCAACACAGGGCCCCATTTTTCAGTGACAGAAGCAATGCTGCATTTTGAGGATCCTAGGAATCCCAGGACATGCCCTGACAAAAGGTCATTCAAAGGGGTAGTCTTTCCCCATCCAAACCACCCCATGATATTCACAGAATCACAGAATTGTAGGGGTTGGAAGGGACCTCCAGAGACCATTGAGTCCAGTCCCCCTACCAAAGCAGGTTCCCTACACCACGTCGCACAGCTCGGCATCCAGGCAGGTCTTGAATATCTCCAGAGAAGGAGATTCCACAACCACCCTGGGCAGCCTGTTCCAGTGCTCTGTCACTCTCACCATAAAGAAGTTATTGCACACATTAGTGCAGAACTTACTATGGTCCAGTTTCTGTCTGTTTCCCCTTGTCCCTCCTCCACACATTGCTGAATAGAGTCTCGCCTCTCCTCTTTGCCCCCCACACCTCAAATATTTATAGACCTGGATCAGGTCCCCTCTCAGCCTTCTTTTTTCAAGGCTAAACAGACCCAGTTCACTTAGTCTCTCCTCATAGCAGAGATGCTCCAGGCCCTTCACCATCTTTGTGGCCCTCCGCTGGACTCTTTCCAAGAGATTCCTGTCTTTTTTGTACTGGGGAGCCCAGAACTGGACACAATATTCCAGATGAGGCCTCACCAGGGCAGAGTAGAGGGGGAGGATCACCTCCTTCGACCTGCTGGACACGCTCTTTTTAATGCACCCCAGGATGCCATTGGCCTTTTTGGCTACAAGGGCACACAGCTGGCTCATGGTCAATCTGTCATCCACCAGGACGCCCAGGTCCCTCTCAGCAGAGCTCCTCTACAGCAGCTCTTCCCCCAGCCTGTACTGGTGCATGCAATTATTTCTACCCAGGTGCAAGACTCTACACTTGCTTTTGTTAAACCTCATCTGGTTTCTTACTGCCCAGCTCTCCAGCCTGTCCAGGTCTCGCTGAATGGCAGCACAGCCTTCAGGCGTGTCAGCCAATCCTCCCAACTTCGTGTCATCAGCAAACTTGCTGAGGGTGGTCATTGATGAAGATGTTGAACAAGACCGGACCCAGCACAGACCCCTGGGGGACGCCGCTAGTTACAGCCCTGCAGCCAGACACTGCACCACCAACGACAACCCTCTGCACTCTGCCAGTCAGCCAATTCTCGACCCACTTCACTGTCCACTCACCTATCCCATACTTCCTCAACTTTGGTATAAGTATGTCATGGGAGACTGTATCAGTTATAGAGGTTATAAAGTTCAATTCCTGTAGTCAATTTGGCGGCCCAGGTGGGACCAGCTCTGTTCGCTGCAGGACCAGCTGAGAGGGAGACACTTTTGGCGCACCCTGAGATTTCTCTGAAGGACTCCCTTCCTCACCTGATCACTGCAGGGACAGACAAGGACCACCCATAGGTGGACCAGGTATGTGTATGGTAAGTGGAGCCCATATGTCTTGAGGAGACATCCTACACAGTTTACAGCCATACGTGCTGCTCCCAGGGAGGTGAGCTCATGGCTTTGGTTGCCAGCTGGGGTAGGAAGACTCCTTGGGTGAGTTCCTATGAAAGGGAACTGTATGTCATATGAATGGAAACAAGAACAAATACTCTCTCCCAGGTACTTGACAATAGGAGGGACCTAGGTTGGTCTCTCCTACGGGTATGGGATATAGTGGATAGCCTGTCAAATGGTAGCCTGGGTTCTCCAAGGTGTAATCACAGGGCTTATAGGTTGTATGTTCAATATTATCATCTGCTTTAAGTGTTTGGTACCGTGTGTCAAGCTGACTCTGGGAAAAACATTAACGTTTGCAACTGGTCGACCAGAGTATGAGTGTTATTAAGATTCCAGCTGGAAAACGTTGTCAGCATTGTGTAGTATGAATAAACCATGGTTTTTGATCTAAATGTCAGAGTGAGTGTGGTGTGAGTGAGACACAGAACAGCTGCAGGGTGAGTGCCGAGTCCCGATCCATGTTTCCTTCCTCCTGTGAGGGAAATGGCCAGACACGGACAAAGTGAAAGACTGTGTTGTCTGTCCACTCATATGTACTTTCTGCTTGTATGTAAGAAGACGGGAGTTTGCACTCTGTAGATTAGTAAGATTGTCCTGAGGAGAGGTGTACATTCCACCCGACCAATGAGTGTCAACCCATTTATGTAATACTATGTACTGCTTGCGAGGAAGTGTGTGAAGGAGGTGGTTCAATCAGTGCTGGTTCTGTGGCACAGTGTTTATAACTGAAGAATACAGACTGTATTAAGGGAGTTTATGTGAACTGAAGAACTGTACTGTTTGACAAACTGTTTTGATGGTATAAGAAAGTGTAATTGTTAATGATATACGAAAGTGTACTTGAGGGAATGTGGAAGTGTATCTGAGCATACAAACAGAGGAAGCATTTACAGAGGAAAAAGGGTTAAAGTGAGTTTACCTGCACTGACATGAGAGTAACACCCTGCACCGCTGCCCTGTGAGCTGAGCAGAGAATAGTGGAGACACAGTCCCCGTGTATCAGGTAGTGTTATTCTGCTTACCAAATGAATAGTTCACTACAGAAGAGGCAAATCTTCCCCTCTGCTCCATTAGTGGCATACTCTGGAGTTCAAGGCATTGCAAAGCTATGGCACATCTACTTTCTTTCAATGATGACGCCTTAGTATGCTCTGGGCTCTCATTTCAATTGCATCTAAAGAAGTCTAGGGTCATGCCAGCTGACAGGAAGCTGGCAAATGTTGTCTCGTGGTAAGGAAGAGCAAGAAAGATGACATGGGCAATTATGGACCTGTCAGTCCAGAGCCTGGTAAAATTATGGAGAAAATGATGGTGGGAGTTATGGAAAAACAGCTGAAGGACAATTCTGTCATTGGTCGCAGCCAACACAAGTTTGTGAGGCAAAGGTCCTGTTTAATTTAAGCTCATTCTGTGACACAGTTATCCGTTTAGTTGACCAAGGGAAGCCAGTTGATGTAATCCTTGAGGATTTCAGTGGAAATTTTGATACTGTTTCTCACAACAACCTTCTGGACAGAATGTTCTGCATATGGCTAGACAGAAACACAATGTGGTGGGTGAGCAGTTGGCCAGTAGGTCAGTCCCAAAGGATTATAGTCAGTTTTTTCCATCAGGATGGTAGATGGTCACTGTCGGGGTCCCCAGGGTTCCATTTTAGGGCCACTTTCCTTTCATGTTTATGCAGATGACTTGAATGCAGGACTAGAAGACGTTCTGAGCAAGTTTGCTGATAAGACCAGATGAGGAGGTGCTGTTGCCTCCACTGAGGGTGGAGAGGACTTGCAGAGAGATGTGGACAAGTCAGAGAACTGTGTACCAGTTGGTACTAAGCATCAAGTGCATAAAGTATAAGAAGAACAAGTGCCTGATTTTGCACCTGGGTAGGAGCAACCCTGGACATACACACTGACTGGATATGGGACACTGGAGAGGAGTCTGACTGGAAAGGGTTGGGGTGCTGGTCAGCATCACACTGAATGTGAGTCAGCAGTGTGCCCAGGCAGCCAGGAAAGCCAACGGTCCCCTGGAGTGCATGAAGCAACTTATTGCCAGCTGGGTGAGGGAAAGGATCATCCCTCTCTGCTCTGCATTGCTACTGCCTCACTAGCAGCACTAGGTGCACTTCTGGGCACCGCAGAACATAAAGGACATCAAACTCTGGGAGAATGTGCAAAGGAGGGCACTGGAACTGAGAGATATAAAGTTCAGAGATTCACAGGGATTGACTGCTTGTTCAGACTGGGCCCTTCTCACATCCCACATCCTGCGATGAAACATAGGTCTCATATGGGACATGTACCTCACAGCGTCCTTGCACCACATGTAGAGCCTGGGATCTTCTGTCCCCATGTCTTTCATTTAACATCATACAGACCTCCAACCCATTGCCCCAGGAAATGCACGGAGCCAACATGAGATACAGGATCTCTCTACCACTGGTCTTGCAATCAGGGCTTGACCTGTCTGCTTTGTAAGGCAAAGGAGAGGTTTCTTAGCATGCCAGTGCCTTTGCCTGCCTGTAGTCATGGCTTCCAGTTATCTTCTCTAACAAGTCCCTTGGGAAGCTTGCTTGGTAATGGCCCTCACTGGGCCCATTAATACTCCAAGAAACTTCACTGTTACTTCTGACTTTGTCTTGTTGAGCACTTTGTGCAAACTTCTCTCTGCACTGGAGGCTGATGAACTCAGCATCAAATGCACCCTGGGACCATTATAACCTAAAGAATCTCCTGTGCCTTATGCCATCTTGTTATCTTCTTCAGGTTATCAGAACTTGTTCAGCAAAAAGGAGGGATATCTGGAGAGAGATTAAAGAATCCATTATAAATTTATTGTCTATTTATTTATAGTTGGGTTTAAAGAAGACATTAAAGCAGCACTGTGCAACTGATACTAATCCAGGATGTCCCAATGAGTTCTGTACTGTTACTGTGTTGACAAAGGTCCTTCTCAGCCTCCCCACCCAATTTCTGCTCACAATGGACCTATGGGACTTGCATCACTTTTCTTCACATCACTCTTCTCCTCTGCATTCATCCGCTCAGTGTTAAAACTGCTTTGCACCAACTCCCACTGGCTTTCCTCAGAGAACCAGCTGCACATGGAAAAGGAAATATTTCTCTTTTTTATCTGGCCAGCAAATGGAAGGAAAGGTGATGCAATTGAATGAACAGTAAAACACAGTGATCAACTGCATGCCATGTTCAAGCTGCATCTTTTGAAGTTTGTCTTTCATATGGAATACTTTTAAAAGAAATGATTTATACTGAGGTAGCATAGGATAGATTGAATCACAGTGAAGTAGTTGACAACAGAGGCCATCAGACTCTGGGAGATGGAGCAAATTCCAGTAATCTCCGTGGGATAGATCAGCCAGGTAGTTGAGAGGTATCAACTTAAAACTGATCAGGACTTCTGAGTATTTCACACATTGAGACGGGTTAACACATTCTCACTGATTCTCAGAATTTGGGGAGATGGAACAAATTCCAGTAATCCCCCTGAAAGTCAGAAATCAGACAGATAATTGGGAGGTATCTGACTGAACAAAGAGCAAGGGATGGAGAAATCTGGAGGGCAGTGGGAGTAGTGTGTGCCCAAATGGCCTGCTGAAAACATGCCCTTAACCATGGCCATTTATTTAGGAGAGCTGAAAACACTTGGAGGATGAGACACATCAAATAGGCAGCAGGGAAGAGTAGTGCTGGGCACCGGGCTATAGTCACAGGGCATTGGCACTGGCACCGCTGTCTGTGTCTCTGAACCTGAAGGCATTTGTGTCCAGCGAACACAGTTCTGGAAAACATTGTAGTTTCAGAAAAAGAAAAAAAAAGACATCAAATCACCTCAAAGATTCATATATACAACTTAAAATGGAACAAGACTCATGAGAATTTCTCATGTTGAGAAGGGTTAACACATTTTCATTGATTTCCATCTTTGTCTTCAATTATTTGTTTCAGATTTATTGACATTTATGATCAACTATTAAGCTTACAGCCTCAAAATAAATAAAAAGAGATACATTTGCATCTTGCACATGGCCTGATGCCCCTTTGACCTTCACAGTTCCCACAAGTCCTTCAATGCCGGAGAGTATGAGATCCAGCAGAGCACCTCTCCTCTTTGGTTCCTCCACTGCTTGGTCAAGAAGCTGCCATCTGTGCTCTCCATGGATCTGCTGGATGCCACATGCCCTGCTGTGCTGTCCCTGCCGCAGATAATGGAGTGACAAAGGCCCCCAAATGGGACAAGGGACAGACAACATCAGACTCCCATCTGTCTGCAGAGGGCACCTTCCATTGACTCTCCCTGATCAGGAAGACAGGAAAAGACACTGATGGTCTCCTCTGTTGGCCATTTCCATAAGCTCTGACCTGTCTGCTCTGCCATCCCCAGGCAGAGCTCAGTGCACTCTCACAGAGGGCAGTCGCTCTTCTTTGTCTCCTCGCCCATCCATCCTAAAGACTCTGTATCCCCCTTGTGCTACAGTGCAGTTGTGGAAGCCATTAAACTGTGTCCCCATGGTCCAAACAGGAGCTCAGGCATACAGCTCTATCAAGATTTCTAGCTTACTGTTTGTTGGTGTTTGCATTAGTGCAAAACCACAGAAGTAAACATCCTAATTGGAAAGCATCACTGGACATAGCCTGACTGGATAGCTCATCTATGGTATCAGTATGCAGAAGGTGGCACACAAACATTAGACTGATCGTGGGTCTTGGAGGTGACGTAGCAGCACGGACACAGCATGGGCATGGCTTTCCTGAAGGCCCTGTGCTGCACTTGCAGCTGCATGTGAATTCACCAGACATCCAGTGCTATCCCCTCTCTTGCCCTCAGCTGATGCCCAGGAAGGAGCTGTCTATCTCAGGGATTTCCCACATGGTTTACAAGCACTGGCACACATCAGGAGCAGCCCAGGCACCTTGGGCATCACCCAGTGTCTGTGTGTGAGCAACTGCCTCCCTGCTGAAGGACCAAGGACTCAGAGCAGGAGCTCACATGCAGACAACTCCTTGTGCACTTCTGAACTGAATCAGAGGAATCCCAGCTCCTGTGGGTGTGTAGGGAGCTGAATCCCATTTCAGCTCCAGGATTTCTGTCAAGGGATGAGACTCCTGCACTGCCTCAGCTGGATCACTGTCCTGCACAGGGAAAGTCCAAACCTCGCCTTCCTTGTCTGGGTGCCCTTATTGTTTCATCAAACGAACTCTGGGAGCACTCCCCATATGTCTCCAATCAGTCACTGACCACTGGACATGTGGTGGTTAATTGAGTGGATTTCAAAGATCAGTCATGATGCTGTTGTCTTTCAGGAGCTGTTGGCCATGAGGACCCAGGGACATGTCAGGGGAGACGAGTGGGAAGGATAAAAATGACATAATCTGCTGCTTGCTTGTCCAGGCTCCTGGGACACAGGGAGCTCATAAAAGTGTGCAAGGTTGCAGAGAGACAGCTGTGCCCAGGAGCAGCTCTTGTGCACAGCACAGCCTGCAGGTGACAGAAGGAGAGGAGAGAAACTGGAGAGAGCTTGCAGGATGTGTATGGTGTGAGCAGGCTGCATGCTCTCTGCAGGAGCATTGCTCACAGACCATGACAAGGTAAGTCTCACTGCAGACCGTGAGCTGCTTTTCATAGAGGGTCAACTTAATCTGGGATATCCCATTGCAGATCTGGATGCAGGCACTGCATGTTTCTTTACTGTGTTAAAAGCCTTCTGCTCCAGCTGAGGGCTTCCATACTGCAGTGTCAGAGCACAGCCCTGAGGGCTGCGTGTCCCAGCACGGCTGCAGGCTGTGCAGCCGGGGCTGCGGGCGGGTGCCCAGGGCTGTCCTGCAGAGCAGGGTCCCTGCTGTGCCCCAGGGGCTGTGTGCCGGGTATGGGACTCTGCCGCCTGCCAGGCTCAGCACTCAGCCTGCCCGGGGAGCTGCCCAGGGCGCTGCGGGGAGACGTGTGGGGGGAAGGAGCCCCCCGGCAGGGCTTGTGCTGCTGCTGCCTGGGGCAGGGGGATCACAGCTCCACTGCACAACTGAATGTTTCTGAGGGCACTTTGCAAGAGGAGAGCCAAGGCAGGGGGTTTCCATTTCCTGTTCTGAGGCAAAGAGGTTTGGAGTCAGAAATCTAAAAGGGGCAATAAGAGTTCTGAGAATTTTTCATCAATCAATTGCTTGTTTTGTGAACACTCACACATGATGTGCTTTCAGTCTCCCCTTTCTCGAAGGATGGAATTATCATCATTTTCTGTAGGCATGAATAATTCACTTATCCTACAAACAGGCAGCATTTTCTAACTGAAACTGAATGCCACAGAAGCTGGGGTAAAGGGCTCTAAGAGCACTTGGGGTAAAGATATGAGACTTGAAACAGATGAAAATATCCAGGGAGAAGGCATAATAAAATAAAAGGAAGGTTAGAGCTCCATATGCTGCTTCTGCTTAAGGAATGTTGAAATACATGAAATTAAATGCAAGTAATGGTGCTAAATGTACACTGTTGTAAGAGAATAAAAACATTTCATAGTATAGCAGGAGGAGTGTGTCTGAGAATGGTCTGGACTTGTCATTATCTTCTGCACTCTGAGCAGGACTCCAAGCCCAAGAACAGCAGATGTCCAACAGCAGCTCCATCAGCGAGTTCCTCCTGCTGCCGTTGGCAGACACGCGGCAGCTGCAGCTCCTGCACTTCTGGCTCTTCCTGGGCATCTACCTGGCTGCCCTCCTGGGCAACGGCCTCATCAGCACAGCCGTAGCCTGCGACCGCCGCCTGCACACCCCCATGTACTTCTTCCTCCTCAACCTGGCCCTCCTCGACCTGGGCAGCATCTCCACCACTCTCCCCAAAGCCATGGCCAACGCCCTCTGGGACAACAGGGCCATCTCCTACACAGGATGTGCTGCACAGGTCTTTTTCTTTTCCTTCTTCATCTCAGCAGAGTATTCCCTTCTCACCATCATGTCCTATGACCGCTACGTTGCCATCTGCAAGCCCCTGCACTACGGGACCTTGATGGACAGCAGAGCTTGTGCCACCATGGTGGCAGCTGCCTGGGGCACTGTGCTTCTCTATTCAATGCTGCACACTGCCAGTACGTTTTCACTGCCTCTCTGCCAAGGCAATGTTGTCAACCAGTTTTTCTGTGAAATCCCCCAGATCCTCAAAGTCTCCTGCTCTGGCTCCTACCTCAGGGAAGTTGTGTTTATCATTTTTAGTGCTTGTTTAGTCTTTGGTTGCTTTGTTTTCATAGTGGTGTCCTATGTGCAGATCTTCATGGCCGTGCTGAGGACACCCTCTGAGCAGGGACGGCACAAAGCCTTCTCCACGTGCCTCCCTCACCTGGCCGTGGTCTCCCTATTTCTCAGCACTGCCTTTTTTGCCTACCTGAAACCCCCCTCCATTTCTTCCTCACTTCTGGATCTGACAGTGGCAGTTCTGTATGCAGTGGTTCCTCCAACCCTGAACCCTATTATCTACAGCATGAGGAACAGGGAGATCAAGCACGCTCTCAGGAAGGTTTTGCAATACGCACTATTCCAGCTTCAATAAAATGCACAACTTCCTCACAGGATTCCCAGTGATGGTTCTTTATATTTTATGCATATATACTTTTTTGATCATGTATGATACAGAAATCTGGAGAAAAATGTTGCAAATTATTTCTCTTCTTTCCGGCCTACTTTCCATTTTCTCACTCCAAGAGCTCAAGTAAACATTGAACCAGATTTCCTGATTAGGTTAAGAGATAAATAAAAAGTTTTCAAAATTGACTTTTCTTTATCTCTTCCCTCTTCCTACCTTGTTCGGGTCTGGGTCGGGGGGACAGTAACAGACAGCTGCACAACATTCTCTTTTCAATCCTGCTCTCTTTACACTGCCACAGTGCTCTCAACTCCTCTCATTTGTGCAGGCTCAAGGACTTGTGTGTCTCACAACAGTCCTGTTGTCACTACAGCAGCACTCTGGGGCTGCAGTCAGTAGCCGGCAATATGAATGGCTGTGTCAGGGCTGGTCTCCTTGCTGGCACTGCCATAACAAGAGGGCTGCTTCAGAGCAGGACCAGAGAACTGGAGGCCTCTTCCAAAGCTGGTGTAAGGAATATACCTCAGCAGCTGCTCCCTGAGAAGACCTCGAGCTCTTCTGGTGCTCTTCAGTGTGTGACCAGATCAGATTGTATAATCCCAATGAGATCAGTAAGAGACTCGGGGCAGTGCTGTGGTTTAAGGTTTATGGGTTGAGATAAAAAGAAAAGGATAATAATTATGACATATATATATATACATATATAATATATTTAGTATATTTTCACACATATACGACATAAGCAGTTGCAAACATATACGAACTAATCCCTATGTGCATCTGTTTGCAAGTCCAGGACTAGTTGCAGGGGTTTTAAGAGCCATAGGGTTCACTGTAGGAGCTGAAGTGACTGTCAGGCTGTTGCAGGAGTTAAAGCAACCTCAGAGCTCATTGTCAGAGCTGGAATCACCACAGGACCTGTGAGTAAGTTGGAGCAGCCACTGGGCTCATTGGAGGGGTTGGAGTCACCACAGGGCTGAACCTCCTGGCACAGTGCACCTCCCTTGGGCAGCATTTGTTTCATTTTCTTATAGCAATACTTGGAACAGCTACAGGACCTGCAGCAAGAGTGACCGCAGAGCGGCAGAGTGACAGTGGGATCTGTCCAGAGCTTGGAGCAACCGCAGGACGTGTAGCAAAATCTTGGATCTACTGCATTGTCTGTACCAGGAGTGCCCACATAAACTATGAGTAGTGGAAAATAATCAGTGGACCTAACCAGCATGGGGAGTTTCCTCGTTATGTCCCTGACCTGAAGCCAAGAAGGCAGCAGACTTCCTGACGGCTCGGGTCCAGTCTGCAAATGGGGCCCTCTATTCCTCTGAGAAGGGAGTCACCTACCACGGCCACCCTTCTTTCTTTCATGGCAGAGGAAGTCACAAGGCTTGGTAGTGACTGCCTTGCATTAGGTTCCCTCCTAGGCAGATCCTCCATTGCCTCCCCATTCTTATCTCCTTCAGATTTCAGAGTGTCAAACCTGTTGCTTAGATGGATCAGGGGTCGAGGGCTAGGCAGGCATGGGGGGGCTCCTGTGACGTTGAGTTGGGACTCTCTTCCAACCCTCCTCATCAGTCAGGTCTGTCTGACTGTGACAGGGCAGGGAGTCAACCACTTTTCTGGGGGTATCTGCCTGGCAGCCTTTCCTCGGGGATGCCAGCAAGTCACTCCACCAGCCCATCTCCCGATCACACTCCCTGATGGTGAATTGTGAGTAAAACCTTGAGTAAAGCGTGAGTTCACCTATAGAAAAGTATGAGTAGAAACCTGGATTGACGTGAGGGTAAACCCAGAGTAAAACCAGGATCCCATCCATCAGGCATGCACAGCCTCTGAGGGCAACTTTTTCCAGTGTTGCTGTGTAAAAAAATAGGTTCCTCACATCTAACCTATGTCTCCCCTTTTTAATTTAAATCCGTTTCCATTTGTCCTGTTATCATCAGACCATCCCATCCTTATTCTAGCGTTAGGCATCTCATCCTCAGATGGAAACCCTGGGGCTGAATTGGGATCAGTTTTTCAAAGAACCACAGGGACTGCAAGTTCACCTAGCTGAGTTCAGATGTGCACAGTGAGGTGTCTGTGTGTGAGTCCCTCATCTGAATCCTTGGTTTTTATTCCACAGGGACTGCACTGCTCATACACAGACTCTCAGTGATGCCCAAGGTGACTTGGGTGATCATAGTTTTGTGCTAGTGCTTGTAAACTGTGTCGGAAAATCTATGAGATAGACACCTCCTTCTGGAGCATCAGCTGAGGGCCAGAAGGGAGGTATTCTTGGCCATCCTAAATACCACCTCAGCCACGTGCTTAGGGCACCCAGTGTGTCTTTTGCACCTGTCCCCATGGAGTACACAGTGATATTCAGCTTACCGAAAGGATGAGCTCACAACAGAAGAGGCAGATTTTCCTCTCTGCTCCATCTGTGGCATAGTCTGGATTTCAAGGCATTGCAAAGATATGGCACATCTACATTCTTGCACTGATGACAATTTAGTATGCTCTGGGCTCGCATTTCAATGGCATCTAATAAATCTAGGGTCATACCAGTTGACAGGAAGCTGGCAAATGTTTTCTTATCGTAAGGAAGAGCAAGAAAGATTACAAGGGGAACTATGGACCTCTCAGTCTCACACCAGTGCTTGATAAAATTATGGAGAAAATGATGGTGGGAGTTATGGAAAAACACCTGAAGTACAATTCTGTGATTGGTCACAGACAACACAGTATTCCGAGGGGATGGTCCTATTTAATTTCAAGTCTTTTTATGACACCTTTATCCATTGAGCTGAACAAGGGAAGGCAGTTGATGTAATCCTTGAGGATTTCAGTAGAGCTTTTGATACTATTTCTCCAGCACCCTTCTGGACAGAAATTCCTGCATACAGCTAGACAGAAACAGAACGTGGTGTGTTGTAATACAAGAAGAATTTTACAGAGCAGCAGCCATGGATTGAGATAAGGAGTTCACAGAGCAGCAGCTGCGGAACAGGATAAACAGCATGAGAACAAAGGACATCTCTAGGAAAAGAATGAATGGCTCGTGGCTTTGAAGGGGGTTATAGGGTTGTTATTGCAGTAGCTTTCCTCCAATTAGCGTGTGTGATTTTTGGACGCCCTTGTCTGTCTCCTTTAAAATCATGGCTTTTCGGGCAATAAATTGTCGCAGCTATATGTAACTATATTGGTGTTTGTCTGTTTGTCCCAGCACGCTGACATTTTGCCTTTCAGGTTCACCAGCAGTGGTGGGTGAGCAGTTGGCCAGCAGTTCTGTCCCAAAGGATTATAGTCAGTGAGTTCCATCGGGTTGGTAGATGGTCACTGTCAGAGTTCCCCAGGGTTCCATTTTAGGGCCACTTTCCTTTCATGTTTATGCAGATGACTTGCATGCAGGACTAGAAGATGTTCTGAGCAAGTTTGCTGATGAGACCAGATTAGGAGGTGCTGTTGCCTCCACTGAGGGTGGAGAGGACTTGCAGAGAGATGTGGACAAGTCAGAGAAGTGGGTACCAGTTGGTACTAAGCACCAAGTGCATAAAGTATAACAAGAACAAGTGCCTGATTGTGCACCTGGGTATGGGCAACACTGGACATACACACTGACTGGATATGGGACACATGAGAGAGGTCTGACTGAAAAGCATTGGGGGTCCTGCACAACATAAAATTGGAAGTGATTCAGCAGTGTGCCCAGGCAGCCAGGAAGGCCAAAGGTAACCTGGAGCGCATCAAACAATTTATTGCCAGCTGGGTGAGGAAAGGTTTGTCCCTCTTTGCTCTGCATTGCTACAGCCTCACCTGGAGCGCTGGGAGCACTTCTGGGCACCGCAGAACACAAAGGACATCAAAATATGAAAGAGTGTGCACAGGAGGGCACTGGAACTGAGAGATCTGAAGTTCAGAGTTTCACTGGGACTGACTGCTTGTTCAGACGGGGCCCTTCTCACATCCCACATCCTGCAATGAGACACAGGGCACATGTGGGATATGAACTTAACAGCATCCTTGCACCACATGCAGAGCCTGGGATCTTCCGTTCCTATGTCTTTCACTTAACATCATATAGACTTCCAACTCACTGCCCCAGGAAGTGACTTGAGCCAACATGAGAGACAGGATCTCCCTACTTCTGGTCTTGCAATCAGGGCTTGACCTGTCTGCTTCGTAAGGCAAAGGAGAGGTTTCTTAGCATGCCAGTGCCTTTGCCTGCCTGTAGTCATGGCTTACAATTATCTGCTCTAACTAGTGCTTTGGGAAGCTTACTTGGTAATGGCCCTCAGTGGGCCCATTAGTACTCCAAGAAACTTCACCATTAGTTCTGACTTTGTCTTGTTAAGCACTTTGTGCAAACTTCTCTCTGCACTGGAGGTTGATGGACTCAGCAGCAAATGTGCCCTGGGACCATTCTAACCTAAAGAGCATCTTGTGCCTTGTGCCTTCCTGTTATCTATTTCAGGTTATCAGAACTTATTCAGCAAAATGGAGAGATATCTGGAGAGAGCTTAAAGTGAAAGAATCCAGCAGACATTTACTGTTTATTTGTTTATAGTTTTGTTTAAATAAGGTATGAATGCAGCACTGTAAAACTACTTGTGAACATCTGAGCTGAACCAGAGGAATCCCAGCTCCTTTGTTTCTGTGGGGAGCTGCATCCCATTTCAGCCCCAGGATTTCTAACTGGGGATGAGTTACCTGCACTGTCTTCTCTGGATCACTGCCCTGCGCAGGGGAAGTCCAACCTTCCTTATCCTTGTCTGGGTGCAATTTTTGATTCATCAAACACTCTCTAGTAGGATTCATCTCATGTTAAAAATTTACTGGTGGATAATGGAGCAGGTTTCAAAGAACAGTTATGATACTGCTGCCTTTCAGGAGCTGATGACCATGATGACACAGGGACATCCAAGGGGAGATGAGTGGGAAGGATAAAAATGACATCATCTGCTGCTCAGCTGGGCCACGCTCCTGGGACACAGGGAGCTCATAAAAGTAGATGGTGCTGTAGAGAGACAGCTGTACCCAGGAGCAGCTCTTGTGCACAGCACAGCCTGCAGGTGACAGAAACAGAAGAGAGAATATGGAGAGAGCTTACAACATGTGTGCAGTGTGAGTGGGCTGTGAGATCACTGCAGGAATATTGCTCACAGACCATGACACAGTAAGACCCTTGCAGTAGGTAATGCAGCTGCTATTCATAGAGGGTTAACTAAATCTGGGACATCCCATAGAAGACATGGCTGCAAGCAGTGCATGTTTCTTTACTGTGGAAAAAGACTTCGGCTCCAGCTGAGAGCACAGCCCTGAGGGCTGCCTGTCCCAGCACGGCTGCAGGCTGTGCAGCCGGGGCTGCAGGCGGGTGCCCAGGGCTGTCCTGCAGAGCAGGGTCCCTGCTGTGCCCCAGGGGCTGTGTGCCGGGTATGGGACTCTGCCGCCTGCCAGGCTCAGCACTCAGCCTGCCCGGGGAGCTGCCCAGGGCGCTGCGGGGAGACGTGTGGAAGGCAGGAGACCCCTGGCAGGGCTTGTGCTGCCACAGCTGCTGCCTGAGGCACGGGATCACAGCTCCACTGCACAACAGTATGTTTCTGAGGTTGCTTTGCGAGAGGAGAGCCAAGGCAGGGGGTTTCAATTTCCTGTTCTGGGGGAACACAGAAAGGATTGGAGGCAGAAATGTAAAAGGGGCTGTCACAGCTCTGAGAATTTTTCTTCACTCAATTGCTTGTTTTGAGAACAGTCACACATGATGTGCTCTCAGTCTCCCATTTCCTGAAGGATGGAACCAATTGAAAATATACTCATTTTCAGTAGAAATGAATAATTCACTTAACCTGCAAACAGGCAGTTTTTTAGAATTCACACTGAATGTCACAGAGGCTGTTTTTGGGGCTCTAAGAGCAGTTGGGTTAAAGATATGAGACATGAAACATATGAAAATATCCAGGGAGGCGGAATAAGAAAAGAAGAGGAAGGTTAGAGCTCCATGTGCTGCTTCTGCTTAAGGAATGCTGAAATACATGAAATTAAATGCAAGTAATGGTGCTAAATGTACACTGTTGTAGGAGAATGAAAATATTTTGTATTATAGTAGGAGGAGTGTGTCTGAGAATGGTCTGGACTTGTCATTATCTTCTGCACTCTGAACAGGACTCCAAGACCAGGAACAACAGCAGATGCCCAACAGCAGCTCCATCAGCGAGTTCCTCCTGCTGCCGTTGGCAGACACGCGGCAGCTGCAGCTCCTGCACTTCTGGCTCTTCCTGGGCATCTACCTGGCTGCCCTCCTGGGCAATGGCCTCATCAGCACAGCCGTAGCCTGCGACCGCCGCCTGCACACCCCCATGTACTTCTTCCTCCTCAACCTGGCCCTCCTCGACCTGGGCTGCATCTCCACCACTCTCCCCAAAGCCATGGCCAACACCCTCTGGGACACCAGGGCCATCTCCTACACAGGATGTGCTGCACAGCTCTTTTTCTTTCTCTTCTTCCTCTCAGCAGAGTATTCCCTTCTCACCATCATGTCCTATGACCGCTACATTGCCATCTGCAAGCCCCTGCACTACGGGACCTTGATGGACAGCAGAGCTTGTGCCACCATGGCAGCAGCTGCCTGGGGCACTGGGGTTCTCAATTCCCTGCTGCACACTGCCAGTACGTTTTCACTGCCTCTCTGCCAAGGCAATGTTGTGAACCAGTTTTTCTGTGAAATCCCCCAGATCCTCAAGCTCTCCTGCTCGGCCTCCTACCTCAGGGAAATTGTGCTTCTCATTTTTAGTGTCAGTTTAGCCTTTGGGTGTTTTGCTTTCATAGTTGTGTCCTATGTGCAGATCTTTGTGGCTGTGCTGAGGATGCCCTCTGAGCAGGGACGGCACAAAGCCTTCTCCACGTGCCTCCCTCACCTGGCCGTGGTCTCCCTCTTTCTCAGCACTGGCATTTTTGCCAACCTGAAGCCCCCATCCATTTCCTCCCCACTCCTGGATCTGACAGTGGCACTTTTGTATGCAGTGGTTCCTCCAACACTGAACCCTACTATCTACAGCATGAGGAACAGAGAGATCAAGCATGCTCTCAGGAAGGTGTTGCAATATGCACTATTCCAGCTTTGATGAAGTGCACATCTTCCTCACACAACACCCAGTGATGGTTCTTCATGTTTTATTCTTTTTGGGGTTTTTTTGATTTTTTGTAATACTGTAATCTGCAAATAAGTTGCGATTTATTTCACTATTTCTTTCCTACCTAATTTCCATTTTCTTACTCCAGGAGCTCAGGTAAACATGGAACCATATTGCCTGAATAGGTTAAGAGATAAATAAAAAGCTTTTATAATAGACTTTTCCTTAGCTCTTCTCTCTTTTTACCTTGTCTGTCTCATGGGGAGGTACAGCCACAGACAGCAGCACAACGTGCTGTTTTCAGTCCTGCTCTATTTATACTGCCTCAGTGCCCTCAAGCCCTCTCATTTGTGCAGGCATGAAGGTCTTGTGTTTCTCACAACAGTCTTGTTGTCTCTACAGCAGCACTCCGGCACAGCAGTCAGTAGCCAGCAATATGATCAGCTTTGTCATGGAGTTATCTAAATCAGTCTGTAACCATGACAGGGGGGGCAGTAGACCTGTGGTCCACCTGGACCCAAACAAATGGAATGGGGTAGGGAGATGGGAGCTGGGCTCAAGGAAACAATCATAGCAGCAGCAACGACCTAAGGAGGAAAACTTTTTTACTAACTGTGATACGTGGAATACCAATAGGAAAAATTACAAAACCATGACATTCCACCCTTAATTGTACATCACTATATCATGCTTAGAAAACATTTCTATACAGAAAGAAACAATAATTAAAATGCACAACACACTTGTCTGTATACATATATATACATGGAATTACTGTCTGCACTCCCCCAACATCACATTCCCTTGTGGTACACATTGAACATCCCCATTTTCTGCATCACCCGCCAAGTGCACCCTGGGTAAAAATGGTTCTAAGGAGAGGTTTGCCCTTTCCAGAGTCTGGAAGGACCCGAACAGCTTTTCCCAACATGTTCTTTACATGCACTGCAGGGACCTTACCTCCCTCAACAGCATGTGGGGAGCTGGATTGGGTAGCACCATCTCTACTGACCGATCCACTTGTGTTAACTAGCCACATTCTTAATTCTTAAATATTCAGCCTCCCTTTGCTTTCAATATGTTTTTTTAACAACCCGTTGTAGCATTCAATCTTACCAGAGGCTTGTGCTTGATAGGGTACATGATAAATCCACTCAATGCCAAGTTCTCTGGCCGAGGTATCCAGAAATGAATTTTTGAAATGAGTCTCATTATCAAACTGAATTCTTTCTGGGGTTGCCATGTCACCACAGGATTTGCCTCTCCAGACCCAGGATGGTGTTTTGGATGGTAGCATGGGGTACTGCGTAAGTTTCGAGCCACCCAGTGGTTGCCTCCACTGTGGTAAGCACATAGCACTTACCATTGTGAGATCGTGGCAAGGTGATATAATCAACCTGCCATACGTCCCCATATCTATACTTCTGCCATCTCCCTTCCCCCCAGAGAGGTTTCATCCTCTTGGCTTGTTTAATTATGGCACATGTTTCACAGTCATGAATAATCTGCGCTATAGCGTCCATAGTTAAGTCCACCCCTCAGTCTCTGGCCCACTTATATGTCGCTTCTCTTCCTTGATGGCCCGAAGTCTCATGGGTCTCATCAAGCTAGAAATAGCTCTCCCATGTTCTGCCAGTCCAAGTCTATTTGAGCCACCTTAATTCTGGCAGATCAATCTACCTGATTGTTATTTTGCTGTTCTTCAGTAGCCCAACTCTTGGGTACATGGGCATCTACATGATGCACATTTATAACCATATTCTTTGTTCGGGCAGCAATGTCCTTCCTAAGTTCAGCAGCCCAAATATATTTACCCCTCCGCTGCCAGTTATTTTGTTCCCACTGCTGTAACCACCCCAAAACACATTCGCGGACATCCATGAATTAGTATAAATATAAAGCATTGGCCACCTGTCCTATACAGCAACATCTAAGGCCAGCTGGACAGCCTTTACCTCTGCAAACTGACTTGATTCTCCCTTACCTTCAGTGGCCTCTGCAACCTGTTGTGTAAGGCTGCATACAGCAGCTTTCCATTTGCAAAGCTTCCCTACAATACGACATGATTCATCGGTGAACAGGGCATATTTCTTTTCATTTTCTGGTACTTTGTTGTATGGTGGGGCCTCTTTGGCATGTGACACCTCTTTTGCTGGTGATGTGCTTAATTTTTTACCTTCAGGTCACTCCATGATCATCTCTAAGATTCCTGGATGACTGAGGTTCTCTATCCGCGCTCGTTGTGCAATCAGAACAATCCACTTGTTCTGAGTGTCATCTGTAGCATGATGGGTGAAGGGAACCTTTCCTTTGGACACCCAGTTCAGTTCCGGCAGTCCAGGTGCCAGAAGGAGCTGCATCTCAGTACTGACTATTTCAGAAGCAGCCCAAACCCCCTCATAGGCAGCTAAGATCTCCTTCTCAGTTGGAGTGTTGCCCTCCTTGGATCCCATGTACACTCAGCTCCAAAATCCCAGGGGTCAGCCTCAGGTCTCTCCTGAGGCTCTTTGCCACAGACTCCAAGTGGGGCCTTTCTCACCAGCAGCAGTATAGAGGATGTTCTTTACATCCTGTCCAGTCCGTACTGGCCCCAGGGCTACAGCACGGGCTATCTCTTGTTTAATCTGTTCAAAAGCCTGATGCTGCTCAGGGCCCCATGCAAAATCATTCTTCTTCCGCGTCACCTGATAAAGGGGGCTTACAATGAGGCTGTAGTTTGGAATGTGCATCCTCCAAAAGCCCACTGCACCAAGGAAAGATTGTGTCTCTTTCTTGCTAGTTGGTGGAGACATGGCAGTGATTTTGTCGATCACATCTGTTGGGATGTGACAACGTCCATCCTGCCACTTTATACCTAGGAACTGAATTTCCTGGGCAGGTCCTTTTATTTGCTTCGCTTAACAGCAAAAACGGCTTGTAGAAGAATCTGGATTATCTGCTCTCCTTTTGTGAAAACTTCCTCTGCTGTATCGCCCCACACAACAATGTCATCAATGTACTGCAGGTGTTCAGGAGCACCACCCTGTTCCAGTACAGTTTGGACCAACCCATGGCAAATGGTTGGGCTGTGTTTCCACCCCTGGGGCAAACGGTTCCAAGTATACTGAATGTCCCTCCAGGTGAAGGCAAACTGTGGCTTACATTCTGCAGCCAAAGGAATAGAGAAGAAGGCATTGGCAATGTCAATGGTGGCATACCATTTGTCTGCTTTTGACTCCAGCTCATACTGGAGTTCTAACATGTCCGGCACAGCAGCGCTCAATGGGGGTGTGACCTCCTTCATGCCACGGTAGTCCACTATCAGCCTCCATTCCCCACTGGCTTTATGCACTGGCCATATAATGCTGTTAAAAGGGGAGTGAGTTTTACTGATTGCTTCCTGATTCTACAGCTGGCGAATCAAGTCATGAATGGGAAGCAAGGAATCCTGTTGGTGCAGTACTGCCGTCTGTGCACTGTCTTTGTAGCAGCAGGTACCTGCTTTTCTTTTACTCGTAGCAGCCCCACAACACACAGGTCCTCTGACAGGCCAGGCAAAACAGACAGCTGCTTAATGTTGTCCATATCTACAGCAGCGATTCCAAAGGCCCATTGATACCCCTTAGGATCCTTGAAATGCCCCCTTCTGAGCTAATCAATACCAAGTATGAATAGAGCCTCTGGGCCACTCACATAGGATGTTTTTTCCAGTCTTTGCCAGTGAGGCTTATTTCAGCCTCCAGCACAGTCAATTCTTGAGAGATATCCAGAAATATGGATTGATTCTGTCCCTTCATGACTGGAGGGCATTAGGGTGCACTGTGCACCAGTATCCACCAGTGCCTTATATTTCTGTGGTTCTGATGTGCCAGGCCATCGTATCCACACAGTCCAATAAACTCTATTATCCCTTCCACTCCCTTGGCTGAGGGCAGGGCCCCTCTATTTGTTACCTGTGATAACTGGAGCAGCTGTACTCGTGGTTGATCTGTTTTGTAGTTCTCTCACCTGTGCTAATAGTACAGGAGTAGGCTGGTCATGCCACTTCCTCATGTCTTCTCTGTGGTCACGTAGGTAACGCCACAAGGAAACACGCAGTGCAATTTACTGTTGTTCCTTGCTCGAGATGGAAAGCGCGTATGTCTAATAGCTGAGTTTTTTGATGATACACGTGAAGGCTTTGCGATCGTTAATGGCTTTACGATCTCTCAACTTCAACTGAAGCAGCAGCTAGGCCAATTACCAAGTGACACCAAGGTGATGAAGTGGCAAAATGGCGATTTATTGAAACAGACTCATCCTTATATAACCTACGCCTTTTTGTCTACACCCACTGTATTACACGTCACTAAGATTCTTCCAGAATATGGGGAAGGGCCTGTCACGTCACAACAAGCTACAGTCCCAGCTGTCCCAACAACGAAGCAACCAGGTAACAAGAGATTCATTCTGGTGCCGTGTGAACTCCTTTCTTACGCCTTGGATTTCAGTCATCTTCAGGGGTCGACAAATAGTAATAGAGATTTCTTCCTCATCACTCTCTTCTTCATGCCTCTTAACTTTTCCTTTTGCCTTTCTCGGTACTGATCCAGACCTGTCACCTGGATCTTCTGTTGCCTCCTCCTCCACTTCTTTTTTCCGTTCTAGACGTGAGGACATCCATTTCCATTTCTTGCCTTCCACAGAGGCAACTGATATTGTTACTGGTGCCTCCTGTGACTAATCAAAATTGACTTGGGGATTTCCCTTTTTGGCTTGAACCTCAGCTCGGAAACTCTCTCTTTTCGGAACAGTGTTCTATAGAGCACGGTAAGCACAAGCCAAGCCCCAAATAAGTCGTACCCCCTTAGATCTATCTAGGCTGCACCATCCCTGACTCAAATACTGGCTTAGTTTCTCGGGATACCACAGGTGTTCAAGAGTTAAATTCCATGACGTTGCGGGCCCCCATGTGTTGGCGAACCTGAAGGCAAAAGGTCAGTGTTCTAGGACAAACAACCACACACCAATATAGTTAATTATAGCTGTGTCCATCTATTGCCTGAAAAGCCGTACTTTTATTGCAAACAAACAAGGGTGTTCAAAAATCACACGTACTAATTGGAAGAAAGCTTCTGCAATAAGAACCCTAAAACCCCGCTTCAAATCCACGAGCCTTTCATTCTTTTCCTAAAGGTGTCCTTGGTTCTCATGCTGTTTATCCTGCTCCGCAGCTGCTGCTCTGTAAAGTGCTTATCTTGATCCATGGCTGCTGCTCTGTAAAATTCTTCTTGTATTACAACAGAATGGCAGTTCCCTGGGGTCTCCAGCACACCCCCAGCCAGCTGGCAAATGCCGCTGAGGACCTTTAGGAAAGACATGCCCTGGGTAGTGACAATGTCCACTGGACAACTGTGAGCCCCACAATGGGTCTGGTACCTGTGTGCCATCTTCTGAACACCAGTAGCACGGTGTAGATGCAAGGCCCAGCCAGGCAAAATCAAAACATGCTTCTGGAAGGGGATGCATTCTGAAGAGTCTTTACACTAATGAGAGGGCCACAAACATTCACTCAGCTAACTCCAAATCTCTGTGCCTTTGCAGGCCTAGGGTCTTGTTTGGTTCACAGAGACATGGTGGGTTGATTCTCAGCTCTGTACTGTAGCAAATGGGGTACAGATTCTGCATGACGGATGGGCAAGGAAGAAGAAGAAAGGCTGCTGCCATCCATGAGAGGGCACTGAGCTCTGCCTGGGGATGGCAGAGGAGCCAGCTGAGAACTGATGGAAAGCGCTTAGAAAGGAGAGCAGCAGATTCTGTTCCTTGCTTCCTGATCAGGAAGAACAAGAAGAGGGGACAGGCAGGAATCTGAGTTACAGCTGGGATGGAATTGTTTTCTTCAGACTGTCTGCTGTGGTGCAGTGTTTTGGTTCTAGGAGAAAACCATTGATAACACTCTGATGTTTACAGCTGCTGCTAAGCAGTGTTGTACGGAGCCAAGGCCATGGTCAGTGAAGGGCACATGGAGCTGGGAGGGAACAGAGTGAGGACAGCTGACTGATAGTGGCCAAAGGGACGTTCTCTATCAGCTGACAGCAAGCAGAAATTGTATTGAAAGGGGTAGGAGTTCATCTCAGTCTCTTCACTGCCCAGAGTCCAGCTGAGCATCAGTCTTGTGGTGCTGAGCAAGTGCTTGTGCATCAGTTGTTACATACGATTCTATATCAACGGATATATAGTGATAACTATTACTCCTCTCCTCTTATCTCTCTTAGTAAATTGCTTTGTTACAACCCAGAAGTTGTACTTTTTTTCCCAGTTCTCATCCCCATCCCACTGGGAATTGGGCAGTGCACAAAGCACTGTGTGCTGCTGAGCCACATGTTGGGTTCAACAACCACTGTCATTTCGGTGCCCGATGTGAGACTCCAAGGGTTGAGATTGCAGCACATCTGTCCAGAGCGAGATAACTCAGGGCTTTGTGGGAGCTGGAGAAGTGCAGGCCATGGTGCTGATATGTGTGGATGTGCTCCCTATGTGTGGAGCTTGTTGAGTCTTCTCATGAAGCTTCACTGCACAGCTCCTTACTTGGTGCTTGGATGCTGGATTAGGGTATTTATTTTGCTATGCTGTTTGACCTCAGTTTGTACCACGATAAAATTGGCAGCTGACAAAGTGAAGTTTTGTGCACATTCAGCTCTGCGGTCATCTTTGGGTTTTGGAAGTAACATTGTCCATATGATTAGGAATTACACAATTTACATTGTCGCCTCTGTGAGTCCGGGGGTGTACTGGATATTGTGTTGAGGGACATGGTTTAGTGGGAGCTATAGGTAATAGGTGAACGGTTGGAATGGATGATCTTTTAGGCCTTTTTCAACCTTGGTGATTCTATGATTCTAGGATTGAGGTTAAACAATTATTCAGGAATATCACTGAGAGATCTGCCCCAAGGTGAGAAGGCTCTGCATGGCAGAGGGTGTGGGACAGTCTGGGCAGCTGCCTGGAGCGGTGGGCACCCCCAGGGCTTTGGAACTTCATCTCCGAGCAACTGCAGGATCCTGAGAAACTGGTAGAATAGTGGGGGCAGGTCTGCTGTGGCTCTGGTAACCCCCAAGAGGCACAAATGACTGCAATGTACCAGATCCAGAGAGCTGGATCTGCTGACAATGCTGCAACCTCTGCAACTCCTGGCACAGACCCTGCAGCAGCTCCAAGGTTTTGCTACACGTCCTGCAGTTGCTCCAAGCTCTGGACAGATCTCACTTTCACTCCACCCCTCATAATGAGCTCTGCAGTCACTCCTGCTACGGGTCCTGTAGCTGTTCCAAGTATTGCTATAAGAAAATGAAACAAATTCCTCCCAAGGGAGGAAGTTCAGCCCTGCGGTGGCTCCAACCCCTCCAATGAGCACAGTGGCTGCTCCAACTTAGTCACAGGTCCTGTGGTGGTTCCAGCTCTGGCAATGAACTCTGAGGTCACTTCAACTCCTGCAACAGCCCAACAGCCACTTCAGCTCCTACAGTGAACCCTGTGGCTGTTAAAACCCCTGCAACTTGTCCTGGCCTTGCAAACAGATGCGCATATGTATTAGTATCTGTGCATATGTGTTTGCAACTGCATATGTTGTATATGTGTGAAAATATACTAAATATATTATATATGTATAAATACATTTGTCATAATTATTATCCTTTTCTTTTTCTCTTTGTCTCAACCCATAAACTTTAAACAACAGCACTGCCCCGAGACGCTTACGGATTTCCTTGGGACTATTCAATCTGATCTGGTCACACACTGAAGAGCATCAGAAGATCTCGAGGTTTTCTCAGGGAGCAGCTCCTGAGGTATATTCCTTACACCAGCTTTGGAAGAGGCCTCCCTCCAGTTCTCTGGTCCTGCTCTAAAGGGGCCCTCTTGTTATGGCAGTGCCAGCAAGGAGACCAGCTCTGACAGACCTGTTCATATTGCTGGCTACTGACTGCAGCCCTGGAGTGCTGCTGTAGAGACAACAGGACGGTCGTGAGACACACAAGACCTTCAGAACTGCACAAATGAGAGGGCTTGAGAGCACTGTGGTGGTGTAAAGAGATCAGAAATGAAAAGAGCACGTTGAGCTGCTGTCTGTGGCTGTACCTCCCCAAATCCAGACAAAGTAGGAAAAAAGAAAAGCTAAGTAAAAGTCTATTTTGAAACATTTTTAGGTATACTTTAACGTATTCGGGGAATCTGGATACATGTTGACATGAGCTCTTGGAGTGAAAAAATGGAAATTAGGTAGGAAATAAGTGTAATACATTTTTATTTATAAGTTCAATAACATTTTTTTGCACATTGCTATATCTCACATAATCAAACAATCAAAGATGCATAAAGGATGAAGAACCATCACTGGGAATCCTATGAGGAAGTTGTGCATTTTATGGAAGCTGGAATAGTGCGTATTGCAACATCTTCCTGAGAGCGTGCTTGATCTCCCTGTTCCTCATGCTGTAGATAATAGGGTTCAGGGTTGGAGGAACCACTGAGTACAGAAGTGCCACTGTCAGATCCAGGAGTGGGGAGGAAATGGACGGGGGCTTCAGGTAGGCAAAAGCGCCAGTGCTGAGAAACAGGGAGACCACGGCCAGGTGAGGGAGGCATGTGGAGAAGGCTTTGTGCCGTCCCTGCTCAGAGGGCATCCTCAGCACAGCAATGAAGATCTGCACATAGGACACAGCTATGAAAACAAAGCACCCAAAGGCTAAACTGGAACCAAAAAAGATAAACACAACTTCCCTGAGATTTGATTCTGAGCAGGAGAGCTTGAGGATCTGGGGGATTTCACAGAAAAACTGGTTCACAACATTGCCTTCGCAGAGAGGCAGTGAAAACGTGTTGGCAGTGTGCAGCAGGGAATGAAGAACCCCAGCGCCCCAGGCAGCTGCTGCCATGGTGGCACAAGCTCTGCTGTCCATCAAGGTCCCATAGTGCAGGGGCTTGCAGATGGCAACGTAGCGGTCATAGGACATGATGGTGAGAAGGGAATACTCTGCTGAGATGAAGAGGACAAAGAAAAAGAGCTGTGCAGCACATCCTGTGTAGGAGATGGCCCTGGTGTCCCAGAGGGCGTTGGCCATGGCTTTGGGGAGAGTGGTGGAGATGCAGCCCAGGTCGAGGAGGGCCAGGTTGAGGAGGAAGAAGTACATGGGGGTGTGCAGGCGGCGGTCGCAGGCTACGGCTGTGCTGATGAGGCCGTTGCCCAGGAGGGCAGCCAGGTAGATGCCCAGGAAGAGCCAGAAGTGCAGGAGCTGCAGCTGCCGCGTGTCTGCCAACAGCAGCAGGAGGAACTCGCTGATGGAGCTGCTGTTGGGCATCTGCTGTTGTTGTCCTTGTTGGAGTCCTGCTCAGAGTGCAGAAAATAATGACAAGTCCAGACCATTCTCAGAGACACTCCTCCTGCTATAATATGAAATGTTTTTATTCTCTTACATCAGTGTACATTTAGCACCATTACTTGCATTTAATTTCATGTATTTTAGCATTCCTTAAGCAGAAGCAGCATATGGAGCTCTAACCTTCCTCTTTATATTCTTATCCCTTCTCCATGGATATTTTCATCTGTTTCATGTCTCATATGTTTACCCCAACTGCTCTTAAAGCCCCCTACCCAAGCTTCTGTGGCATTCAGTTTCAGTTAGAAAATGCTGCCTGTTTGTAGGATAAGTGAATTATTCATGCCTACAGAAAATGAAGATAATTCCGTCCTTCGAGAAAGGGGAGATTGAAAGCACATCATGTGTGAGTGTTCACAAAACAAGCAATTGGTTGACGAAAAATTCTCATAACTCTTATTGTCCCTTTTAGATTTCTGACTCCAAACCTCTTTGCCTCAGAACAGGAAATGGAAATCCCCTGCCTTAGCTCTCCTCTTGCAAAGTACCCTTACCAACATTCAGTTGTGCAGTGGAGCTGTGATCCCGTGCCCCAGGCAGCAGCTGTGGCAGCACAAGCCCTGCCGGGGGTCTCCTTCCCCCCACACATCTCCCCGCAGCGCCCTGGGCAGCTCCCCGGGCAGGCTGAGTGCTGAGCCTGGCAGGCGGCAGAGTCCCATACCCGGCACACAGCCCCTGGGGCACAGCAGGGACCCTGCTCTGCAGGACAGCCCTGGGCACCCGCCTGCAGCCCCGGCTGCACAGCCTGCAGCCGTGCTGGGACATGCAGCCCTCAGGGCTGTGCTCTGACTCTGCAGTATGGAAGCCCTCAGCTGGAGCAGAAGGCTTTTTCCACAGTAAAGAAACATGCAGTGCCTGCGTCCAGATCTGCTATGGGATGTCCCAGATTTGGTGATCCCTCCAGGAAAAGCAGCTCATGGTCTGCAGTGAGACTTACCATGTCATGGTCTGTGAGCAATGCTCCTGCAGTGAGCTCACAGCCCGCTCACACCACACACATCCTGCAAGCTCTCTCCAGTTTCTCTCCTCTCCTTCTGTCACCTGCAGGCTGTGCTGTGCACAAGAGCTGCTCCTGGGCACAGCTGTCTCTCTGCAGCTCTGCCCTCATTTATGAGCTCCCTGTGTCCCAGGAGCCCAGCCCAGCTCAGCTACAGATGATGTCATTTTTATCCTTCCCACTCATCTCCCCTGACATGTCCCTGGGTCCTCATGGCCAATAGCTACTAAAAGACAACAGCATAATGACTGTGAGTTGAAATTTGCTCAATTAACCACCACATGTCCAGTGGTCAGCGACTGATTGGAGACATATGGGGAGTGCTCCCAGTTATTGTTTGATGAAACAATAAGGGCACCCAGACAAGGAAGGGGAGGTTTGGACTTTCCCTGTGCAGGACAGTGATCCAGCTGAGGCAGCGCAGGAGTCTCATCCTTTGACAGAAATCCTGGAGCTGAAATGGGATTCAGCTCCCTACACACTTACAGGAGCTGGGATTCCTCTGGTTCAGTTCAGAAGTGCACAAGGAGTTGCCTGCATGTGAGCTCCTGCTCTGAGTCCTCGGCCGTTCAGTAGGGACATAGCTGCTTACACACAGACACTGGGTGATGCCCAAGGTGCCTGGGCTGCTCCTGATGTGTGCCAGTGCTTGTAAATCGTGTGGGAAGTCCCTGAGATAGACAGCTCCTTCCTGGGCATCAGCCGAGGGCCAGAGAGGGGATAGCACTGGATGTCTGGTGAATTCACATGCAGCTGCAAGAGCAGCACAGGGCCTTCAGCAAAGCCATGCCCATGGTGTGTCCGTGCTGCTACGTCACCACCAAGACACACGATCGGTCTAATGTTTGTGTGCCACCTTCTGCACACTGATACCATAGATGAGCTATCCAGTCAGGCTATGTCCATTGATGCTTTTCAATTAAGATGTTTACTTCTGTGGTTTTGCAATAATGCAAACACCAACACACAAGAAGCTAGAAATCTTGATAGAGCTGCAGGCCTGAGCTCCTGTTTGGACCATGGGGACACAGTTTAATGGTTTCCACAACTGCACTTTAGCACAAGGGGGATACAGAGTCTTTAGGATGGATGGGCGAGGAGACAAAGAAGGGCAACTGCCCTCTGTGAGAGTGCACTGAGCTCTGCCTGGGAATGGAAGAGCAGACAGGTCAGAGCTAATGGAAATGGCAAACAGAGGAGACCATCAGTGTCTTTTCCTGTCTTCCTGATCCGGGACAGTCAATGGAAGGTGCCCTCTGCAGACAGATGGGAATCTGATGTTGTCTGTCCCTTGTCCCATTTGGGGGCCTTTGTCACTCCATTATCTGCGGCAGGGACAGCACAGCAGGGCATGTGCCATCCAGCAGATCCGTGGAGAGCACAGATGGCAGCTTCTTGACCAAGCAGTGGAGGAATCAAAGAGGAGAGGTGCTCTGCTGGATCTCATACTCTCCCGCATGGAAGGACTTGTGGGAACTGTGAAGGTCAAAGGGGCATCAGGCCATGTGCAAGATGCAAATGTATCTCTTTTAATTTATTTATTTATTTTGAGGCTGTAAGCTTAATAGTTGATCATAAATGTCAATAAAACTGAAACAAATAATTGAAGACAAAGATGGAAATCAATGAAAATGTGTTAACCCTTCTCAACATGAGAAATTCTCATGAGTCTTGTTCCATTTTAAGTTGTATGTATGAATCTTTGAGGTGATTTGATGTCTTTTTTTTTCTTTTACTGAAACTACAATGTTTTCCAGAACTGTGTTCGCTGGACACAAATGTCTTCAGGTTCAGAGACACAGACAGTGGTGCCAGTGCCAATGCCCTGTGACTATAGCCCGGTGCCCAGCACTACTCTTCCCTGCTGCCTATTTGATGTGCCTCATCCTCCAAGTTTTTTCAGCTCTCCTAAATAAATGGCCATGGTTAAGGGCATGTTTTCAGCAGGCCATTTGGGCACACACTACTCCCACTGCCCTCCAGATTTCTCCATCCCTTGCTCTTTGTTCAGTCAGATACCTCCCAATTATCTGTCTGATTTCTGACTTTCAGGGGGATTACTGGAATTTGTTCCATCTCCCCAAATTCTGAGAATCAGTGAGAATGTGTTAACCCGTCTCAATGTGTGAAATACTCACAAGTCCTGATCAGTTTTAAGTTGATACCTCTCAACTACCTGGCTGATCTATCCCAGGGAGATTACTGGAATTTGCTCTATCTACCAGAGTCTGATGGCCTCTGTTGTCAACTACTTCACTGTGATTCAATCTATCCTATCCTATCTCAGTCTAAATCATTTATTTTAAAAGTATTCCATATGAAAGACAAACTTCAATAGATGCCGCTTGAACATGGCATGCAGTTGATCACTGTGTTTTACTGTTCATTCAGTTGTATCACCTTTCTTTCCATTTGCTGGCCAGATAAAAAAGAGAAATCTTTCCTTTTCCATGTGTAGCTGGTTCTCTGAGGAAAGCCAGTGGGAGTTGGTGCAAAGCAGTTTTAACACTGAGTGGATGAATGCAGAGGAGAAGAGTGATGTGAAGAAAAGTGATGCAAGTCCCATAGGTCCAAAGTGAGCAGAAATTGGGTGGGGAGGTTGAGAAGGACCTTTGTCAACACAGTAACAGTACAGAACTCACTGGGAAAACCTGGATTGGTATCAGTTGCACAGTGCTGCTTTAATGTCTTCCTTAAACCCAACTATAAATAAATAGACAATAAATATATAATGGATTCTTTAATCTCTCTCCAGATATCCCTCCTTTTTGCTGAACAAGTTCTGATAACCTGAAGAAGATAACAAGATGGCATAAGGCACAGGAGATTCTTTAGGTTTTAATGGCCCCAGGGCGCATTTAATGCTGAGTTCATCAGCCTCCAGTGCAGAGAGAAGTTTGCACAAAGTGCTCAACAAGACAAAGTCAGAAGTAACAGTGAAGTTTCTTGGAGTATTAATGGGCCCAGTGAGGGCCATTACCAAGTAAGCTTCCCAAGGGACTTGTTAGAGAAGATAACTGGAAGCCATGACTAAAAGCAGGCAAAGGCACTGGCATGCTAAGAAACCTCTCCTTTGCCTTACAAAGCAGACAGGTCAAGCCCTGATTACAAGACCAGTGGTAGAGAGGTCCTGTATCTCATGTTGGCTCCTGGCATTTCCTGGGGCAATGGGTTGGAGGTCTGTATGATGTTAAATGATAGACATGGGGACAGAAGATCCCAGGCTCTACATGTGGTGCAAGGACGCTGTGAGGTTCATGTCCCATATGAGACCTATGTTTCATTGCAGGATGTGAGAAGGGATGTGAGAAGGGCCCAGTCTGAACAAGCAGTCAATCCCTGTGAAACTCCGAACTTCAGATCTCTCAGTTCCAGTGCCCTCCTTTGCACATTCTCCCAGAGTTTGAAGTCCTTTATGTTCTGTGGTGCCCAGAAGTGCACCTAGTGCTGCTAGTGAGGCAGTAGCAATGCAGAGCAGAGGGATGATCCTTTCCCTCACCCAGCTGGCAATAAGTTGCTTCATGCACTCCAGGGGACCGTTGGCTTTCCTGGCTGCCTTGGCACACTGCTGACTCACATTCAGTGTGATGCTGACCAGCACCCCAACCCTTTCCATTCAGACTCCTCTCCTGTGTCCCATATCCAGTCAGTGTGTATGTCCAGCGTTCCCCCTACCCAGGTGCACAATCAGGCACTTGTTCTTGTTATACTTTATGCACTTGGTGCTTAGTACCAACTGGTACCCAGTTCTCTGACTTGTCCACATCTCTCTGCAAGTCCTCTCCACCCTCAGTGGAGGCAACAGCACCTCCTCATCTGGTCTTATCAGCAAACTTGCTCAGAACATCTTCTACTCTTGCATTCCAGTCATCTGCATAAACATGAAAGGAAAGTGGCTCCAAAATGGAACCCTGGGGACCCCGACAGTGACCATCTACCAGCCTGATGGAACCCACTGACTATAATCCTTTGGGTCTGACCTACTGGCCAACTGCTCACCCACCACACTGTGTTTCTGTCTAGCCATATGCAGAACATTCTGTCCAGAAGGTTGTTGTGAGAAACAGTGTCAAAATCTCCACTGAAATCCTCAAGGATTACATCAACTGGCTTCCCTTGTTCGACTAAACAGATAACAGTGTCACAAAATGAGCTTAAATTAAACAGGACCTTCGCCTCACCAACTTGTGTTGGCTGCAGCCAATGACAGAATTGTCCTTCAGCTGTTTTTCCATAACTCCCACCATCACTTTCTCCATAATTTTACCAGGCACTGGACTAACAGGTCCGTAATTGCCCATGTCATCTTTCTTGCTCTTCCTTACAATGAGAAAACATTTGCCAGCTTCCTGTCAGCTGGTATGACCCTAGACTTCTTTAGATGCAATTGAAATGAGAGCCCAGAGCACACTAAGGTGTTATCATTGAAAGAAAGGAGATGTGCCATAGCTTTGCAATGCCTTGAACTCCAGAGTATGCCACAAATGGAGCAGAGGGGAAGATTTGCCTCTTCTGTAGTGAACTCATTCATTTGGTAAGCAGAATAACACTACCTGATACATGGGGACTGTGTCTCTGCTCTGCTCTGCTCAGCTCACAGGGCAGCGGTGCAGGGTGTTACTCTCATGTCAGTGCAGGTAAACTCACTTTAATCCTTTTTCCTCTGTAAATGCTTCCTCTATTTGTATGCTCAGATACACTTCCACATTCCCTCAAGTACACTTCCATATATCATTAACAATTACACTTATACCATCAAAACAGTTTGTCAAACAGTACAGTTCTTCAGTTCACATAAACTCCCTTAATACAGTCTGTATTCTTCAGTTATAAACACTGTGCCACAGAACCAGCACTGATTGAACCACCTCCCTCACACACCTCCTCGCAAGCAGTACATAGTATTACATAAATGGGTTGACATTCATTGGTCAGGTGGAATGTACACCTCTCCTCAGGACAATCTTATTAATCTACAGAGTACAAACTCCTGTCTTCTTACATACAAGCAGAAAGTACATATGAGTGGACAGACAACACAGTCTTTCACTTTGTCCGTGTCTGGCCATTTCCCTCACAGGAGGAAGGAAACATGGATCGGGACTCGGCACTCACCCTGCAGCTGTTCTGTGTCTCACTCACACCACACTCACTCTGACATTTAGATCAAAAACCATGGTTTATTCATACTACACAATGATGACAACGTTTTCTAGCTGGAATCTTAATAACACTCATACTCTGGTCAACCAGTTGCAAACGTTAATGTTTTTCCCAGAGTCGGCTTGACACACGGTACCAAACACTTAAAGCAGATGATAATATTGAACATACAACCTATAAGCCCCGTGATTACAACTTGGAGAACCCAGGCTACCATTTGACAGGCTATCCACTATATCCCATACCCGTAGGAGAGACCAACCTAGGTCTCTCCTATTGCCAACCACCTGGGAGAGAGTACTTGTTCTTGTTTCCCTTCATATGACATACAGTTCCCTTTCATAGGAACTCACCCAAGGAGTCTTCCTACCCCAGCTGGCAACCAAAGCCATGAGCTCACCTCCCTGGGAGCAGCACGTATGGCTGTAAACTGTGTAGGATGTCTCCTCAAGACATATGAGCTCCACTTACCATACACATACCTGGTCCACCTATGGGTGGTCCTTGTCTGTCCCTGCAGTGATCAGGTGAGGAAGGGAGTCCTTCAGAGAAATCTCAGGGTGCGCCAAAAGTGTCTCCCTCTCAGCTGGTCCTGCAGCGAACAGAGCTGGTCCCACCTGGGCCGCCAAATTGACTACAGGAATTGAACTCTATAACCTCTATAACTGATACAGTCTCCCATGACATACTTATACCAAAGTTGAGGAAGTATGGGATAGGTGAGTGGACAGTGAAGTGGGTCGAGAATTGGCTGACTGGCAGAGTGCAGAGGGTTGTCGTTGGCGGTGCAGTGTCTGGCTGCAGGGCTGTAACTAGCGGCGTCCCCCAGGGGTCTGTGCTGGGTCCGGTCTTGTTCAACATCTTCATCAAAGACCACCCTCAGCAAGTTTGCTTATGACACGAAGTTGGGAGGATTGGCTGACACACCTGAAGGCTGTGCTGCCATTCAGCGAGACCTGGACAGGCTGGAGAGCTGGGCAGTAAGAAACCGGATGAGGTTTAACAAAAGCAAGTGTAGAGTCTTGCACCTGGGTAGAAATAATTGCATGCACCAGTACAGGCTGGGGGATGAGCTGCTGGAGAGGAGCTCTGCTGAGAGGGATCTGGGCGTCCTGGTGGACAACAGATTGGCCATGAGCCAGCAGTGTGCCCTTGTAGCCAAAAAGGCCAATGGCTTACTGGGGTGTATTAAAAAGAGCGTGTCCAGCAGGTCGAAGGAGGTGATCCTCCCCCTCTACTCTGCCCTGGTGAGGCCTCATCTGGAATATTGTGTCCAGTTCTGGGCTCCCCAGTACAAAAAAGACAGGGATCTCTTGGAAAGAGTCCAGCGGAGGGCCACAAAGATGGTGAAGGGCCTGGAGCATCTCCCCTATGAGGAGAGACTAAGTGAACTGGGTCTGTTTAGCCTTGAAAAAAGAAGGCTGAGAGGGGACCTGATCCAGGTTTATAAATACCTGAGCTGTGGGAGCCATAGTGGTGAGTCTGGTCTCTTTTCAGTAGTGCGTGGGGACAGGACTAGGGGTAATGGGATGAAACTTCAGCATAGGAAGTTCCGCATTAATGTGCGCAATAACTTCTTTACGGTGAGAGTGACAGAGCACTGGAACAGGCTGCCCAGGGTGGTTGTGGAATCTCCTTCTCTGGAGATATTCAAGACCTGCCTGGATGCCGAGCTGTGCGATGTGGTGTAGGGAACCTGCTTTGGCAGGGGGGTTGGACTCAATGGTCTCTGGAGGTCCCTTCCAACCCCTACAATTCTGTGATTCTGTGAATATCATGGGGTGGTTTGGATAGGGAAAGACTACCCCTTTGAATGACCTTTTGTTAGGGCATGTCCTGGGATTCCTAGGATCCTCAAAATGCAGCATTGCTTCTGTCACTGAAAAATGGGGCCCTGTGTGGGACGGAGGGAGGGTCCATGAGTCCCTGGCCCACCTGACTGAGTATTTCCATGGTCTTAGCAAAGACATACGTACAACTTGAGAATGACAGTTAGCTGCGTTCATGGTGGCATGGCCACTGCTGATGGCCTTGAACTGTCTGAACATAACTGAAGAGGCTCAGGCTGATGCAAATCAGCTATTGAATGACAGTGTTGAAAAACTGGAAAGACAGGTGGCAGTTTTGATGGGGAAAAAACCTAATTCAATCATTCTCCTATGGAAGATCAGGAACATCTTTCTGGAAGACCATGGGGAACCTGTACAAGGGAATCTGTATAAAATGGACTCTGTAAATGAAGGCACTAAAAGGTCAGATTTTGAGGTTCCATTTGGACTAGATCTATTTGAGATCTGACTGATTGTAACCCTAAAATGAAAAAAAAAAAATGCAGGATAGGCTGGTGGGAGTGCCCTGACCAGTGTCCAACCCCCCAAACCCTGCTGCCCATAATACAGCAGCTGAACTGATGGATATAGTACAGTGGTTTAGACAGAAACCAAGAGAGCATGCCAGCATAGCTGCTCTGGTTATGGGACATGGAGGCAGAAAGTGCTATGGTGAATGGACTGGAAATTTCAAAACTGACATCCATTACTACTCACCCTGCCCTCAGGCAAAGACTGTATGCTCTGTCCAACATAATGAGGATAGCCATTTGATCAGTGAATGATTTATGGCTGTGTGTCATATAACATGGCCAAATAAGAATGACATACCATTAAATATCAGCCTGTGGTCCTCTATGGAGGACTAACAAAATTATATTAGAGAATTAGGCATGAAAGAGGCAATCTATGAAGATGATTTTGAGAGCCCAGTCAATAAATTTTTCATCAGGAACGAGGGATCTCATCCTACAGCCATCACCTTTACATCAGGATGGGTCTATGTTATCCATACTGAACCCCCCAGTGGCCCTCAGGTGCTGTAATACAACAGGCTGCCCAATTGATGGGGAGACAAGAGTGCCTGCAGCCAGATGCAGTCTCTGAATGGTGGTGGAAAGGTCAGAGAACCATCTGCTGCCATGACTTAGGCGTCCAGCCCCTAAGGTAATCCAGTCTGGACCCATTAGGGTCTTGAGACAACCAATGTTTAAAGACCAGATTAGAGCAGGAGTTCAGTTTAAAAAGATCGATGGACAGCATAATCAGGAAAAAATATCTGTTAAACAGGCCCAAGCACTGAGTATTTATAGTCCAACCTTTTCAGCCAAACTAGATATGAATGTAACTCAAGAAGGGTCTGGATGGGGGCTCTGGCAGAGCCAGAGTTCTTTGTGAACCCCTATGAGGTTTTGGTCACAGGTTTGGCATGGAGCAGAATAAAGATACATCACAGTTGAAAAGCATTTATTGGCTGCCTATTCTACACTACAGGTGGTAGAACCAGTAACTCAGATTTCAGAGGTTATCATTAAACAACAAGGCCAGTCCAGGGGTGGGTAAAAGATCTAACACACATCTCTATGATGGGGGTGGCCCAATCACAAGCAGTGGTGCGCTCAGTTGTTCTGCTTGCCTGCTCCTCAAGGAGTTAGGAGAAATCTATGCCTGTTGCGTGTTCGAGTGCATGCGCAATGCCATGTGGAGGGCTTATCACAATAAAGATTGGCGGATTTGCTGCGTAGACCGGTCAGAACTCAGATCTGCGTTGTGCTTCCTGTGGCACCAAACACCCAACAGTGGCAGTTCCGTGTATTGGCCAGCAGGTGGCAGCAGAGACCACGGAAAGAACGTCTGCGGGACAGACCCTGGGGATCCGTTCTTTTGATTATAGGGGAAGAACACAAAGGTGGAAGAGGAGGGAAGGGGAAAAAAAAAAAAGAAAAAAAGAAAAAAACAAACCACAGCAAACAAATAAAAACTTCTCCAAACGTAGCAAACGTGAATGTCTGTCAATAAATAAATGAGTAATTGAATTGATTTCTGTTTCCACTCTCCCCCGCCCCCCTCAACTTCCGAGATGAAGAAACACCTGGTATCAATTGGACAGATGCACACAGTGAAGCCAGGGATGGTCTGAAACGCAAAGCAGCTGAGCAGCTTTTAGAAGAAAACAGAGTAGTAACAACTTCTGTACCTACATTCACCACTCTGAGATCCTGTTTGGGTCACCCAAGGCTTGTAAATAACCACTGGGTCGGTTCTGATGTCAAGTGATTTGTTGTCAGTTCTCTCATGGTTCTCCGGTCAGTTCTCCGGTGCCAGGATCTGCCACAGGGCATTCTGACCACGGGCATCATGTTTCTACGCTGCCGCCTGCATTTAACAGGCAATGGGACTGCCCAGCATGTGCAAGGCAGCACCTCTTTCACACCACCAGAATGTTTAAGGCTGTTGGGATTGTTGTTAGCGTCCCATTAACACTGAGGCTAGAGATACCCTTAGGATTGACATTACTATTAGCATTACTTTGATGGTGCCCTATCTGGGTCATTTCCAGGGGATGTCAGGAGTAAGGCATAGTGTCAGGAGAAAAAGAACAGACTCTGTTACTTTATAAAAGTGATAATAGAGAGAGTTCATTGGAAAAAATACAACTCTTAAATAATACAAAGCATGCTTCTGATTGGATGCAGGCATCATCTGGGCTCTGATTAATATTACTTTTAAGGTAAAGATTATTGTTACCTTAATGATTGTTTTTTGGATTATGATCAGGTTAAAGGTTCCTTTTGCTACAAACTTCTAGCATCATTTTTGTTGTTACATTTGGAGTTAGAGACGATTTTAGAATCAGGGTAAGGGTTAGGATTAGAGTTACATTGCGGGTTATTGCTGTTATCTTTACAGCTCCTGTGAGGGTTGGGGTCTGGGTCAGGTGTTTAAAAAATGAAATGAGAAAAGAATAAAAAAAATATATTGAAAGCTTCAGATTTCCTTAATCTTTGTGGGAATCATATAATGTGCAACTCAGATCTACCTCTTCGTGCAGTGACTGCCTCTAAATTTGCTAGAGCCTAATATAATATGGCCTTGTGCTTTCCGCTAACTCACCTTCATTTCATTTTCATTAAATTTGCTTGGTAGTCAGATTTTGGTGTGTGGATATTTTAAAACAATCTAACTGACATTGGCCAAAAATTAAAAATAAATTAAAAAATGCATGACAGCATCAATTGTATCAATTTTTATAGATAAGAAGAACAGTTTTCCTTAGTTTTCTGTGCCTCTTTATTTTCTTACCTTCTCCCCTTGTGTGAGAAACTCTCAAAGTCAAAGATTTCTAGTTAGGCAAAGATGGCAGCGATAGCAGCAGTGCTTATTCATTATTGCAATACTGCGCGCACATCCCCTATTGGCAAGGGAGAAACTGCACACCAGTCAGTGAAATCAATTCTGTTCTATGCCCTAAACCCAATGCAGGTGACGCTCTCATGGCTCTCATTGGTTGAGCATCTCAGGCTCACAGACTCCTCGAGACTGTTGCTAGGATTCATTTCCATATAAGGTCAATTACCAACCTCTTGTTTTTAGGTTTGCCTTGTACTTTTCTGTGGAGAGAGAAGGGCAATGTTTCCAAAAGTCAGTACATTCATTCTGTCCTGTGCTGGGCTCTACCCACCCTGCGTATTTATCTTGTGCTTGTCTCAATTCGCCCCATGTCAGAATGCCCCCAGTCTGAACTTAATTCTGTTCAGCAACTTTCTTGGTGCAAAAACTACTTATACAGCTGTTTTACAAGAGGGTTATACATTCAGTTAGGGCCTACACTATATACTGAAAATACTGGAAACCTCCACTGCAAAAACACGATCTACCTCTCCCATCTGTGCAGCCTTGCAGACCCAGAGCACGCCAGGTTATTTCTGCTTTCATAGCATTTGCATGCTGTAGGGTGAGCAAAAGGTTCTGCTGCCTGATTCTTCTGCAAGAGCTGCCTACCGGCAAATGGTTGCAGGGATGGAGGATGTGACAGAAAGCATTTGTCTCCACAAGAGCAGAGTTACATTCAGTGCAGAGTGTGAGAGTCAGGTTGGTGTGGAAAAGCACTAACACGCTGGGGATGATGCAGTGCTCACATGTCTAACACTCACAGACATTACTGTCAGAAGGATGGTGCTGTGTTGTGCTTCTACCTTTGGCAGCCCCTGGAGAAATGCTGTGGCACACAGAACACCTTTGTATTGCACTGACTGCTGCCATGCAGCATGGATTTAACACACCAAATCAACAGGAGCATGACTGCATCTAACTGCCCTGAGAAAAACTACTGTAGCTGAAGAGATGAGGAGGCAGCTGCTCATCTGCAGAACAAGCAGCACTGCCAGACACTGGGCCAGGTGAGCACCTCCTGCTGCAGCGTGATGATGACAGGGCTGGAGATGATCTGCAAAGCCAGCTTAAAAGTGGGAGACGTGAGTCAACATGGCAGGAGGACAGAGGTGTTAGGGAGCAGCCAAGGCATCAAAGAGTATCAAAAGGCTTTGAAAAGTATCACAAAGCAACAGCCAGGAAGACTGGGATTATCATGAGCAGCAACCTGGATGCTAGAGATTATTTGCTCCCATACAAAATGGTAGAGATCTTGCTGCAGACATCCCAAAGCCAGGCAAAATGGGAACCCAGAGCTCTGCCTGCACGAACCCCACAGCCAGAGTGTTGCAAGCTGAGCTGCCTTGCTGTTTGTTGCATTCATCCCAATCCCTGTGAATGAAGACTCAGAATGCAGTCGAGGCGATGACTGAGCATGAGAGTGACTTTATTCAATAAAAGACAGGAGGGCTTGAGAGGTCAGGGGTGAAGATGGGACTCCTCTTGTCAAGATGAGAGTGGCTCAGAGCTTGTGCTGCTGCCTGGTGCCTGGGACTGGCAGCCTGACTCTAAGTCCCCATCTAAGATGCTCAGCTTCACCTCACTGGTGCTGACCTGCTCCTGCATGGTGGTGCTGCTGCTGGGACACTCGGGCTGTGCTTGGGATGGGCAGCACTGCAAAGGCGCTGGGTCACAATCCAGGCAGGTGACTGCTGTGTCTGGCAGGCTCAGGTCAGCATCTTCAGCAGAGCCAGGAGATATGAGAGCATGAACGTGGATGAGCCCCTTGTGTCCATCACTGTTACCATGTGGAAGGCTGTCATCCGAATTGCAGCGATTTGTGCTTAAGAAGAACTCTCCATTGATGGAAACACACTGCACATCACTACTTGGTTTGGATCTTTGGGGTTGACAAGGGCTCGAATCACCTAGGAAGGCATAGAAACACAAGGGTTAGTGTCAAACGTTTGCAAGTTGAATCATGAAAGAGGTTGTTGATACTTGGTAATAGAGTGGCGGCAGGAAGAAGCAAATAGGCTTCAAGCAACAGAGCCACTGTCTTGAAAGTGATCCTCGTGCAAGTCCAGCTCGTGTGTTGTTTCACTGTAATCTGCTTCTTTGGGTCTACCTAGTGGGCAGCAGCACTCGAGCTGTTACTGATATCATTGAAAAGAACTGGAGACAATTGTTCTATTCCTAAGAGCTTCAAGATGCCTAGAAGCACAAATAGAAACCAGCAGTATTTCATCACTTCACCAAAAGGAAGGTCAAACACCTGAGCTGTGAAGAGCAGTTACAGAACCTATGCATAAGATCACACCAGACATACTTTGTTCTAACAACAGTTATGGCACATAGTCCATTTCCTTCAATATTCCCAAAATGAAATTATGTGGAGCATTACAGGGAAAGAAACACTGCACACAGACACTATGACCCTGATTATACTCAAGCAGCAGACTTAAAACAAGTCAGAGTTTTAGATTCCAGGATATTGCAGGACCTATCATGTGTGAAATTCAGTTACACAACAGTGCCTAGGTGCCTGCATTTCAAGCAACTTTCAGATCACAGCCATGTAAAATAAAAACAAATTCAGTGCAGAAATAGCAATCCTGTACCTTAATACTCATGAGATTATCCATTTTTTACAGCACTCTGACTAAGTTCTAAAACTTGCTCATCCCAGTTCACTTCAACAAGTTCCACCAGTTCAAGCAATGCAGTTCTGAGATCCTATGTATGTTAGGCAGATAGAATTGAACAGTGCAGAAATAATCTCTGACAGCTTTAAGAGCTCCATTCTGCTTACAAACTCTCAGTCCAAAATTATTCGCAGTTTTAAGGAAATGAACACCTGAAGCAGTTGGATCATCTGCCATTTGCCGCATTCTGCTTCTTGGCATCATGATTAGCACAAAGGGTTTTCTGCTGTCCTGCAGAGATGGACGAAGTCCTGCTTACAAATGGACCAAGTTCCAGTGTACAGCAGAGATTTTACCAGACTAACAAACCACGTCATTCAATTCATTTGCTCAGGTTGTTATGCACTCAGAAAGGAAACAGAACTAACTGTTGAATTCTGAAGGTAATCTGTGGGGTCCTGTAGAGAGTGTTTTTTACAGCTAGTTAGCTGAGAAGGGTCGTAAACACGGTGCGGTTAATCAAGCAGCCATAACACCTGCAAGGACAGTGAGAACATCAGTATGCCTTATGATGGTGAGAAACTAGCCATGGTTCTGGGAACTCAGCAAGGGAGTATCTTTCAGTTGATAACAACAAGCTGTTAAGATACTCGGGGATGGTATGTAATTGGGAACCAATGATGAGCTCCACTTTTGCAATATGTATGAGCTAATTATCCGTATTATAAAGGTACACGCAGCCAAGGAATAAACGAGATTCACTGATCATGTCAATGACAGGTGTGGTCGTCTGCTTTTCTCCCGCCGTTCTGCAACATCGTTGCTGTTTAGTGTCACTGGGTTCGTTAAACTGCCGTTCATTCTCAGATCGTTGGTTTTTTTCATTTTTTCCCTCCTAGACCCACTCGCAATCTTACTTCCCTTCCCCTCTCGGCCGCGCCGCACCGCGCTGTTAGAGAGGGGAGGTTCTTTGTTCCTTCTCTCCCTGGGTTTGTTCCCACTGTCACCGAGTGAGCTCTAGAGAGAACTCCGTGACACAAACTCATTGCAAAGTCTAAGCTAGAAGAAGCGTCACCTCAGTGTATCCCAGAAAAAGAACAGCGTTGAGATTTTAATTGGTTTTGGTTTTTTGTTTTATTGGGGGTGGGTTGTTTTTTGTTGGTTTTTTAGGGTTTTTTTTTTTTTTTTTGTCTTTTTTTTGGGGGGGAGGGGGGTTGGGGGGGGGAGGGGTGTAGGGGTGCGAGGGGAAGGGAGAGGGAGGGGACAGTTGTTTGGTTGTTTTTAATATACAATAAAGTTATGCAGTTCTGCTGTCAGTCGCCTCAGAGAGTTCCCGAAGGAGCTCAACCACGTTCTGCTCAACATCGAGTTGTTCCATTGAGTGGAGCAGTGGTAGTCTTGCAGATGGAGCAATGCAGGAATTCTGACAGGATCTCCAGGTGTATCCAGTTCATCATCTGAAAGCTCCGCAACCAAATTGGAAGGGACCAGTCCTCTTGTGCCATCTGTCAGCTCTCCCTGAAACCAGCCATTCTCACCCACATCTCCAAAGACATTACGTTTTGTCCGGCAGTCAGAGGCAGCTCGTTTTCTGGGTCCTCATTAGGACCCTCAACAGGAATGTAGCTGTGTCGAGCTAAGAATCTTCAAACTGCTGGTGATACCTGTCCTGGAGTATGCAGGATGAAGGACAAAAGCTCTGCTCTCACATTCAGGGCCATCCTCTGACAGAAGGCAGCACTCAGGACTGTTCCCAAGGATCTCTTTCATGGCTTTGAGTTCAAGCTCCTGGTTTTCCAGATGACCTTGAAGACTTCGGGCCTCTTCAATGGCAGAATGGAACGGACTGGAGCTATTACGGAGATTCTTGTTTGACTGGGTCAGAGTCTGTCTCGTTGCCTTCCCCAGCTCCATCTGCTGCTTCTGCTGCTCTCTTTTCCCTCTTGCGCGCTCTGTGAGAATGAGTTTCAGAAAGCACTACTCAGTGACAGGAAATAAGGGGAAACTTGAAAGACTTTGCAACCTAAGTCCTGGCAGTGTACTGCCAGCGGCTGATTTGGCCGTCCAGGATCCTGGCACCACAAATGCTTCATTGCCAAATGCAGCAATAAGGTGTTCTGGGGAAAGGCCAACTCACAGGTAGTTTTTGAGCACCCATATCACAGTACCAACAGCCAGCACCAGCGCAGGCAGCAGCATCACTGAGACCGTCATCGGAATGCGGCGCTTCCGCACAGATCTGTGAGCAGCAGCCTCTGTGCTTTTGCCTGTGTTCATCCCTGGAAGAAATGAGACAATGTCCCACGTTACCTTCAGCTGCGCTACATATAATCTCTCAGTGTGCTTCATGGACCCAAGAGGTCATTTTGTCAGTGGGTGCCTCCGTCTCTGGTGCCGAAGCACCGGAGGACAAGAAGGATTGCTTCCACCTCTCGTTGGGTATGGAGAGGCTGCACAGGCACTACCCGTGTCCTCCTCTGGGCCGAGAGCTGGGGCTGTACTCTGGGGTCTGGGCTTGGTCCGTGGGGAGAGCTACAGAGCAGAATCCCTCACACTTTTCCCGGCATGTGTGTCCTGAGCTCCCCCTGTGGGACGCCCCCCAGGCTGAAGGTCAGGCTTCAGCCAGCACAGGGCACATCCAGAGCCATCCCAGGGGAGAAACACTCCTGCAGGCTCCTACCACACAAGACCCTGCTCATCACCCTCAGGTGGCTTCGTTCCAAAAGGGCAAACTCTGCGATCTGGGAGCGGTGGGAGCTGAGCAGGGTCACAGAGGTCTGCAAGTACCTTCCCTGGCACATTGCTGGAACAACTCTCCACACCCCACGAAGGCCAGCCATTTTCAGAGAGCCACCCCTGGCTTCTTTTACATGTGCTCTATGCTCACATGCTCAGGTCTGGCTGCTGACCTGGTGTGCAAGAGCTGGCAGCAAGAGCCTGCAGGCACGCAGTGACTCTGGTTCGTGACACCGTATGATCATAGGACAGAAATTACCTGGCATGCCGGTTGGTGCTGCCTGCATTCCTCTGTCCGGGACTGGCAGTATGGGATATCCGCCTTCCTGCAGCACATCCGGGACCGGCAGTGTAGGATATCCGCCTTCCTGGAGTGCATCCCTCTCACTTTGTTGGTCCGTTCCTTTAGAAAGAAAGCAGGGCAGTAGGATTGGGATGTCACGTGCCCTCATCGAAAACTGAGCTTCTCCAATCCCGAGCTCAGGTAAAGTCCAGGCCCCCCCCCAAGTACACTGTGAGCCCCTCTGTTACCCAAGGGCATTTGGGCCCTCCCAGCTATTGGACAATGCTGACTCCCTCACACCTCTTGAGAAATCAGCTCCTGTGCAAGGCCCTCACATACTGTGCTGTCACCAGCCCGTCACAGCCAGGTAGCTGCAGGCTGAAATCCAAGATCTAACACACAGTCCAAGCCTTCAGAATTAGCATCTCCACCTCATTTCCAGCATTAGCAAAGGCAGCCAACCCTGCTCGGGATGCTCCTCCTGCCTTGAACTTGCTCAGCTGCACGGAGGGCTTTGGATGAACAGAAGCACAGCACTTGCCACTTTGCCACTTGCTGCCATCTGGGTGCCAATGACTGCACAAAGAAGCTCTGACAAGTAATGGTTGTGCTGGGGGAGCAGCTGCCTCTGGGTCTTGGCTGGATGCAGACCATCTGGCAGCAGACCAGCTCTGGTGCTTGACAGCACCTGCAAGGTGATACATGGAACACGGCTGCAGCACGGCTCTGACCCATCCCTTCCTGCTGTGCAGGCTACAGCCTGCCCACACCTCTATATCACACCTCAGCTTCCCAGGTCCCACAGTGAACAGACTGAAGTATACCCACCACGCTCTGCCTTCTCCATTTCCTTCAGCAGTCGCTTCAGGAGACGGGATGAGCCCTGAGAGTATTTTCCTCGATTGGATTCATCCTCTTCTCTTTCCGGACCTTAACAGAATGTATGAAGTTAAATATCATGTGCATGAAGATCTGAAGATCAGCGGCGAGTCAGCCAAGTCAGTGAAGACAGAGTACTCACTGCTGGGATTCCAGCTGGGCTCCAGCACAGGAGGAAACCGATGACCGGGCAAGGCCCACACTGGGGGCACTTCTGCAACCAAAGACCCATGAAAAGTTTTAGTCACACACTACAGCATCAACTGAGTAGCAGAGCATACAGGGGACAGGGCCTGCAGACACAAGTGTGATCAGACACAGGTGAGGAGAGCTTCCGGCACATGTGGGGGCCTCCTTTTCCCTGAGTGACCTGTAGGGTCTGGCGGTGGTTGGGGAATGCCACAGCCCAAATACAAAGGTCTGGGCTCCCTCAGCTGCAGAGGGGCAGCGGTAACCTTCCCACTGAAATGTTGCAGCTCTCCGAGAGAAAAAATACTCATGGCTCATCTGTGCAAACCCTTCCAGGCACAAACAGGCTTGGAAGACCTGGAGAGGATCTCCAGTAAAATTGCACCCAGGTAAACCATGAGAGCATGAACGTTTCAGCCTCCAAGGAAACAGACACTCACAACTTACCCCTGGGTTGTCCCCCAGGCACAGGCATGAAGTCCGGATCCAAAGGAGCATCCGGAAAGGGAGCACGAAGCTCATCATCTAGAATCAAGAACAGATGAGAGAAGTTCCCACTTATATACACTATATGGTGTGATCTCCTTCTCCCTCAGTAACTGGATGTGGAGAATAACTCAGGTCATGATTTCCAAAGTTGCAGGGTGGACGGGATGACCCGTAGGCTGGCACCTGGCAGCGTATCTCCGGGCCACGTGCCACATCTCTCACAGATTACGTGGAAGAAGATGCCCATCACCCCCTACCCAGCAACACCCCCATGGAAGGCAGGCCCCAGGCAAGTGTACTACAGGGCCGTGGGGACACAGCCTGACTTCTTGCTCCCAGCGCTGCTCAGTTTGGGTCCCATCTCTACCCACTCACCTGCTCCCCGTGCTCGCCACGGAGCAGCACAACTCTCCTGAAAACTCATGGCCACCAATAGGAGGAAGAGGACAAGGCGGGCAGGGTCCATGGCCGCCCCCACACTTGCACCACGCTTCCAACACCACCGCTGCAGCCACAGTGAGTGTCGCACTGAGCCAAGCCTGCGGCCAGGCCTTGTGAGCTCATGACGGAGCTCAGCACAGTCATAGGATGGGGCATTTTGACCTCACATCTCTGTGATTCCGGGTGGCGGCTCCCCGCAGGCTGCTGCTCTTGTGATGCACTGCACCAGGGCTGTGTGGGGCTGGTGCTTACATCATAGAAATGCAGAATCATAGAATGGCTTGGCTTGCAAGGGACAGTGAAGAACTCAGAACCCCAGCCCCACTGCCTCGGGCAGAGATGCCACCCACAGAGTCTTGCTGCCCAGAGCTCCATCCAGCCTGGCCTTGAACACCTCCAGGGATGGAGCATCCACAACTTTGCTTGGCAAACTTTTGCAGAGATTCAACAACCCCAAGAAGGCATTATTTCCAGCCTGGTGCACCACCTCAGGCCACAGAGGTAGTGACGCAATATGCACAGGTTATCCACGCGTGTGAAACGTGCTGCAATTAAGCAAGCCAAGCGGATAAATCCTCTCCAGTGTGGAGGATGATGGCTGAAATACAAACACGGAGAAGCTGACCTTCCCACAGACCCGCAAAGTCAAGTGTCACGTGCTTACATTTTTGTTGATAGATCTGCAGTTTCATCTTTTTTTGATGGCTAAGGAAATCCCCTTTCCTGCACCAAGTGTATTTCCCACGTGTAACGTGCTTCCAAGTCTGATTTTAGTAGCAGATATTGAAGGCTTGCTAGTTGGCACCTCCCATCCCCAAAGTCCCAGTGAACTCACCCACTGCTGGCAACTGGATGCTTGGTGGCGAGAGAACCATCACCTATAGGATCCCACCTGGGTTTCCAGAAACTGTTGCACCTTTGGATACATGGCGATAAATACTGTGTCCATACAACACCCTCATTGAATCAGAGCCTGCCACCTTCCCTACAACCAGACAAAGGGCGCAAAGGAAGCTGAACTGCTGAACCAGGCACCAATGGGGCTTACGTGTTTGCATCAAAAGACAAAATACCAAGCAGAGAGCATGGGAATCAGATGTTGTTTCTGAAGCAGAATTAAGATTAAAAAAATTGATTTCACAGTATGACATCAACCCTCCTCCACCCCTCCCATTCCCCCCCCCAGCGCACCCCTCCCTTCCTTCCCTCTTTGTTTAACAAAGACTTTGAATAAAATCATCATATCAATACTACAATTGCTGGCCTGGGATTATTATCACCTCTTTCGGGTTCCTGGACAGGAGAGGTGCACCCCACTGATTTCAGCGGTCCTGCCTGGGTGGTGAGGTGACTTCACAGAATCACAGAATCACAGAATCACAGAATCACAGAATCACAGAATCACAGAATCACAGAATTGTAGGGGTTGGAAGGGACCTCTAGAGATCATCGAGTCCAACCCCCCTGCCAAAGCAGGCTCCCTACACCATGTTGCACAGCTCGGCATCCAGGCGGGTCTTAAATATCTCCAGAGAAGGAGACTCCACCACCTCCCTGGGCAGCCTGTTCCAGTGCTCCGTCACCCTCACTGTAAAGAAGTTCTTGTACACATTCGTGTGGAACTTCCTATGCTGTACTTTCATCCCATTACCCCTAGTCCTATCCCCACGCACTACTGAAAAGAGACCAGCCTCACCACTATGGCTCCCACACCTGAAATATTTATAGACCTGGATCAAGTCCCCTCTCAGCCTTCTTTTTTCAAGGCTAAACAGACCCAGTTCCCTAAGTCTCTCCTCATAGGGGAGATGCTCCAGGCCCTTCACCATCTTTGTGGCCCTCCGCCGGACTCTTTCCAAGAGATCCCTGTCTTTTTTGTACTGGGGAGCCCAGAACTGGACACAATATTCCAGATGAGGCCTCACCAGGGCAGAGTAGAGGGGGAGGATCACCTCCTTTGACCTGCTGGACACGCTCTTTTTAATGCACCCCAGGATGCCATTGGCTTTTTTGGCTACAAGGGCACACTGCTGGCTCATGGTCAATCTGTCGTCCACCAGGACGCTCAGGTCCCTCTCTGCAGAGCTCCTCTCCAGCAGGTCTTCCCCCAGCCTGTACTGGTGCATGCAATTATTTCTAGCCAGGTGCAAGACTCTACACTTGCTTTTGTTAAACCTCATCCGGTTTCTTACTGCCCAGCTCTCCAGCCTGTCCAGGTCTCGCTGAATGGCAGCACAGCCTTCAGGTGTGTCAGCCAATCCTCCCAACTTCGTGTCATCAGCAAACTTGCTGAGGGTGGTCACTATCCCCTCATCAAGGTCGTTGATGAAGATGTTGAACAAGACCGGACCCAGCACAGACCCCTGGGGGACGCCGCTAGTTACAGCCCTGCAGCCAGACACCGCACCGCCAACGACAACCCTCTGCACTCTGCCAGTCAGCCAATTCTCGACCCACTTCACCGTCCACTCATCTATCCCATACTTCCTCAGCTTTGTTATAAGGATGTCATGGGGGACAGTATCAAAAGCCTTACTGAAATCAAGGTAGACTACATCTACCGCCCCGCCCCCTGTCCACCCAGCTAGTGACATCTTCATAAAAGGCCACCAGGTTGGTCGAGCATGACCTCCCCTTGGTGAACCCATGCTGAGGACTGCTGATAACCTCCTTATCACCCAGTTGTCTGGAGATGGCATCCAGAACAAGCTGTTCCATCACCTTCCCTGGGACAGAGGTGAGGCTGACCGGCCTATAATTACCCGGGTCTTCCTTCTTGCCCTTTTTGAAGACTGGACTGACACTGGCCGTCCTCCAGTCTTCAGGCACCTCCCCAGTTCTCCAAGACCTCTGATAGATTACAGAGAGCGGCTCAGCAACGACCTCCGCCAGCTCTCTCAGCACCCGCGGATGCACCCCATCAGGTCCCATGGATTTATGGACCTTAATGTTTCCTAGGCACTCACAGACCACCTCTTCCCCGACTAAAGGGAAATCTCCCATTCCCCGGACTCTCTCATCAACCTCCAGGGTCTGGGATTGCTGAGGGAGAGTCCTTTCACTAAAGACAGAAGCAGATGACCCTGCGGGGTAAAAGCCCACAAAAGGCAAACCACAATTAGTACCGAGACCCTGTTGCTTTTGTTGTAGAAAATACAGCGGTTTAAATGTGATAATGATCCAGATTAGAGAAACAATAGGGTTGTGTTACCTCCGCTTTAACATGTTAACTTTACAAAATTTGTTTTTGAACATTTGCTCCCCCTCCTCGTGTGTGTAGGAACATAAGGGAAAGAGATACCTAAGAAAATCTCTTAGGATGTACATTGGCATATCAGAGGGATATTGCTGGGGAACCGGGAGGGACTCTAAGCAAGAACACCCTCATCTAATAATGTAATCATTGGTGGTTAGTATATAAGTTGGAGGACGGGTTAAAATGATCCCAAAACCAGGAAAAAGGATAGAGAAAAGATGTTTAAATATTGTGTTAGATATGGCCTAGAGATCCACTACAGGGAAAATCAATATTTGGCCAAAATATGGATCTGATGAAGGTTGGGTTTGTCAGATCTCGAATTTATATGTAAAGAACAAAACCCCTTTTCAAAGGAGGAATCAGAATATGCTGCCTGTTGGATACAAGAAATCAGCCTGTTATTAGTAAAAAGAAAAAGGCACGGACCAGGAAGGAGAGGAATTAGAAAAAGGAACTAATCAATGGGACCCTCCTGAGAATCTCCCCCCCATATAACCCCAATGTAGCACAAAGGGAGACAGGCACTGCCCCAGTAAGAGGAAATGGTAAAGCACACAGGGACATTTCACAGAAAAGAGGGGCATGCTGGGCTCAGGAGAGAATTAAAACAATATAAAAGGGACATAAAAATTTCTCCTTTCCCAGACACTAGCTGTACCAGCACCTCAGTGTACCCCTTATGGGAGGTCCCATTGGGACAAGGACAAATACGCTATGTAAACTCCCCACTCACTAGTGGAGAAATTAGAAATTTTAAGAAGGAAATGAAATCTTTAATTGAAGATTCTATAAGAGTAGCAGAACAATTAGATCAATTTCTGGGGCTTTCAAAACTTTGGTCCCATCAGGACCCCCTGGTAAATATAAAAGTGGGACCTGAGGGGGAAGAAGTTGTGGTTTTAGTTGATACTGGGACAGCTCGTTCATCACTGGCCCGTAAGGTGTCAGGACTCAAATTAACAAATGAGGCCTTAAAGATAACAGGGGTAGAGAGAACCGGGATGACAGTACCACTTTTTGAGAATACTGTATTAAAACTAGGGGATAAAGATGAAATTGGGAATCAAGAAAAACATGAAATAAGGCCATAAAGATAAGGGTGGAACAGCCCAAGGAACTGAATGATATGGATTGCTAAGGGAAAGTTATATGGTATTAAGGGTGTTTGTGGAAACTGAAAAATTGTACTGTTTGATCTGTGGGTTTTGAAGGGAATGGGACAAACTGCTTTGATGGTATAAGAAAGTGTAATTGCTATTGGTATACAGAAAGTATAATTGAGGGTGTGTCAAAGTGTAACTGAAGGTACAAATAGTGAAATCGTGTACAAAGGAAAAAGGGTTAAAGAGAAAGTGAGTTTATGTGTGCTGGTATGAGAGCAACCCCCTGTATTGTTTCCCCCCCCCCCCCCTTGCAAGAACTCTTGGAGTGAGAGAGAGCCGGGTACAGAGACTGTTGCTGTAAGCAGCAAAGGGGGGAGGTGGGGAGGAGGGGGCAATGGAAGTGAGAATAGCCTTCATGTGCAGAGATGTAGGAAACCTGAAATCCCAGTGTTAGCACTGGACACCTGGAGAGAAGGAGGTGAAACTGAAATAGGATGTTAGTAGTTTATGTAATGATGAGAGTTTGGAAAGTGAGAAAGTTTGGGACAGACACAGGCTGGAGGAGTAAGGACTGGCAAGGTATAACAGGGATGTCAGGACTGAAAAGAGGTGAACGATATGAAAACAAAACAAAACTGATTGACAAACAGATAGTAAGGGAATTGGTGATAATAACAGCTGTTACTGTTGTGGTGCCAGAATAGGGCCGTAGGACCCAGAGATCCCCTCAGGGAGAGGTGGGGGGAGTGGGGGCTTGAAGTGCCCAGGGAGGGCTCCGCCCCACTGAAAGGAAAGCAGTGTGCAAACTGCAACGGGAAATTGCATCTAGGGAAGCAGGATAAAGAGATTTATTTTCTGGTGGTTATGGGTGCTTCTTACTACTCATAGATGGTTTTGTAACAGTAATAGAAGCTACTGCCCAACAAGAAAAGGTTTACGGTTTTTTTTGGATTAATTAAATATAAACTAAGTAGGAATACAGAAATTCTTGTACCTGCCAGGTTGCTCTGGCAAGAAATTTAATAAAACTGGAGCTAAGGGTCCAACAATATTGACTGTTTAAAAACTGTAAGTCTGGCATTAGCACAAATGGGGAAAAACAATGTTGTACCCCAGGAGTCACAGCAATATCAAACATGATGCACTTAGGGGTGTGGGCATCAGGGCCAAACATGAAGCCCTGAATAGAAGTTAAAAGCAAGAGATTGCCCAGTCAGGGTAAAGTGGTACCCTATAAGGATACATAACTGTAGAAGGATAGAAGACTTTCTGGAGTTTGGACTCCAATTTTGCAAAAATTTTTGATAGCAAGTGCTGTAGTTTGGTACAACACTTGAAGGCAAGTAATAGAATTGTTGAATGCATACACTCAGTGGTGGCAAATCCATGCACTTTATTAACCCAGTTAAGGAATGAATAGGTGGAGTTTACCTTCTGGATTTGAAGGATGTTTCTTCTGCCTGCTTTCTGTATCACGGCTTTACAAGTCGGTGTGCAGGTTTGGAGGAGCTATCCCCCTTGCACCCGGCGCTGCGCAATGCTGGAATAAACATACCTGCTTTACAACCCATCTCTGGATTATAGAGTTTGATTCCGCAAGTCAGCTAAACATTTGTGGTTGGTTTTTCTTTTCCCTAAACAAAGCAACCTGTTTTCTGCACTTGCTGTGCCTTACGAAAATGCACAGAAATTAGGCAAGCCTGAGACTCACCAAACACCACATGTGACATTTTGTAAAAGGTCAGTTTTGCAGCAGAGAACCACATATAATTATACCAAGTGTGCAACTACTTTTCCCATGCAGCAGCAGGCAGCAATGAGGCTGTTCTCATAATAAAAATACCATTTGAAAAGTAGTGTAATTAAGTGTATATCATGATGTACCCAGTAGCAACGAGAGCTCTGTTAACAGCTTCTGGAACAAGTAGATCACTCCCATCCCCTGCAATGACTTTGCCTCCAATATCGCATGGCTGATAAATTGCAGTCTTCTGGATATGAAATATTTGCAAGTAATTTGCAAACTGCAGCTAATCAGAACCGTCTTCCATATTGTCACCAACCACTTCAGGCAGCATTGTTCCATTTTGACATCTGGCTATGAGGCATTCATGCACGGCATTCACATACATAGGTCAATAAATAGGAGGGAGGGTGATTTCAAGTACTTATGCTTCCATCAGTTTCTTCTGTGTACCTGTGCAGTAGCTGCCCATCTCACCTGGTAGGTACGAATGCTGTTTTCTACTCCAGGTCAATAAAAGCCTCCATGTTGACATCCACATGCAGATTTGTCCAGATAACACCATGGAGAAAAGCTTCTAAAAGTCAGTTCAAGTTTTTAATGAGATTGCTGAGCATAAAACCACATGATTCCCATGATTTTTCACAGATTGTTTTCTGCAAACCTGGATCTCACAAGCCTACAAGCAAGGAGAAAGCTTATCGGCACAGCAACAAATAGTACGATTGTGGGTTTTTTTAAATACAATCAGTATATTGTTCTATCACCAGCTGCTTTTAAGGCAATTCACTCCCATCAAACTCTCAAATATTCACCCAAGTCGGCTTTCATCCATGTTTTTACCTCCTGAGCAATTGAATCTATAGGAACTATTGGACTTGGAGACAACACAAGGACATACTGCCAGCTGAGAACCTTTCAGCTAATTCATCCAACAGCATCTAAAGGTTCGAAGCTCACTGAGGGGGAGAACAGTATTTGGGATATTAGAATTCCCCCCAAATGTATTGGGTTTATTTTTCTAAGTTTATTAATTTAAAGCTGAACTTGCACAAGTGAGGGAAAGCACCTTTCTTCCACACTGAGGAATTGGCACCATCTTCTCTCCAAAGAAAATTCTTTAAAAAGGCCCAAAAATTAAGTATACATAAATATTAATGTGTATTCATGCTCTTCTCTCTGCCAGAGTTCTGCTAAGTACACCAGTCACGTGAAAAAAGCAAGCCAGGCCATCCTGAACAAGTACAGTTATTACTGCACAATGGGTAAATAGCAATCAGTCCTAGAGATACTGTTCCTATACAGGGGAGGCAAGACAAAAATAAATAAACCCTTAACCACAATAAAATCCAAACCCAGTTTAAGAAAGCTTGTATTTATTTCAGCCTCAGTGGAGTCAGTTTGAAACTGTCAGAGAGACACTGTACACCTATATACAAATTTAAGAACACAACGGAGTAACTGTTACTGTTTATTAACAACCAGTTTTAATACTACGATAAAAGTATGTCCTGAGAAAGGGGAACAAACACGCTTCTTCAAGGTTTTTTAGCTGTTCTGGATCTCAGCCGTCGCTTGATGATCAGATGATCACTTTCCTTCTTTTGTTCCTCAGATTCCTGAAGAAAACATTTCAAAAGTTACTCATCTTTTCACACAAGACTGACAAGCTCTTCTTGACCCACGCAAACATATTTCTTCCCCTAAATGGATTTCAGAATGGCATTTGCTTATTATATTTTATTCAGAAAACTATGGGATACCGAGATCATTTTAATGCAGCTTAATCACAAGGAACAAATATGGAGAATGTACAAAATCCTGTTTATCTTAAAAAAGCACACACATCTGAGGAAAGCCTGAAGGCAGCTTTCATTTTGAAATACTTGTTTTCAAAAGAGTATTATAATACTTGTTTTGTGAAACATGAAGCGTTCAGAAAACATTTTTAGCCTCAATCCCTGTAGCTATGACTTGCCCAGAATTTCAGTTCTCGGTTCAGTTCCATGTTCTCAGAACTACAGTGAGAGAAGAAATTGTCTCATCTTCTTCATCCTCTAACAAAAAAAAAATAACATTTTTTCTGCCCCTATCATTCGTCAAATCATCAAAAAATTCAGAGGGATATTACAGTATGGGCAAATGATCACTTTGCTGAACAGAAAAAGGACTCTAATATAATTAAAAGATGCAGTTCCAACAGAGCAAGAATGTTCTTAGCACAATAGCTGCCGACAGAGTCATGAAACTGGCACATCAGATCCTTTGCAAGTTGGCTTAGACAGGAGATCATAGTTTAAGCATACCTAAAAAGCTGTCTAAGTTGTGCTCTAGAAAAGCGTGTAGTAGAATAATCCCACTCCGACACACTGAAATTATCTATGATTCCAAATTAGAAGACATCTCCGTGATTGCTACATCACCTACTTAGTAAACTGTAAGCCAGCCAAACACAGAGATCTTTGAGGTCAAACTAAAACAGAACAGCAGGAAGACCAACAAGAATGACTTGGTAGAATAAAGAAATACCTCAGTACTTTCAACCTCCCCCTGCAAATAGATGAAACCTCCAGTCTGTTTGGACTCCTTAGTAGTTTATTTTAAGCCAAGACTACAGTATAATCGCTTACCGAAGAAGCAGGTATATCTAGAGGGCCAGAAACGACAGTGGAATACAGCTTCCTTTTGGATCGTTTTGGCTTGGTCTCTCCTTCTTCGAGACTTTCAGGTTCATTTGATTTAGGAGAACTTACTGCTGACATCAGCTTCTTGGCTAGAAGAAATTTTTTTTGATACGTAAACCAATCAACTTACTGGTTTTGTGAGTCTTTAAATCACTGAATGCAAAAAAAGCTTCGTAACAAACTTGGTTTATAAATGACACGTAAAATTTAAGTGAAAATACTCAGAAATTGTATTTGTTCATCGAGGTTCTTTATTGCTTCTATAGCTGAAACTGTTTATAGGTTCAGGTACGGCAGATTAAAGCACGCATTAAAATGGAGTATGAAAGACAATCATGGCTCAGAAGTCGCTGGAAGTCAGAAACTTCAGCAGGAGTTAAACAACAGGCCTAACTTTCGTGCTGACAGAAGCACAAGACAGAACCAACTTTCTCTGTATACTTGTAGGTTTTCACAAATGTAATAATGAATCTCTGAAGAGACGAATAAATGCATTTACTTCATAAATCAAAGGACAACTTAACATGGCAGACAAGTCTAAGAACACATACATTAATAGCCTACAGCAGAAACAAGCCATTCTACAATGTCTAGAAAACATGGAATAAAACTTATTCTACACCAACCTTTAGAGTGTATAATAGAAGGAGAGCTTTGAATAAAATCTCCAACTTTTTGCAGTGTTTCATCCTTCTTTTTAGTCAGTCTTGAAGCATGTACTCGCTTTCTCAGGAAGTAGTCTTTTCCGGATTTCTGTTCAACAGAGATGTGAACATGTGAAACAAGAGCATTGTTTAAACTTCATTTTAGTTCAACGTTATTTTAAGTTGACATTTTGAGCTTTACTACTGACACCTCTGTTCATTATGCTGATGATACCACAACGGCAAGTAATGTAGACAATTTTATACCCTTTAGGGAGTTGTCAAAATCTCAGCTATTTCAAGGCATACGTTTCTTAAAGTTTCTTAATAAGGCAGTAGTTTCTTTAAAAGTAGCTCCCAAGCTGTGGAGTTGTTTCTTACATAAGCTGTTCTAATTACATAAAATAAACAAACATACAAAACAGAAGACAACAGATGGGAAAAATCTACTACTCATACTCTGACCATGCCAAGGATACTGCTATCACATGTGAACATCTGTTTTTAATAACTGCCATGCATATTAATGATATGAACCTTAGTTTAATACAAGGGCTTCACTTACAAAAGCACACGATAATACACTAAAGCTTCTCTTCCCAACTATTCAGTGTGCAATATCCTTCCCTCCAAATCATTACACAGTACAGCCATTACACGCTCTGGGGACAGACTGACTTGCCCTTTGGTTAGCTTATGGAATTTAATAGGAAGAGCTCATAAGCATGTAAGATTCCCATTCAGGTATACACATAAGGATAAGACACTGCTTCTTTCGTGTGACCACACAATTACAGGAAGTCCCAAGCTAGCTTCAAAACTAGAACAAAAAACAACCATTTTCTCGTCACTTGCAGAGGGTGAATTAAAAGTCATGACAGATTTTGTATTTTTCGTGTTCTCACTTTTCACAAAATCCTGGGAAAATAAGACAAGTTTCAGCCATGATTCTTTTGGAAAGAACAATTGATGTCACAAAAGTGAACACTTTAAACACTTTTGCTAATAGTAGGGAAGTATCTGCTAGTGGTAACTATTCCACTGTAAATCAAATAATAAATAAGCATTCAATTATAAAAACAGGACATTAAGATATCAGTATTAGACATCTCACAATGTCTAAAAAGCTGATTTATGTCTACAGGTTTCAAAGAAAATACACAATGGAGTTAAGAGAAATTCCCTTCTCTTAAACCATTATCACTGAGCTTGGCTATTAGTTTTGTTCATTAAAGCAGTTCATTGATTAAATTCTTCAACTACTTTACTGAGGTAGAAATAGCATTTTTTTAATGCTTAAATGAGAATGGTAAAAAGGCATCAGATATTTTGTTTTCTGTTGGGTCTAGGTCATACCTCATCCATGTCATCACTTCTTTTCTTTTTTGCCTTAGGCATTTTCACTCCTAAAGGTATCATGCTGCCGTGCTGCTTTATCTCCATCTTATCAGGTTGCAGAGGTGTCAGTGGGATTTCCAGCTCCGGTTTTGGGAACCGACTAGTTTTGCTATTTTCTGCGGACACTCCAGAAGAGTCGAGGACAGTTCCCAAATGCTCCTGATAGCACAGAAGAATTTTAAGTGCAAGTGTTAAGGTAGCCATGAGATTAAAAAGCTATAATGCATCTGGAAAAGGATATGTAAGCATTCGATTTTCCTGCTGTAAGAACACCTGTAACAGAAGGAGTCTATTTCAGTTACAGCAGAGTTTTACCCCTCTTTCCTAGAACTTGTTACATTTAAAATTATTTCCAATCTATGATCACAAAAAAAGTTCTCCATGTTAAACTGAGCCTGATACTTTACAAGTCATTTTTTCTCAAGGGCACAGACAACTACACTTTTTTTTTAATAGAGAATGGTGGTAGAACTGACACGATTTTCTTCATCTCAACTCTGCTGTGTCAGAACTGGGCAGGAAAAGGAGCATTTGATTCAAGTGTTCAATTAACTTCCAGCTTAATCTTAGGGAATTTGCCCTTCCTCTTCTACACTAGAGATGTTATTTACATAAGTACGGTCCAGCTGGCAAGGTGCAAGCCCAGTACAAGTCATTAAAGAACTCCATTGCTATCTTTTCCCTGGAGAGAATACAGACATTCAAGCAATGACACCGTACTTAAGCTGAAGGCTATCATGTACCTGCTCATGGTCAAATGGCAGCAAATGCACAGCTAAGTGACAGGGAAATGTCAGTATGCATTTCCCCAGCAGCACTTATTGTCCACAATCCACCCAATCCTGTTTTTCTCAACAGGAACAACAAAGTCAGAACTGAGATCACCTGGACTCCTCCTTCTCTATGGCAGGAATTCAGCTAGCATATCAAAAATGAGTTCAGATGCTGGTTGAACACATGGAAGACAGGCTGCTGGGGACATCAGAAAATGGTAGATGGCTGCTTCTACTGCTGCTAGTAACTAGCAAACTCCAGTGTCCCAAACACAGACTAGCAGCTTTTACTACTTACACTGTTCCAACCCCCTGAGGGGAGTCTTCTTCCTCTCAAAAAGTTACCAAAGATTGTAGAAAGACAAAAAGTAGTCAGAGCCACTTTATCAGGCTCTGCTAAGAATCTGAATGGAGTATCACCACCCACTGTATTTCCAAGAATTAAGTTGGTTAATAAATACTTTGCTTTTAAAATATATGTAACTGCCATTTTATGAAAGTTAGCAACTAAAAACTTATATAGGAATGATTAACATCATCTGCTAACAAAACAATGTCCAGAAATTTTGCAGAAGAAGAAAATAAGTTCATTTTGCTGTGCCCGTTTCAGTGGCTCCATGAATTTTTTCCAAGTAACTTATCTAATCATGAGCCACTTCATAAGCATTAACATGAGGAGAGTTTTCAACAGCACCTGACAAAAATTCATCACACAATTGTTTCAACAGCTTTTATTCCTATCAAAGGCTATAAAAACAGGTGATCTGATCACCTTGAAAGGGATAAATAAATTAAAACTTGGGAATCGTTTAGAGAACATGAGATCTTTTCCTACTCATTCCTTATCAAAAGCAATACAATCACAACATTTTCAGATCTGAAGTTTCATACTAACCTCAGATTAATTTAATGAAGTGAGGCTCCTAGTACATCAACGTGACAAATAATTGTCTTCAGCTTTGCATCTTAATGGAATACTTTCTCCAGTTTTAGTTTTGCTTTGTTGTTTCCTAGGCTGTAAATATTTAAAAGGAGTAAAGATTAGGCTATGCATTAGACCTCCAAAATATCTCGAGTTTTCTAAAGTTACAGTGTAAAACCTCAAGCTCAGACGCCACATGAACACGTAAGCTGAAACACAGCACAAGTGTGGGAAGGTAGTAACATCTATTCATTGTGTGATCTTCAGATACACCCTACTGGGTCTCACTAACAGTCTCAGGCAGTATTCTACCTCCAAAAGAGAGAAAGCGAGACATTATTTAGGGACAAAATCTGTAACGCTGGTCGTTTTGTCATCCATTCCCCCCATACTCTGCACGCTCACAGCTGCTATGTTAGAACACCAAAGGCTAAACCTCTGCCTAATCTTCAGCATCCACATACGAATACATGGAAAACTGCATGGAAAAGTTCCATAATGTACACAGAGAGATGGTGTTCTAGTAAATAAAATATTTTTGAGAAGATGAGAGCTCATGTTTGAGTGGAAGACAAAAAGAACCAACAAGTACTCATCACTGAATATGTAGTTAAAGGACTATATGCTAAGAAAAATGATTCCAGCTCCAGTATCTCCTAGGAAAACAGAAGAACAAAAAGGGGTTAACATGATGTTAAGTACTGACTTTCTATAAATATAATCATACCTTTTCATTTACAGAGTCATTCCTTCTACTTTGTCTTTCTTCAAGTAAAGGTATTTCTGGCAAACACTGAGGGCTACTGTGGTTAATGCGTTGTTTTAATTCCTTTATAAAGTCATCTTTGTCAGCCAGTTCTTTTCTTAACTCTTCTATCACAGTTGCATTATCCTAATAAACAGTAAAAACTGCTGAGTTGTGGGATTGGCAAAAGGAATTAACACACACAAGCAGTATTGCAATTACTTAGTAGCATCAGTTTTAGAAGTGCAGGCTAGAACACTTAACTATTCAAGAACAGTAACATTTCACGGATTTGTACGGTCACTGTTACAAGTGCAGTAGTCACAGAATTGCCTGGGAAGTTGTAATACAATATATTTTGATTCTTCTATTTTACTTATGTGCTTCAGCCTTCATCTCTCTTAAGATATAATAACCCGAGCTTTTATTTGTTCCCAAATCCTCGGTACTGTGAGAAAGTCGGCAGTTGTAGGGGAAGTTTTGCTATGAGAACATCTTTCTTCTCAGAGAAAGTGAATCCAAACATTCTCAAAAGAGCACAACTCATTTAGTCTTCTGTTTAGCTTCTGAAATTCTATGCTACGGCTTAGATTGGCTATCCTGATTAAAAGCTGGATGTTGAAATAAGAAATGCAACTTCCAGAGATCATCCCCCCTCTGCTTTTTGATGCTTCCCTTAATCTCCACGTCCCCTTCTGTCTTTTCATGCCATTGTAGATACTACCTCAGAGAAAGCAAAGAAAGTAAGAAACCTGAGACAGAACTACTGTCTGAGTATTGAACCTAGCTTGGGATCCGGAAATGCTGAGAATTATCAGAAAAAGCTACAGATGTCCAGTCTGACTGTAGGATCATAAGCATCAAACTGACATCTGCTTATCTGAACTACTGAAAAAATTGAAATTTTAGTAATTAACAGAAATTCTGTTTCTGAAGAACAAAAATAAAAGCTGGTGCTTTTTTTGGTTAGTTGCACATGATGTCAATACAACAGTGTTCAAGAACAGAACCACACCCAGAATACAAAGAGCAGGTACAGGAGTTTTACAGAATTTATGGGTAGCTAATCAGGTAGGAGGAAAGGAGAGCTGACCTTGCTTGAATCCTTTAAGGCAGATTGTCTCAGTTCTGCTATTTCTGTCTCTTTTTGTATGGCATTAGAAGCCAAAGTTTTGAGCTGTTCTTCCAAAGCTTCTACTAACTGATCTCTCTCCTCACGCCACTTTTGAATATTATGGTCCTTTTCCTCCAGCTCCTATATTTCATGATGAAAGAAAAGCATACACAGTAGAAACAAGCAGAATCTTTAAGACAGCCTAGAATTAATAAGTTTTTCATATAGCATAAATAAGGACTCAAGCTGATAAAAAGAGTTTATGGTAAGACATTTCAATTAACATATCGTGATGTCACTCAACAAGATCAGGTTATATGCATGTATTATATATGTATTTACTATGCAGATTATTGTATTTAAAGCAATCTGCCAGTGCTCTGTAGTGACTAATTATTTGAATATCTTTCATGGTCTACCGCTAATTTCAGTTGGCCACTTTCATTTTGCTCCAATTTTTTTTTTTTTTTTGACCTTTTTCCTGTTGCTTGGAAAACCTGCATCATTCATTTAATAAAAATTAAGAGCAAGAAAAATACCTGTTTAAGTTGTTGGATAGTATAGTCTTTATAATCCAGCTCATCCTTAAACTGGTTATTAATCCTTTCAAGTTCATCCATCCTGTTCCTGAGGGATTCCTCCACAGAACGCATCGTGGACACCTGTAATGTAAGCACAGCTCACGGTTCATTAAAAGACTTCTGTAATCCAACCTGGCCAAATACTTCTTTGTTAAATAAAGAGGAATTCACAAACAAGTGCTGAGTAGGAAAACGACAGCAAGTGCAAGGTTACCAAGGAAGACATGAATTCATTTTTAAGCTTCAATTTTCCACCCCAAGCACACCCAATAAACTTTCAGACTAAGATCCTGCAAAATGGGTTTTAAAATATCTACTTGTTTAATAATTAAATTTTAACTATTAACATCACTGAAGCTGAAACTGAAGAAAAAAAATATACATGCTTATATTAAAGAGCCTCTGGAAATTAGTCTATTTCTCTTCAAGTAAATAGCATTCTTCTTCCCAGTTATCAGCGTTTTTTCACAAGACTTAGGTTTTAGGCTTTGGAGTTACCACGGATACCAATGGCAAGTCACCAGTAACGTAGAGATAATAACAAGTCCCCTCCAGAGGCAGATTAGCTATTCTCTTCACAAACCTTATTCCAGACTACCAACCAACTTTACTTTCCTCTGTTCATTATCTATGCGAAACCATGTTTTAATTTCAGCTTGCTTCTCATAATCAGATGCTGAAGCAATAAATTATTCAGATGGTATTCTGAGGGATACTCTAGTTCATTCTCAAAGGGCTCTAAGTTAACTCAGTGGTTACTTACGATTCTATACGTTGCACTTTCTCCATCTCACTCTTTTCCTTTTCCCGAAGAGAGTGTTTCATCTGCTCCAAGCTGTTTTTAAGCTGCATAACTTCTTGAATCAGATTTGCTTCTTTGCTACTTAACTCTTCAAACTTTTTGTCTGCATTTGCAGACTTCTCCTGCAGAGTTGCTGTAACTGTCTCCAGATTAACAATAATAGATTCTTTTTCTTTAAGTAATTCATTGAGTTTTGACACATTGTCTTCCATTGTCTTGGAAGCCTCCAGGCGATATTCAAGCTCTCTTATTTTTACCTCACAGTTGGCAACTTCCTCCTGAAATTGTGCAATCGCTCTCTGATCTTCTGCAGTCTTTTCTTCAAACTCCCAAGTTTTCTTTTCTATTTGCTCATGTAACTGATTCACAAGATCATCTTCCTGACTAGTGTGAGTTGTAATCTCACATAGCTTCATTACAAGTTGATGATTATGATTTTCAGCATTATTCAGTCCCGCCTTTAGGTTTTCATTGTCTTGAAGCAGTGCTTTGATGTGCTGACTTTTTTGTGAGGAAACATCAACAATACTTCTGCATACTTCCCAAATCCTTTCAAGACTATAGTTAAAGGAGAGGTCCTGCACAAGATCTGAGATGGAAGAAGTCTGTGACTGAATGCATGCAGAACTAATTTGAGATGTCCCTGGCTCATCTTTTTCAGAGTCTGAGGAATCCTTTACACTGACAAAGTCAGTACCGATGGCGTGAAACTCTAAGTGACATTTGTATAATTCATCTAATTTGGTCCACATTTCTTTTACTTGTGACACTTTATCAATTATATATTCTTTGGCAACTTCTATGTTGTTAGTTAGTTGGGCATTTTTGTTTTCAAGTGTCATATTTATAGATTTCTGTTCATCCAGTTCAGAAGCAATTTCCCGATAGTCAGCTTGACCCTGCAGAATTTGTTCACGGAGGGCATCAGCTGTTTCTTCAGAAAAAGAAAGCTCAATACGCAGGCTTGTTACCTGCTTACTGAAATCTTCTTTTTTATTTTTTTCTCTTCTGCATTGTTCTTCAAGCACAGTTAAATGATGTTCCAAGATTTCAGTTCTTTCCCTCAGTGCTAGTACTTCCTTTCGGTACGCGGAGCACTTTTGTTTCATGTGTTCAATTGTCCTTTGCTCTACAGTGTTCTTTTTCTTTCTCTCATTTACAACTACTGTAAAACAAACAAACAAACAAACAAACAAAAAAGGGAAAAGGAATGTAGCTCAGATTGATTAAAATAATTATTACATAGCAGTTCACAACACCAAGTAGCAACTTCTAAGTGAAACACTGTCGTAATATGCAAGCCATACCCTCACATCACATAGTATTTCATACTAGTGAAGGAATTAAAGTCCTCTGAACACGTAATCAGGTGCCTCAGATTTCTATACAGAATTAACAGCAAAAGGTTTTCAGTCTGGAAGAACACTTTTACCATGGCACTACTCAAACCTTCAACTCCACATCAGTAGAAAATCTAATTAGATTTAAAAAACATGGGAACGAGATAGATAATTCACAGCTATATTCTTTCTATCTTCCGTGCTTCAGCAATCCCCATAAGGCAGCCAGGAATCACTCCATCTACATCTAAATGGTAGATAAACAGTTCTCTAAGAAATTTCATTCCAACTCACAGTCCTCTTACTTTCAAAAGAAAGATAAAACCCTGGACAAGTTGATCACTTAAGTGTTGATATCTGTTTCTCTTATTCAGTTCATCTCTAAACAAAATATGAGGATTCCTACTTCTGTCCACACTTACTCTTTTGCATATAAAGTTCACTCATAAAGTTGTACAAATTTGCAGATTCAAGTTTCCATAAATATTCCATTAGCTTGGGGCTGTTTTTTTCTTTAACTGGTGAGCAATTAGCTAAAATCACATGCATTTTCTTTCTATCAAAAGCAACTTCTGCTGTATTTCATCATTGCTTTAGAATCCAGTTATGTCCATTCCATAATATGCATACTTTAAGTATTAAAAAAAATAAATATAAGTCAAGACTTACTAGGGATTGGGTCACCACAACAATATATTCCATAGTGATTCTTGTACAGTCCTTTTATTACTACAACTACAGAAATGCAGAATTTTATAGCGCCCACGTGCAGCCTGCATTACATACAGATTCACGTGTACTGCATGGAAACAGCCTCTTAACTCATCTAAGGAGTTTTATATACAGCCCTCAACTGATTTAAAAGTCATACTGAAGAAACAGCAGTGGCATATTCCACCCCAAACCAGGTTTTGGGTTTTGACTGCTGCTCCCAGCAACACTAGTGAGGGGAATATGATTTATAAGTAATCTAAACACTTTATGCTGAAAACAACAATCAAGCACTAAAGCAAGATAAATAAGACTAGGGAGAAGATGTGTAATGTTCAGTCTAGAAGCTCCTTACACAGGAAGTAGGGAAAAAGCATTATTACAGAGCATAGGAAACAAGACCTAAAAGCTCAGAGAATGGTGTAAATACCCTGAACTTGAAGCTGAGATAACCTAGCATCTCCTAAAACACTTTTGCTCGTGCTACTTATATAACTAATTCTACAAAAGAACCAGCACAACATACCTGTGCTCATTGTTCTACTGTGTATATTTAACATAGCTAAAGAATATATATTAAGAGTTTTTTGAAATTGGACGCTATTAATACTCACAAATAGAAGAAAATTTTAACATGATTGAATACTCAGTACTTCTTAACCGAAAACTTCATGCTGAAATTGTGACTATCAGCTACCCATTTTAATTCCTATGTGGAGCATTGCTGTCATTAATTTTTAAATGAGAGCTTTGGTCATATGATTAGAACAAACCCACTACTATTTGGAGTATGGAGGAGTCCACATCCCTCCCTCAGTCTCTGGTAAGATGCTTATATGTGATGCCATTCAGTGGTCACATTAGGATTCAATATTTATGCCAAATAAAGGCAGCAGGGACAAATCATCCAAGAACAGCATCTCATCCAAAGAAGGCCTTGACTTTCTCCCTTGCACATATTTTGCAAGAGGAATACAAGAAAGGAAGGGAATACAGCTAAGTTTTAGATTTTCCCTTCTACATTGTATATGCCTTCCGTAATTCTAGGAACACTGATACTCAGCTGTGCCCAGAAGTGAAGTTAAATGCATCAGAGCTTATCCAAACCATTTTGCTCAAATATTGCCCATGAGCGAGCAATTAGCAGGTCGTCAACAATTTTGATAGTTGCTTCAGGAAAAACAAAACAAACAAACAAAAAAAAGCACTTGAGCAGCTGATGCTACTCAGAAGATCAGCAACAGCAGTTGAAACAATCCTAAAGAAACTGCTTTAAAACTATTACCAAATCTGCAAGTGCATCAACAGATGAGGAAAAAGCAGCAAAAAGGAAAAAAATAGTGCAAAAAACTTTTATTCTTAAGCACTCAAAAATGAACAGCATAGGACCTTCTGAAAAAGGGATATTTACATAACAGTTACTTCTATTTACAGTTTAACACAGTGGCTTTTCTCCTTATACCATAAGGTAACGCGCTTCACAGCCTTTTGCTTCCTATCCGGAATAGGAAGCAATTTATTGTTTTGGAAGACACCCTGTTCAACGATGGAAGAAACTGTACCTTTCTTTGGAGGTGGCTCTTCCACAGTAGGCTTATCTTCATCAGTACTGCGCTTTCTTCCCACTTCCAACTCAGTTTTCTCTTGTTTCAGTGCTTTAACTGAAAGCACTGAAAATTGGTTGCTTTCAGTTCCTTTATTAGTGTTCTCTTCTGCCGGTTCTGCTTTAATGGTAGTTAAATGGTAGGTAGTCTTTTCCTGTATTGATATAAGATCAGTTACATTGAAGCTTAACAAAAGGAGCACTTAAGTCTCAGTAATCTTCTGTAGGCAAATATTTACACAAAACCATACAGCTAAAATATTTACCCGGTGACTCTATAGACATCAGTTACAAATCTCAATAGCAGACAGAACAAGTACACCTTCAGATAATGACAAGTGCAATACTCGGTAGAGTATACAAGGGAAAGCAAGAGCCTAGCAGGTTACAAAGTAAAAGACTTGCACACAATCAAGAGTTTACCAGTTTATCAAAGAATTTCCTGTTTCCAAGAAGTCAACAAAATTACAAACATGGTCAAAGAGCAAATGGTCAGCTCTCATACAAGTTCATCACATCACACTTCTGCTAAGCTGCTAAAATCACTTTCATCGTGACAGATATAATCCAACCTTAAAGCTTAGTCAGCTTTGTCACGCATATTTTAGATTGTGTCCTTGACCACAAGTGAAGCTTCCTTACTTACAAGATGACGATTGTTAAGCCATGCTGGCACTGCCAAGGACTGATTATTCATCTTTAGTAGCTTATGAAAAGAAAAGCCTCAGAAGTGTTCAGGCCACACAATCTCACAGATAGAGTTGGAGCCTTGTTCTTGGAAGAAGTAATAGGTGAGGACATGACTACTCATCACAGTCAGCTTTAATACCATGGAAATACTAAGTTGCAATGATGCAGACAGTCAAAGATTAAGAAGGGTCAAGTTGCTAAGCTTACAAGGTTAGAGATCTGAGTGACAGAATTAACTATAAATGTTTTCAGAGCTACTTCAGGCTACCAAACATCAAAAAATGAACAAAAACCACCAGAAGTGGTATGCACACGTACTTAATCAAGCTAGTCTTCACATATTCAGTAGCTCGCAGTACATTAGTCAGGATAAAGTTTTATGGACTGCATAGAACGTGGAGATATCCTGACCATTCATACTCGTACTTCCAACTCTACTCAACATACTTTTACTGTTGCTCTTCCTCTGATGTAGGAGTGTGAGGCAGCAGTTAGTGGAACACGCTGATATTTTTGTTGTTTGTGTTAACAACAACTACCTTCAGATAAATTTGAATTGTTTACAATTTCAAGCGAGTACCAGCTACATACAGAAAATCAGTTTTCCAAAAATGTGTTGATTACAAGCATAGAATTAGTGTTTTTCTTTTTTTGTATAAGGATACGGAGATGTGTAAAACTCACATAATCTTTTACTTTTTCTTCTAAATGAGATTTTAAGTCTTATAGCTCTGTAATAATGTCATCTTTCTGCACCTTGATTGAGATTGGAAATAAAAAATAAAAAAAATTCAGTCATCAGTTTCTAATGTAGTGTTAAGTAGCTGAATTACACAATGCATTAAAGGCAAATTCAGTTAAGCTAAGCTCAGTAAGAAATCTATTAATTGAGCCTACTGGAATAGCATTTTAAGCTACCACAAGTTGGTATTAATTAATTAATTAATTAAAACAATTTTACACAACATCTTGATAAAGTTACCTCAGTTGCTTCTTTAAGTTGCTCAACAGACTCATCCAATTTAATCATCTGCATTTCAAAGTCTGTAACACACAGAAAAGGTTGCATTACATAAGTAGCCAATAGATAGTTTATTAAGTAATCAATTTTTCCAGATATTCTAATGTTTAGGTAGCTTTTGAACAGATTAATTAATTTGCATGTGGTCTTCACTTATTGGGAGTGATTCAAAAGTTTTCTATATTTCTTGGAACGAAAACATTGCATCAACAAGACATAAAGAAGAGTAGAGATTACAATATAAAAGTAAAAATCAAGATATAGACATTTAACCCCATACTTACGAAAGCGTAAAGCTGCTAGTTGCAGTTTAAAGGAGAGGGGGGAAAAAAGAAAAGAAATAACCAAAAACCGTGGAATTGCTGAACCTGAATATACACAAGGAACAAACTATCACTTATCTACAGGCTATGGTTCCAAAGGTAGAACATCTCCTCTAATTCCTACTCAAACTGGTTACTTCTATTTTAGATTAATGAACTATTTCTGTCTTCTACCTTTCACATTGCATAACTCACCTTTGTTCTTCTGCATCAGCTCTTCTTCAGTTTTAAGTAGTTTGGTGTTTTTCTCTGTTAGCTCTTCTTTGGTCTCCATCAGTTCAAAGTTAGTTTTCTCCAGCTGCTTTTCAAACCAGCCAATATCTTCCTTCGGGTCCTCCAGGGATACAATGGAACTATGTGCTGCCTCAGCTTGCTCTTTAATATCCATGACATCATAATGCACAGAATCAAGAATGCCCTCAGGATCAACACTGGTGAATAGCTGACTACATAATAGCTGTTATTTCTACAGATAGTCTGGATAGCCACTATGAAGACAGCCATACAAGAAGTTTTTAATTTCAGCTTCAAAACCCACCTCACAAATTCACATACAACATGACAGTGATTCATATGGGGGGAAGATAAGTGGCATTCTAGTAACAGCTAATATATTTTATAGTATTTGATGTTTGGTCACTACTTAAACCAGTTTTCAAGACATTACAAAAGAGTTATTGCAGACTCCAATCCTGCTTTTAACCTCAAGAGTTTCACTAGGCAAACAATGTACAAGAACTGCCACTTCATGCAGCCATAGATTTCTGCTTTTTTTATGTTTTGAGTTTCCAGTTGCATTCAATGCAACTGATCATCATCTTTTCAGTTCTTTGTCTTGCAGCGCCACATCACCCTCATAGGCTGCTCCCTCTACTTTCACACTTAACCACTTTCAGATAAGGCCACAATCCAAGGGCACACATCCATCAATTGTGCTTCAAACACAAACTCTCAGCACTTCAAAGTTTTCCATCAAGACTGTAGCACTGATCTGACAGCTTAACTTCTTCAGTGTTATATCATAGCACTCACTCCTACCCATTCCGCTTAACCCCCACTTTCCCACTGAAGCATCTGATGGCCATAACACAGCTTTTCAAACTCTTTGCTGCTCCACTTCTTTTGTCAACACTTGAACTGGACAATATTCAAAATTACAACAGCAGCAACACATGGTGTAGCTGGATTTGCTTTCCTACATGGGATCATATTTTGAGAAGAGAGAAAAATTAAGTAAATAGCATAAAATCTCCTCCAGATGTAACAAGTTGCTTCTTGTTAGGTTGAATACTTTTTAGGAATGAGATTCTCAGAAGATGCTTCTGCCCTCACGCCCCAAAGAAACACAAAGACCCCAATAGAGATTTTTAGAAAACTCTGTAGGAAAATTAAGCTCAACTAAAACACTAAATTAAAAATCCTGACTGCTGTATGGAGACAAACACCCAGATTCACTACAGATACTACACAAATAGATTCATATTCTTAGAAGAACAGAATTTTTTCTTTAAATGCAAATCATAAGTACTGATCAACAAAATAGACTACAACATACTCACTTTTTGTGCAATAGCTGAGAATCTTAGCACATTGAGTGTTTCTTCATAGGTTGAAGCACACTGGCTGATGTTTGCTAACATGTGTATCTTCCCTTTTCCACTGAAGAATCCCTGAAGAAAGTGTGTTAACTTACTTTCACCAAACGGTATGTGCTGCTGCACCCTTTGAAGACAAAAACCACAGCAAATCCCATTAGCAGAAGTTAACAGCTTCATTTCAATGTGAGAGCTATCCAAGTGGAAGACAACACATTAATAACTGCACTAGTCTTTAAATCATTTTGAGTTGTGGGTTGTTTTGAATTTAATCTTTTTGCTAGTTTGCAGACAGGTTGTATGATTGTTCCAGCTACTATGCAGCCATTATCTTCTTAGACAACCCACGAGAACATTTAAAACAAAAAGTACATTCAACATCCAGCCTAAGATAGGTCATACAGCCTCACGTTAGCTTAAATTCTCTCTCACCTTTCTCTTTCCCTTACCACATCTGGCAAACTGACCTATCTACTTCTAAGAAAACAGTACCCAACAAAATCAGAGATAACCACTCTCTCAGTATATTGTCTCTAGGAAAGGACAATAGTAAATACTTTGGAAATAAAGAAGCATATACTTATCACAACATCTCTGGTGTTTCCTAAACCAAGGTTAAGTCACTGAATCAAACAGCTGGTGATGTACAGAAAATTAGGAGAGAACTCCTAAAGCGTGACTAAACACACTGTTCTCTAGTGAGGTTACCTGCTGGACTCTTTACAGCTACTGAATTCTGACAACAGAGCTAAAAGCTTCACATAGCTACGCTCCTGTCACAACACACGTGACCCATAAGTAGCTTTAGTGCAGGAGTGGTAAATGAGTTCTTATTTTAAAGAAAATTACTATCAAAGTCATCACTACATTTCCCCCATATTGTTAAAATTTCAAGTGATCAGGACCAACAAATAAAACAGTTCTGAATAAATCAAAGCACTTTAAGCAGCAGCTAATTTTAAGGAATCCTTCTTCCCTAGAAAGGACAGACAGATAAGAGACTAATCCAGTAGCAAGGCCTATTTTCATCTACTTTTAAGCATAACAGAATTTGAATAGGCTACCAGGCACAGTGTGGCATTTCATGAACACAGAGCTCACCTAATCTTTGGGACAGAAAGACACCTTCAAATGAGAATCAGCAGAGAATTCTGCAATTATATCCAGCTGTGACTGTAAATAAATACTACATTGTTTAAAATACAGAAAGCTCTGTCTGCACTCATTTAGAGCACAACCTCAGACAGAAGTAGCAAGCAGGCTTTCTTCTCTCTGAATTTGGTTAGCTAGATCAGAAAGAATGATGAAGTTGCATCAAGGTTTGGAAAAAATATATATATATATATATATGTAATTATATATATCTATATGTATATATGTAATTATATATATCTATATATAATTTTTCTTTTCCAAATTATATATATATAATATATATATTCTGACCATGTCTCTTGGCTAGGACAAAGCACAGCAATATCCCTGAGGAAAACTGTTACAGCAGAACTAAATGATAAATGCAACTAACTAACAAAGGAGGAAAAGGTCTAACATTTCACACATTTAAAGTGAAAATAGTGAAAACAAATTTTATAATCTGCCCCAGGACTTGTTTGAGAAGGCAAGGCCAGAAAAAAAAAAACAAAAAAACCACAACGCTAATTTGCTTAAGTCTATGATAACACATTCAGAAATTTAGAACTAGAATGGTTTTATTTGAAAAAACAAACAAACAAACAAAAAACAACAACAAAAAGAAGGCAAGTTTATAGATCACTTTCTTAGATCATTAAGTCTTCACACATCTGCAGAAGCCTACAGATAGTTTTCACTCATAACATAGTTTCGTACACTGCACTTTAAACAATAGTTTAAACATTGTACATGATATCTGAAATCTACAACTAGTTTACAGTTTGTACAAGGACTTACTTTGACTGCTGACTGATCTTGAGTGCACTAATGCACTTGCTTAGAGTTAGGAGAGATGCATTGATATTTCCACTCTCTTTCAGTCTGTCACCTTCATTGCACGTCTTGGTATTCCTTTCTGAACCAGCAAGATCACACAGTGATAATCTGAAGGCAGATAAGGAAAATTAAGTTTTCTTGCCTTTGAATGTACATTGATTATTTATCATTTCCAACACAACCACTCCTCCTAGAGGAACAATTTCTTGAACCCTTTCATGCTTTTTAATGTTGCTTTCCTAGTGAAGTTGCACACTACTTCCTGCCAAACTCTTTTCCAACACAGCTTCCATTTTTCTGCCATATTCTTCCTTCTGAGGATTTACATTAGTTCAGAAGTTGAGTGAGAAGGATAAAGGAACACTGTGTGGAACAGTGGGCACAAGATATAGAACAGCATTACAACTTGATGGTTTAGTACTGCATAATGACAGGAAATGGGGAACCACCACTCATACAGGGGGCTGTATCAGGGAACCTAGTGTCCGTAGCCCAATATCAATACATCAATACTGAAAGTAACTGACAATTTCATCCTAAAAGAAGAAGGGAACTCTGCTCTGAACTTACTCATTGACTCGTGTCACTCGTGGCATTTCAAGGTCTTCAATTCTTAGTACCTTAATTGTAATATACTGTGGCTAAAAGGAGAAATGAAGCAAGGTCAATAGCCAGAAATACACACATTTTCTAAAATCTGTAACATCTGTTCAAAACACTGCTGGATTTATTCCAGATTCAATTAACAATAATTCTACTAGATGCATTAAACCTTTTAAAGAGACATTCTGTCTTGGTTTATTTTGCTTTTCTTCCCCCTCATGAACCACCATTACTTACATGGAAGAAGGCTTAGTTGTTTTGTTGAGAGTTTTTGATAAAACACTTCGCTTTTGTATGCACTTATCTGCTTGAAGGACTAATCCTTCTAGTTCAAAGCACTAGAATCACAAACTGTCACAAAATATCACATGGAACACTAGATATCAAGCCTTTTTAAAGCCTCTTCCCCGAAAAAAAGCCATAAACAATATTTTCATTCATCCCTCTTCCCCACACTATGTTACACCCAGTGTTAGTGAAAGTTTCCCACCTTCAGCTGGAGCAAGTATTTAGCTTTGTGCTTGCAAAACTCTGGTGTTTCTGTCCCAGTTTAAAAAGTCTGAAAGCTTCTTTAGAATCAGAAATCTGAACCCACTGCAAACCTTTCAAAAGAAGGAAAAGTGATTTTTGCAAGCTTCACTAGCAAAAGAGTAAGTGAACAAGAAATAAGGTATACAAACTAAGAACATTTAGTTAAGACAATAAAATACTTCATTAACTCTGCCTCAAACATACGACAAGCTGATGGCAGATAAGACTAAGATTCTTCCTCCCACAGAAAAGGGCAAGGTATAGTATAGCACAACAGTTTATCCTACCAGTATACTAAAGTATGTTCCATCCAAATTAAGCAAGCAGCCTTAGTACTGAAAGTACAAAAGCTAAGTTCTTAAACTACAGAAGCCGAAAGTTTGTATTCATTGGTGCAGAAGTCAATCTGAGAAGTTTTTTGTTTTAGCTTGTAGTTTTTATTGGGGATGGGTTATCTGGATTTTGTCTGCATTATAACGACTGTATGGCTCTCATTTTCAAGGATGATGAAGGCAGTGGAGTTCACACAGGCTTTATGGGCAAAGTACAGGAATAAGGAGAATACTGTTGAAGATGCAGATACGTACATGTAGCTTGTTGCCTTCGCATTCAAGCAGACACTTCTAGAGCTACACTGAACACATTTAAGAGTTTTCTATCTCAGAAGAAACATGTTACACTATTCCATGACAAGCTTGGCAGTTTGCAAAGTATTCTAGTTACCTTTTACGTAAGAATATCCCTTGATGTCTTGAGCAAGGCAAAGTGTCCTTTTTTTTCTGTCATTTGATAAAGGAGCCAGTAAATCATAAAAACATTCATTGTAAATCTCAAAAAATGAAACCCAGAGAACTTCACAAAATCATCTATAGATAATCTGCTAAGTTGGTCTGATCCTTCTGAGAGATTTTCTGCACCTGCAAAGTAGAAAATATTACAAGTCAATGTAGAGACAGTAAAACTAGCTGCATTTAAAAATAAGTAATAGTTAAGCTTACAGCTTAAAACTTTTCCCAGAACATAAACACAGAGAATCCCCACCTCTCATACAAACACCAAGTATCTGGAAGTCAAGACGCGTGCCCTACACATTTGCAAAGACACGCCTGCTATAAAGCTTGCTTTTTCACTTCCAAAACCCAATCTAACATCTATAGTTGGGTTAGAAATATTCAGAACTCTTCAGTCTTTACAATATAGAGAACTGAACTAGTAAGGACACTTCGTTCTGACTTTTTAGGGAAAAAAAAGTATTTAGTGAGTTCTTAAGTGCCCTAAAGGCCTGTCGGAAAACCACTAGGGATCTTATCACAAATCATACTCTTTTTCTTTGTTTTACTTTCACCTCATAAAACCAGGTTATGATAGATGTCCCAGTAGTCTCCTAGCCATTTTATTCCTTCTGTTTTCTGCCCAGATGTCCTGCCCATTATTCCGTTCTGTTACAAATAAAAGCTAAATAATCCTTTTATTATCAGCATTAGCCAAAAAAGCCAGTCGTTGACCTTACAGAAGCTTTTCTAATTGCTACTGTTTAATATAAAACATACCCTTAGAATCAGCTGGGGATTTGTCATTAGTGCTGTTGTGATGGTCTACCTACGAATGAAAACAGAGACTTTAGGATTTATTCTTGATGTACAGCACCAATACACCACTGGTTGCATTTATTTATTTATTTATAAGCAGCTGTATTGCTCTACCACAAAACAATACAGTATAGTTCCAAGGTGCCAACACAAAAATCCTGGCTACATGTTTTGACTGGTTTCACCTTACTACTCATTTCTGACAATTCCTTTACTATAAGATCTGATGCACTTCAGCTTCCTGATTCAGAAAGAAAAAGAACAAATAGGGAGAGAATCCCCAACAGGAAAAGGAGTTATTTAATAAGATGATTTTCAATAGCCCATTTATAATCTGCATTTTACCCTTCATGAATCTTGGACTCCTGAAATATTTTTCTTATTGGGATTTTCTTAATTCAGGACTTCCATATCCTATGGCTTATTAGGTCAACTCTCAGAAAAGGAAGTTAAGGTAGAATACTCGATCACTTAATGTAGACAAGCAGCTTATTATTTCTTAACTCAGGCTATCAAAGTGTTACACAAATGAAGTTATGACTAAATTTTGTAAATATAATATTTTTAAGTAGTTTGGTCATAGAAAATACAGAATAGCTCCCAACATGTAGATCTCATGATGTTCATAGATGTATACTCAGTTCCCAGGCTTCAGGTTGTGTTGCTTTTTTATAGAGCACAAAAGTAGAAAGAAATTCTCATCTACTGAAGAGGAGGAATCTCACCTACCAGATACAGTATGCTTAGAAGTAAAACTTCTAACATAGAAGTTTTCATCTACATGACACTCACCCAGATCTGGCTTTGTATAGTCAGCAAAGCTTGTACCTACTTAGCTTATAAGGTCAAGTATTTTACCTAGGAACACGGTTCTTGAAACTAGAGGAGGCACCTATATCGCACGATCACATCTTAACTCTCTAATGGAGTAGGATGAGATCAGCATATAGCTGTCCACTGCATTTTCTTTCCACATACTCACTAAACCTAAAACAGTTTTACACATCTTTGGTTCATGTAGAAGACAGGTGTTGTTTTTCCCCGAAATACTTAAAGATCATTGGAGCCAGACTTCATACTCAGCTGTGCTCTTGAAATAATTCAGAAGGAATTTTACTGCCACCTGCCTTTCACACTGTGAAGTCCACACTTAACCACCTCATCAGTAAGATCAAGTTAACATACTCCACAACTAAAATACCCCAGTGCAGTGTAGCACACCACTAATAAGATGCTTCATTCTTTTTCAGCAGGAACAGAAAGACAAATAGAAAACTGTGTGTAAATACAGAACCCTCTTTCATTACAGAATGGAAAGGATAACACTGAACTATCACAAGATGCATGTACTCATCATTTCTTTATAAAGTAGTTTCCTACCTCTTTTGTCAGACGAAGCAACGAATTTTTAAGAGCAATTTCTTCTCTCACTTTGTCATTAGTCAGTTTTACGTAATCTCTCCACCGAATAGGTTTCAGATCCATTTTTGTGTATAGCCTTCCTCCAACAGTTTTAAACAACATATCCATCGTCCTTGGCAAAATACCAACATCATCTTCTGTCCCTGTAAGCAATACACAAAAGAAGGGCCAGGTTACTATTGTAAGCAACATATAAACGTAAATGAAGACAAAGATAACTGATTCTAATCTCAAAGTATACACAAAGAATTTAGAGGCCAGTTACAGTCTGAAGCAATGTTTGCAGTGTTTCTAGACTGTTCCCTGAAAAATACTGGCTTTAAGCAACAGCTCACATCCCATTCCTTAGACATTACAGGGCATCACTTTAAAACAGCCAGAATATTCTGCATAAGCTTAGCCTTAAGAAGAAAAAATAACCCACAGCAAACTCCCACATTTAACAGACGTGCAGATTTTCAACTGTTTACCAGGCTCCCTTCCCGCTCTGAAACAACCCTGAAATAACAACCAGAGTGATGTCTCTGCTACAACATTCCCTTCGTCCCACAAACCCTATTTAGAAATATCTACAAGTCTCATAAAAACTGTTAGAGTAACTCAGCTCCTTTCCCATTGCCTTTTCTTGGAGCACACAACTACCTCCACATCTTGCCTACTTCACGCCTTAGTTTTTCCACTGTCACTAAATACCAAGCAAGCTTCAGTGTTTTAAAGTCAGTCATGAACACAAGAGAGGACAATACGCAGAAGAATTTCTATAGTGCTGTATGGAAGGTGCATAGAAAGATAATTTTTGAACATACTACCCTGTTGATTCTTAATATTTAAGTCCTAAAAAGGTATTACTATGGGAAAGTCTTCAGCTCCACGCATATAAAACTATTGGAAATACATAGTAACAGAACACTAAATAACAGAAATAAGGGGAATTTGTTTCCTGTGAACCCAATCGTTTCATTTGTTATGACAATATTAAACATAAAAAACAACTGCTCCCAGCCAGAAAGGAGATTGATGTATTATTTCTGTACTACTAAAGCTCAGGGAACACAATCTTCTATGCTGCTGTTATTACTAAAATCAGAAATTTGAAAAAAGATTGAAATACCTTGATCAAATGTTTCAGAATGTTTAATTTCTGCCTACAATAAATCAAACAAACTCAAACATACTTTGCCTTCAAATAAAGAACAGCATTTAAGATGCACGCATTTACAGTAGGAACAAAAACCAAAGTTACTGTAGTGTATGCTGTCTTACACACTTGTAAATTTAGTAATATTTGTTATGGAAGAAGACGACTTTTCAAGGCCACTAATATTCAAAAGAAGGCAACGTACAAGGCCTGTTGAGTAACTAGGTAAGAAGTCATAACATCTCTCTCTTCTAGAAGTAGTTCTCACTTTAAGAAATATATTCAAGGAAAAAGCATTTCTGCTCATACCTTGGAATGTGTAAGTTTTCCCAGCATTTGTAACGCCATACGTAAAAACAAGGCAATTACATCCCTCTAAGAACTCTTTCACTGGTTGCTTCACAGTACCTTCAAAGAATTCTTCTTGAGTTGCTTCAGGTCCAAACACCTGAATGTTACCAAGAAGCTGGTTAATCTCTTTATTTTGTTTAAGCAATATTTAGGTACTTGTAAGGAGTCAGATACACGTTGATAATTCTAAAGACAGTTAAGAAAAACTTGTTTGCTTTATATGAAGTAACAGAAGACAAGCAACTTTTTCCATAAGTAACTTAAAATCATTTAAAGACAATTAATTTACCTGTGAAAAGGTGAACTTCTGTGTTGCCTGTCCTAAAGTTTTATCGCTCATTCTTCCCAATGAGCTCTTAGGGGACTTCAGTATAATGCTTGTTGAGTCCTCAAGTGAAACACATCCCTATTACAAGGAAGCACAAGTAATGCAGGCATGAAAAAAGTTTTAAAAGGTCATCTTACAGGAAAGAAAACATATATACTTTAAGGGTTGTTTTTTTGTTTATGATTAAATAAATGCCTTACCTGTGACCCATTTGCTCTCTCCCGTGCCGTAAAGGGTTTAATACGCAGGCAAACTTGTATGTGTCCCCTAGGCTCCAAACTAGACCTCTAAAATTAAAGAGCTGGAAGTTAGAAATCTGACTAGATCCTCTGTTTGATGATTAGCACATTAAAGCAGCATTATTTTCATCATCCTATTGTAACAGACTCATTTGTTAACACAGGAAGTAATAATATTTTACTGTTTTCACAAGTGCTTTGGACCCTGCTAAACTTCTTAGTCAGAGCCTAGAATTTCAGAACAAGTACTACTGCAACACACTCCTGTACTGCATTCAGGCCAACTATAAACAAAAGTACTCCATTATTGTGCTTCTGAGACAATGTTAGCTTCATCCACTAATACCGGTGCTCCTCATAAGGTATCAAAGCAACACCACACATCTTGGTCTAGTCTATGCACAGTCTAAAAGCATAGTGAAGATGATTTTCATCTTCTCTGTAAGATTCTAATGCTTCTTATAAAGAAAAGAATTAAGTTTATTTTTTTTTGGAGAAACAAGCTGCCTTTGTGGTCCTGAGGGCCCCTTTTTGTCACCTGTTGGGCACAGCAAGAGAGCTTTTCTTGTACAAATCTATGCCCTGTGTACCTTTCTCGATCCCAAAACCTAGAGTTGTGGTGCAGACACTGGATGCTGACCAGAGCAGTAAAAGAACAGAAGAGGGGAAAAGCAGATACAGGTAAGACACCTAAAAGAAAGAAAAAGAGCAGAAGAGAAGGAAGGATACGGTTAAGAACAAAGGACAGAAGATGGAAAGTGCTATAGAGGATTGGACTGGACAAGAGCAGATCAGAGCTACACCAAGGTGTGGCTTCTCCCTGTGTCCCTGTCCACCACTGGCAACATCCCCCAATGACAGGGATGCTGCTGCCCCAGCAGCTGATGGGTTTGTGGTCTGGGGTTACGTTCTATGCAGAGCCTCCACAACCTGCTACAGACCCCCAGTTCCCTGACACTTCTTTTTTTTCCAGGTGCCTGCACACAAGGAACAGGTGTTCCCCATGCCCTGCATGCTGGTAATTAGTGTGGGAATTGGGGGAGGGAAATTCAGGGGTGGGATAGTGAGGATGAATTGGAGGGGGCTGGGAAATTGTTTGGGTGGGACTGTAGAGATCAGGCATGACTGCTAGGATGGGGGATATTTGGTTGGAAATACTGTCATTTCTATTACTCATTGCTTTGTATGATAAGTTATTAAATGCTTTATGTTCCCTCTGCTACATCTTGCTTGCAGTCATTTGTGCAGTGACAAAGGTCCTCAGCTCTACATGCCCCTCCAGGGCAGGATGGAGCACCACAGATGGCAGTGTTCCACAGCTGCCACCAGCAGCCCCAGCTCGTCCCTCCACACCTGAGGTGTGAGTGGCTGTGAGAGGAATGTCTCTGTGGAAGTGCAGCTCATTCCTCCCCTCTGATGGGGGCAGAAGGCATCTGCATTTCCCTCATGGCTCTTATTTCCTGTGTTACTGTGGGAAATGAGCTGAGCCACTGTGCCTCCCTACTATGGCAAGCTCTGCAGCTCTGCCACTGTCTTTATACTCAGCTGTTCCTGTGTGTAATGCTCCACACTTGGACCCTGCAGAGCCCAAAGGCCTCCTTGGCTGCTGTTACTCACCTGGACATTGAGGGTGCTGTGTCTCCAGTCTGTACCTGCTTCCAGGTGTCACTTGCAAGACACTGCGAGTCCACCTGGTTGGAACTGCAGTCAACAAACACAAATGTGAAAGAAATAAGAAAGGATTCTTTCATTTCACAGGCTTTCATCTCCATTGAAAGATGTTCTGCTGTGCAGCACAGCTGGGAGCATTTCATATGTGCAAAAAAGGGGGATAGGCCCTGGCTGTGCCCGGCCCCCTTCCGGCCCAGGCCCCAAAGCAGCCCCGACTGTGCTGGGTTCCCCTCTCACCTGGGCCCTGCAGTGGCCTCAGCTGTGCCTGGTCCCCCTCTGCTCTGGGCCCTGAGCTGGCCCCAGCTGTGCCTGGTCCTCCTCCATCCTGGGCCCCAAGGCCCTGCCTCTGCCTGCTCCCCCTCTGCTCTGGGCCCTGAGCTGGCCCTAACTGTGCCAGGCCCCCTCTGGCACAGGCCCTGCCTCAAGCCCCGCCCCCTGTGGGCAGCAGTGCTAGTGCCTGTTGGTTTTGCTCTCTTCCCTCTTCTTTCCCTGTTCTCTTCACAAATGCTTTCAGATCCCCCAGGATGACGTGCACTGACACTGCTGCCTTCTTCCTGCACAAACTTTCTGGGCAGCTCAGCTTTTTCTACAGAGCAGCGTGCCTTTGGAAGTGCTTGGAGGATGTAAACTAACAGCAAGAGAACACTGAGCTCTTCTGGGTCTTTCTAGGAATGGCAAAGGGACAGGAGAGAGTGCTCAGCCTCGAGTGGTTGCTTGTATGCAGAAATCACAGTTGTCAACATCTGTGCTGTTTTGCTGTAGGCAGTAGTGTGTGACAAGAAGCCTACAATTACCAATTTAGTGAACGTAATTAATTGTAACAGTTCCCCTTTCTTCTTCCCTCGACACTTGGGTTATGGAGTTCTCCTATGCTATGTGCCGGTGTAATACCTCTGAGCCACAGCACTGTTGCGTTTAGCAAAGCTCATGGCAACAGGCTTTGGCCAACCTCAGAGCTACGTAGATGATGATAAGATATCCGATGATAGGAGGGAAAATGAACAAGCTCCAAGGTAAGTGTTGTTTTTTCCTTCTAGTCAGCACGCCATCGCTAAATCTTCCATGCTGTGACTTTTATCTTGATAGTGATGATCCCTTAACCTCACACCTTTAGCACAGCACTTTCTGTGGAGATTCCCACCAGTGACAAAGTATTAGTGCCGCTTTTCTGCCTGTTTCTTTTTTGTCTGTATTTTCCAGAATGTGGGTATTTCTAAATAGGGCTGCATGAAGGGGTGCGTGTGTGATGGAAGAGTGAAGGAAGTCCACTGCAGATCTGTGCTTACTGCAGAAATGGCACCATGCTGTAGCAGCAAAAAGGCAAGTGGTAGGAACTACACTTGAAGAGTGGAAGTTGGTGGTTGGCTGCGCTCAAATCTTCCTCCCAGGAGATGCTCTTCAAGTATTGCTTGTTCCTTTCTGCCAGAAGCTGACACAAGCGGTCTTCCAGCCAAGCGCAGCCTTGCGGAAAGTCTGGGGAGGACTGCAGCCTGTGACGTGGAACCCAAGAGAGGTACAGATGCACAACAGGCATCAGGGTTTAATTCAATGTCTTTCTAGTTAGGCTTTCTGTCCATTCTTTCTTCATACTCCTTTTGCTGCGTGTTGCTTGAGGTCTTCATCCCTGGGATTTACAATTACCTTCCCTGTCCAGATTTGAAATGCAAACCCACCCTTCAGCTCAGATCCTAAGATCCGCTACTGTGAACACGCAAGATGAGATTTCCTAGTATTGTGGCCCATTTTGCTACAGAAATTAGCCTTGGTCACTCTTTAAATCTTACTGCTTCTCCTTTCTTGATTATAACAGATGTACGCCAGGAGCCAAATGGAAACATCTATGTGAAAGTGGTGCAGGAAGTGCTTTCAGAGGGAGCTCATCTTCAGGCTGGAGGGCTTCCTGTAACAGCAGGTCCCAGCTCTGTCTCCAAGACCCTGGCTGGTTGTAAACACAAGGGTTTGGACAAAGAGAAACAGACTGCAGCGCAGTTGCCTGCTACCAAAAGAGCCAGAGGCCAGAACAGAGACAGTGTGCCGGCCCTAGCAGCACACCCTGGGCCTGCCCCAGCACTGAGCTCCAAGCAAGGAGGTAAGAAGGTGCTGCGGTACCGTCCTGGTGAAGAGCAACATACTGAGTTTGCTTAGGGCTTGCTTTTTCCTTCTCTGTAGAGGGAATAAGAGTTGAAGGCTACAAAGTCCAAAGGCAGTGAGGTGCCAGAATACCTAAATGCATCTCTTTCTGTTAACTTCACAGTGGTCTTCTGTATGTCCCCCTGGAAATGTCTGAGAGGCTTCCTAGTCCCATTTGCTTTGTCTTTGGACTGCCATTTGTTTTCACAGCACCCATGTTTCTGCAGTTTTGCTGTTAACAAAATGAATTCATTGGTATTCTTGCTTTATAGAAAGAAGACAACAACAAAAAGAAAGGAGAAGGGAATTGAGAAAGGCTTCTCAGAGAGCTGCACATATAGAGGTGAGACCTTGGTGAACACAGACACACATTCTCTTGTTGGTCTCAGTGCCTCCATCTGTCAGATATGAATGAGATGGTAAAATCCTGAGGGAAGCAATGGAATAGAAAAGCAGCCAGCTGTGTGTTTGAGGAAATGACACTGTCAGTGAGAGCTGCCATGGGGAGCTTGGACGCCTTCCTCTGTCTTGAGAAGGATGTGGTTGGTAACAGCCAGAAGGTTTTGCTGTGATAAAGAAGCTTGCCATGCCGGGCACTGCAACCTTTGAAACAGCCTTTCCACGACAGAGCATAGGCAGTGTGTCCTGGGAAGTAGTGTCAGTGACCTGAATGAAAGGAACATGCTGTTCCACACGGGGACATTCTGGATGTTTACTGGTCAGAGTTTCTTCATGAGATCTCCCTAGATTTTTTTCTGTCCTACTTCTATGCTTGCTTTGTTTCTTTCCAGTTCTCTGCAGCAATGAACAGCCTTGCAGAGATGATGCAGAAGCTGCAGCTGAAAGACTGAGAGGAGAAACATCACAAGGCAGCGGCTGCAGTGCGCGGTGTTTCAGTTGCTGCCCAACTCAGTACTTGTAGTTTGATTGCAGTCAATCAATAAACCATCACAATTAGAGATTCACAAAGAGCGCACAGCCTGATTTGTCCAGTGACACTCCATGAGCTGCTGCACGACTTTTGGTCCAGAGTTGCATCTACCATCTTCGGTCCACTATGCATCTTTGGCCCACCACAGCCCATCCCAGCACTGTTCTTCCTTTGCACACCCATGTGCCCACACAACATTGCATGCCCTTGTACTGATAATTGCTGCTATTCCTTCCCAGATTCAAGACTCTGCACTTGCTTTTGTTAAACCACTTCTTGTTTATTAGTGCCCAGCTCTCCAGTCTGTCCAGGTCTTGCTGAATGGCAGCACAGACTTCAGGTGTGTCAGCCATTCCTCCCAGCTTTGTATCATAGGTGTACTTACTGAGTGTGGACACTATCCCCTCATCAAGGTCATCAGTGAAGATACTGAACAAGACCAGACACATCAACAAACCCCGGGGAACACAGGTCTATAACTGGACGCTGTGCTGGTGATCAAAACCCTCTGAGCTCGGCCAGTCAGACAGTTCTCAGCCCAGCTTACCATCCACTCATCTATCCCACACTTTCTCAGCTTTGTTACCAGGATGTCATGTGAGACAGTATCAAAAGCCTTGCTGAAGTCAAGGTAGATGACATCCACTGCTCTCCCCACATCTACCCAGCTGGTGATGCCATCACAGAAGGCTGCAGGGTTGGCTGAGCATGACATTTCCCCGGTGAATCCAAGCTGACTACTGCTGGTAAACTTCTTCCCTTCCAGTTGCCTGGAGATGGCATCCAGACCAAGCTGTTCCACCACCTTTCCAGGGAGAGGTGAGACTGACTGCCCTGCAGTTTACCGGATCCTCCTCCTTGCCCTTTCTGAAGACTGCAGTGTCACAGGCTCTCCTCCAGTTTTCAGGCACTTCTCCAAGACCTGTCAAAGATGATAAAGAGTTTGACAATCACCTCTGCCAGCTCCCTCCACACATGTGGATGCATCCCATCAGAGTCCATGGATTGTGCACGCTGATCCCAACCAGATGCTCTCAGATCACCCCCTCCTCACCCAGAGGGAAGCTCTCCATTTCTCAAGCTCTCTCTCTTCCCTCCAGGGCCCAGGAGTCCCAAGGGGCAGTCACTGAAGTGAAAACCAAAGTCAAGAAGGTGTTCAACATCTTCACCATCTCAGCATCACCCATTTCCAGGACACCCCCCTTCCCTATTTCCTTCTCTTAGGGATGCACCAATCCTGAGCTCCGAAGAAGCGCTATTTAAATGCTGCCCAGCTCTCATGGCCCCCTTACCTTTGAGCACTCTAGCCTGTGAAGATACCTCCAAGTAGGCAACAGAAAAAAATCAAAGTAGGCTCTCTGGAAGTCCAGGGCCAAATTAGTTCTAGGCACATTGTTACCTCCACAGGTTAGCTGGGTGCCTGGCACTGACCCCTTCCAATCCAGTACTTTCGACCCCCAGTTGCTGGCTCCAGGGGGTGTGTCTACTGCAGTTCTGGCTGAGGACTTTGCCCGAGGAGACAAATCACGCTGCTTTTGAAACTCCCAAGTTTCAGGATTTCCTGCTTGTTTCAACACGCCAGGGAAACACGTGGGTGGCATGAGTTGGGCAGCAGGGTGCTGGCTGCAAGCACACAGTGACAGCAACTGCAGCCATCAGCACAGTCTGAGCCTGCCTGCAAGACCTTGCACACAGACCTCAGTGCCACGACTCCCCTAACTGAACATAGCAACCTGGAAATCCAACCCAAATGGAAATGTCCTTAGAGTGCCATCACCCTGCACTCCACGCACTTCATCGTGCCCCAGAAACCAGAATCAAACCACACAGACCCTGACAATCACAGCTATGTCTGTTCTTCCCTAAAGAATCAAAGCTGCAGCAGGCCAGAAGTTTCAAGGAAGAAGAAGCGGCTCTTTTAACCATTTCCTGAGCAGTTTCTGAGGCTGTACGTGCAGTTTGATCACAGCCCGGCTGAGTCCTGGTCACACCCCGCTCCCTCTGACAACTAAGGGAATCAGCACAACGAATCTGAAGACAGAAGTGATAATGCAAACAAGACGAGAAGATATTTGCTGAGTCTGGATCCTCAAACGCATTTCAGCTGGGAAAAAGGACAGAGATGCCCACCTTGTAAATTTGGGTCACCTCCTCCCAGACGCACCAACACATCACCATTGTGAGAAACTCAAGTTTGGAGTTGTGCCAGATGTTCTCAGGTAAGTTTTGGACTGTTTTGTGTTTGCTTGAGACAGCTGCGTTCCCAACCAGTTCTGGAGAGTCCCTGCAGAAGTCCATCCCTTGAACACATGGCAGGTGCTCAAAAACCAGCTCTGAAAGAAAGCAAAGTTGGTGTGTAATTTGTGGTGGAGCTTGCAGATCTTAACAGCCAAATTAGAGCGACAGCAAAGTTGGAGGACAACTGGCAGAGCAATTGCTTTACCAGCTTTTGTGAAGTGTATTTTGACCTTAACAAAGTGTATGGGAAACTACTGATCACAGCCTGAACTTCTGATTGACCACCTGAGGCAAGCAATGAGTCAGCTGCAGGAGCACAGGTGAAGGTAATTCAGCTGTGCTACTGGAAGGGGTGGAGCTTGGCTCCAACTCTCCCAGATCTCATGTAAGGGCTGACCAGCACTAAGGCAGGATTTCTTCCTCTGGTGATTTTTTTTTTTTTTTTGACTTTACTGTGGACCTTCAGTGTTGGTGAGCATTTTCCCTTTATCCTTCTATCATATTAATCATTTCTATGAAGCATCTGTATACCCTGTGTTTACATTTACATTACATTACCTATTGGCTGTCTAAGTGTTCAGTTGTATAACTATACACACAGGGTCAAAACTAAAACAACACGTGTTTTATGTCTGCTCTTAGCAGCTTGGAAGGAACCAGGCTAGACCTTGTGGTAGGGCATTCTGTGCTGGGAAGTCAGCAGCACTGTGTGCATACAGCTGTTTAAGCCAGGTGAGGCTGTGTGCACACGGTGTGTGGGGGCAAACGCTGCATTGGGAACATATTAGCATGAAGCACAGAAATACATGCTCAGAGGTACTATGGGGCATGCTGGGTTTGATTGTTTCAAGACATGAAATTAGAAGGCTGAACAGACATCATGTGCTTCTGGTTTGGAGAGGGGATTTTAATAAATGTATTTGAAGTTCTCCAGAAACTTGGTTTTACAGCAGGCAGTGTCACATTAGTCCAGTCTTTTTCCTATCATCCTGAGGATAATATCACCAGATTAAATTGCTGGTACACCTCGATTCTCTGAGTTTTAAGAGCTTATGCTGTAGTTAAAAGTTGCTTTCAGACTTCCAAAGTGGGTCACCAGCACACGTACTGGCACTGTGAAAGCACACAAGACACAGCTGTTTGCTCTAAAACATTTATGATTACACAAGAAAGATAAAGCAATTGTAACTACTCACTGCCAAGGTAGGAATGAAGTGATGAAGCAAGCTTCCCAAATATGTGGGCACTGCAAGCTGGAATAATCCACTAATGGATTATTCCATTATACCACTAATGGTCTTCTAATGCAATTCCTTCTAGATTTGGTTTTCCATGTCCTGGGTGAAGGCAATAAACAATTAACAGTAACTGCTGGCAAATTCTTGTTTGAAGACTGCATTAGAAGAGTCTGCCTTATAAATACCAGACTGCTGCACACTGGTTCCTGCTGCATGAACAGGCAGGAATGGGAATCAGCAGAGCACACAGTCCGGCACATGGGGAAAAACCAGTAAGAACCAAACAAGGTAACACTTGATTTGGATTTGTTGAGATAGCTTCTATTTCTTTTCTTCAACAGGGTGCTAGTCTGAATTGTTCTGTGACCAGAAGGAATACATTGGGCAAAGAAACTTCTGATTAGCTTGGAAACCATCAGGGAGAACAAAAATGTTCCTGAACTGACTGATCCTCTCTACAAGCATTTCCATCATGTGGACGTTCAGGTGCAGATGGATTGATCTAAGAGTAGAGTAGAGGGTGTTATATGACAATATACAAGCTTTTGGCTGTGGTTAGACCCAGAAGATGGCTAAGCACCATGCCATACTGTACAGAACACCCCTTTGGCCAGCGTAAACCAGCTGTCCTAATTCTGTTCTTTCCCAGCTCCTTGGATCCTTTCCTGAGAACAGCTTTGTCTGTGCACAACATGCTTAGCAGGAGCTATAAACATTGGTGTGTTATCAGCATTGCTTTTCTCCTAGAACCAACACATTGCATCATACCTGACAAGCTGAAGAAAGCAGGTCTGTCCCAGCGGGAAATGAGCCACATTTACATTGCTTGGGCTTTTTGTTGTGTTTGTTTATTTATTTTGTAGTTGTTGTTGTTGGGTTTCTTTTGGGTTGTGCTAACGATGAGATTTGGTAGTATCAGAATGTATCTGGTGAAGGGGGAAACAGTATTTGTTGAGAACTTCTCTTAGTTGTAGAACTGTATCTGCTTGGATGACACTGACCTCCCTGAGCACCGACTTTCTTCCAGAAGTATTTTCTTGTCTCAGAGGAAAATGAGCGATGTTGTTAACTTTCTCCTACCCGATTCCTTCCTGGCTGTTGGCATGCACCAGCTGTTCCAAGTATCAGTGTGTACGTTAGGTATAACTTGTTTTTCGCTTTGCTTGTAGGTCTTTCAGGTTGCAGCCTATGAAGAAGAGGCACGTATAGCACTTGCAGTGCTGGATGCAGTTGAAGGCAAAACTGATGATGCTTTTCTAGCATTTGAAGCTATGAAGAATGTGGTTCACACTGGAATCTTGCCGAGGTTGGTTCCTAGCTTGCATTACCCCAAATGCTTTTTGTTACTTGCATTCCAGCTGATTCTCATTAATCTAAATACTGTTGCTTAGCTTTGGCAAAGAAAGGCAGATGAGTTTGTGAATGATGGTGTGTTGGCAGAAGCACAAGAAGAGCACAAACCCTGTCTTCAAAGAAAGCACTGCCTAATGAAGATCATTGATGAATGCTCCTCAGATCTGTCAGTAGCTGACAAAGTCATTCTTGCTCTACAGCTTGTTTGGAGAGATGCGGTGGTGTTGCTTACAGCTACGCTGTGGCACTGTTTCATGCCAACGCCCAAATCCAGCTATGTGGGAAACACATTAATGGCCCTCTCTTACTGAATGTGCTGCAAGTTTCAAAGCCAGCCGTAATACTGCACAAGAGAAATGTGGATCTGTCTTTGCTAAAAAGGCAGGAAGGTCAATGGGACTGTATAATCTGTTTGGTGAGAAACAATCATGCTGCCTCCTAATGCACTGCCTGCCGGAATCCAAGCAAAACTAATACCAGAGCTTCTCTTCAGCGATTCTCCTTTAAACTTGAGCAAGTAGATGCTCCAAAGACCACTCAGAATTACTCAAAAATGACTTTTTCTTTAGCTGTTCTGTATGCCTAGTCCAAAATGAAGCAAGTGATGAATACTGTTGATCCTGTCAGAATCCTAACTCACAATGTCAACCTAGTGTGCTAGTATCTGTTGTTCAGGTGCGTAATTACATGCGTTTCACATATCTTATACCTATAATATTTGTTATGCACCTGTCTGTTACATTTCAGAGACTGAGAGCAGTGTTCTGGTTGTCTCAGGAGCATGCAACTAAAGGATGACTTCTTGAACAGTAAAAGTTTCAGTAACAGCGACCATGGTAATAGACTGAGGTTAGTTGGTAAGAAGCACAGACTTCCCCCAAGTAATTTGAAACCAGTCCTCTTCAGTTGCTGGTTAATGTTTTCTGGGATGTCAAACCCTCACAGTTACTCAGTGATTCAGTAGTACACATTGCTGCAGACAGCTCAGCTCAGAAATAAGGGCACTGTGGGGTTACTGTTGCTGTTGTTCTGAAGTAATTTAGTCTTCACGTTTGGCTCAATTTCTGTCCAAAGCTGAGATGATGACTGTGCAATCAGACAATCCTCCATCTGATGGTGCTATAATTGCTGATGAACCAGCACCTATCCCAGAGCAGAGAGCTCTTGCTGGCTTTCTCAATGCGCCTTCAATGTTCTTCTGTTATAAGAATAAGCCTGGATACGTACCTGAAGAGGGTGATGGTAAGGAGAGACCAAGTTGATTTTTGTGTTGCCTTTTTTGTGGGGAAAGGACATTTGGAACCAACAGATGCTGATACAGTTTGGACTGATGGGCAGCAATACTGCTGCCTCCTTCCTTTTGGATGAGGATCGTGCGTCTCCCTTCCCAAATCTGTCTTGTGGCTCTCTTAATAAAATTACCAACACGCTATTTTTTCTGGAAACACAAAACCTACGCCAGACCTCTAGGCTGAAAAGCTGTCAATAGTGTAATAAGGCACCTGTACACAAATAGGAATGGGAAGCTTGCTTGCTGACGCATAAAGCTCTTAACACTTATGCAGAAGTTTTTTGTATGCTTGCTGGGCTTGTAAGTCTGAAGGGCGTAACAGACTTAGACTTCTCTGTGTTTGGAACATCACTGAGTAAAAAAGAAGCCTTTACAAAAGCTTTGGTCACAAAATTCATAGGATTATTCTCACACCTCTGAGACGTGACTATTTTCACTCTGTGAGGAATAAAACATGCAGCAGAAGAAACACTCTCTGGCTCCTCTCACTGCACCTCAGGTCTTTTCAAACACTGGAAGGGAGACACAGATCTTACATTTCTCAGGGAGAGAAAGAAGTCACAGCTGTTTCCAAACCTGGAACCAGCTTCAGCTACTAAAACTCCAACCGTATTTGAATTAACTGATTTCAGAGAGAGATTTCAGAGGCAAACAGTACATCATTTTATGGAGTGATACTACTTCAAAGGTATAGCAGTCAACAACCTTTTTTTTTTTTTTTTTTTATAGTGCCAAATTGGCATTAAGTGAAAATTGAACAGGTTTTTGGAGCTATTTCAACCTTTTCCCCTTGATTTTTGCAGCTCCATGGAAGAGAAGAAGCTCTGATGGAGCAAGAAGCCTCTCTGGATAATCTAAAAGCAGTGCGGTAATGTAAGGACGCTTATTGCGTTACTTGCCCTTTCACTTGGTGGTCATTATCTGAAGCCATGCTGTGTTTACCAGGTTTAATGCTTCTTTCTTTAATGTACTTGAAACACGGAAATGGAAGTTTATCGGATCCTTTTAACACTAAAATGCAACTTGGCTTGTAATTGTTTCTAAAATGATCTGGTTCATCCTGTTTGGAATGTGATATTTCTACAGCAGAAGGATGCAGAAGTGAAAAGGCTTGAAATGCTGCTGAAGGAAATTGCCAAATGTCAGGACGACCTTGAGGAAGCAAATGAATCCATAAGAAATCTGTCGAGAGGAATTATTTCCTATGATCAGTAACTCTCCAAGTCTGAGTTAACACTGCTGGTTGTCTGAACAGGATGTCAGCAAAGCTGATGACTTGGTTTTTCTGTGACAGGAAGGGTGTGAATGCAGTCAATTACCTTCCCCCTCTGTGTTTCTGAGTTCTTGAGGCATTTTTGCAGTGTGGTCTCTACTGTTCTGTCACTTGTTTACAAGAAGAGAAAGGGTAAAGCAGTTGTTGGTTTAATCACTCTGCTGCTCAGGAACTCCGTCAAAGGATTTCGGAGTGTTGTTTACCAAAAAAATCGAGTTTTCTGTACACAGATATTTGAGTATTTTTCTTTTATTTCAGGTAAATGACGGGATTCTAGGGAAGAAGTACTCAATAGATAAGGACAGCAGAAGCTTGTTTCGTCTATCTTGAATGTAAGGTGTTTTCTTACCTGGACAAGATTCCTTTGTAGGTCAGAAGAAAAACAGAATTCCTTGTTCTGTTTTGTTGTAGTGTAAATATCAGTTTATAGTGGCAGAGATGCGTAAGGATACTGGTGAAGTGGCACAACAGATGACACCTTTCATGCAGGAGGAAGTGAGGGCAGCATCAGGAAGGGATCAAGTAAGAGTTGGGCAAAGTGGGAAATTCACTCAAAAGCCATTCAGCAATGGAACATTCTCTGCATACCTGTTGAAATAAGGAAACTTTTCTAATTTCATTTGTTTCATGAGTTTAATTAGTTGGAGAAAGAATAGATTCTATGAGGGGGAAGTGGGCAGAGAAAATAAAGCTTGCTGCTAGGACCATCTTTTGAATTTTATGGGGTGTCTGTATCTACTTCTTATTTGTTTGACATATCATTTTTACATCATTCAGTGGATAATGAGCAGAACTGATGTGCTCTGGCGCATGCCCATCTGCTCAGGTTTTGGCTTGGAAGATCATCAAGTTGAAAGCTGAAATAGCTGATGATGTGACTATACTACAACTACCACCGAATTCTGAAGTTGATGGGCTCCTGACTGCTCTTAAGGATTGGATCTCAGATGAGCACCTGAGCAAACTCCGAAGAGGAGAAGAAAGCAAGGACGGTCAGAAGCCTTAGTCTGCTGGAAGAACCCACATCCAGGAGAAGGTAGAGGGACTGGAATTTGCTCTGCTTCATATGTTTTCAGATTCACGTATGTATTGATTGATTTTGAGAATGGGTAAAGTCAGCCTGTTTAGTGTAGACTTTGGATAGAGCTTTTACACACACATGCGATCGCTGTTGCAGCAGTGTCTGAGCACCTCAGGAAATATGTTTTCATCAGCGTGTTTAGCAGACTTTGAGGTAGGGAAGGAAACAGGTTTTTGTTCACTGTTGCGTGAGGTGAGCTGAGATTGATGGCAAAGTGTGACAAAGCAGCATGGGGATTTTGGCTTTGTGCTCTGCCAAATGTCTCACAGACTCAATTGCTGTTTCTCTTGCCAGTGAGAAGCTATTTGAAATGATCACGCTGTAAAGTTGGGTTCTGAAGTAATATTTCTGTACAGTTTATGATGAAAATGAGCATTGCTGGACCTCACCTGAATGGAGATCTGAAGGTTCAAGTTGAGATCTGTAAATGCTTTTGCTGCACGTGACTATGGGCATCTGCACAGGACAGCGTAGGCAGCACTGACTGAAACAGGGTTTCCTCTGGAACCAGAGGCAGCTCCATATACTGTCAGAGTATCATGGGCCCTCACTCCCCAGTCTCTTTGTGCAGTCAGTGTTGATAAGGCCTTGTGCTGATGGTGTTCAGTCTCTTTTGTAACACAAGTAGTATCCTCTGTACAGAGTCTGCTGTGATATGCGGTCAAACCATTTGCTGCTTCACATTTAATCCTTAGGGGAACAGAGTTGACTGGAGTTCCATGTGTTTTCATGTTTACCCTCAACGTGCACGTCATTTCATACAGGACCCAACAATGGCAGAAACGATGACGAGACTTGCTGAAGGTGTTTTGGAAGGCATAAGGAGCAATGGAGAGAGATGTGCACAGTTCTTCTGGACGCTGTGCAAAGAGCAAATCAAAACCAGTGCTTGTTTTCTTGACCAGTCCCTTGATGCCTATGAGGCTTCTGTCACACATGGTTGTGCTTACAGCAGAGACACGAGGTAAGTTTTGGTTCTTATTGAATCTTTTCATTGTGATTCTGTAATTGTTTTTTGATCTTTTCCTATTTCTTTCTCTGTTGTATTTTAATCAGAGAGATGGCCTGCGTGATAAAGGAGACCAGAGGTGATGGTAATTCTTTCCAGCCATTGCTTTAGCAGTAGCCAAGGTCTTTGCTGCATGTAATGATACAGCACTCCCTCTGGTGTCAAGTGAAAGAAGTAGCAAATTCCAGGGCTGTTCTGTGGCCACATACTGGTCAGGAATGGATTTCAAGTAAGACCCTTAGTCATAACGTGGTGTTGTTGAGTGACCTGCAGTAAGCATTGTTACTGCTAGAAATGACCTGCAGGCTCAAGGAAAGGTAAACAAACCCATGCTAGGAATTACACTGAAAAGCATCAGTGCAAAGGGCTTGATGATAGATTTATTTTGCGGCCACATCTAACAGATATTAGATGGGTCCCATGGCTCGTTTCCCACTTGGTTAGGAATTTGGAAGCACCATGGAGGGGTTACTTTCAAATCACAATCAGTTGGACTAAATGGGGTGACAGAAGGGGTCAGAAGGGATGGTGTCACTGTGCAGGGAGCACCAGAAAGCCAGGATGACCAGAAAAAACTCTCAACCCAACTGTGAAGTCTAACAGGTCCAAGGACTGATATCAGTCACAGCACACAACCACAACAAACCATTTAGTTGTTCTACTTCTGCCTTTGTAGCTCTATGGACAGACAGACCGCACAGATGTGTGGTGCTCATGGGTACGTCTCAGTAAACCAGTGGTGGAGGAGCACATTTGGCTGCAACATCCATCCTGCTTCCCTCGAGATGTTGGTCTCCAGCAGGTGACACTGTGATTCAACTTTTGCCACCCGAGGAACTTTTTCCTGTGCGCTTTAATTTCCTCTGCTCTAGGTGATCAGTGCTATTGCAAGAGACTGAGAGAGATTTCTCATCAGGAAATTAAGGACATTAGATTGGTTCCCTTGATATACATTCTTTGCAGTGCAGAACTAATGAATGGCTGCATGAAATAGACGCAGAGAAAGCTAAATGACAGCTTTGGATGGAAAAGAACGGGAGTGGCTGCTGTCCTGAAAGTCATGGCTCTTATTCAGGTGCCTGAGCCCTTTCCTCCTCTAATAACAGAGGCTTCCCAGATGCTGAAGCCTGCATGGTCTGAAACGATCCAGTTTGTAACTTCTTTACTTTCTGAAGGAAGATACCAGAAAAGTTTTGTATTTTCTTGGTGTGGAAGACCTTCCTTTTGGGATGCCAGTGTGTGTCCCTCTTGTTTAGTCACCTAAATATATCCAGTAAGGGCCTGTTTTCTGGTGCTCCTGATGGATTCTATCAGATGAGCACAGAATCTGGTACGCTGGGATACAGTTTTATTTTAAACAGAGATATCAAGTTGTGCTGAAAACAAGTGAGGCAAACAGAAATACCAAACATAAAGCAGTGTGATTCTTCTCTAGGAATGCCCTAATCTGTCACCAGCATTCATTTGTATTGTGTCAGCAACCCCAGCCCTGAGTTACGAGAGGTGAATGGCAGAAACAGTTACTTGGAGTTCTTTTCTTCCTTCCAACTTCTTTTTCTGGCCATACGGTTAGCATGGTTTTACTCCTTGCAGAGTAGGCACAGTAATTAGGAAACAGACAACTCTGCACAGGAAACCTCAGCAGGACTGATGGTATCGGGCATGGCTTGGAAGAAGAATTCCATGCCCAGTGCATTGAGCAGTAGTCATTTTGAAATGCTAGATGCCTTGGTTTGAAAGTGTTGTTAAGGCAGAAGTCTGGAAGTCCAAATGCACATTGTCTGTCACTCAACTGTAAATGTGTTTGGCTTGAATCGCCCTGTGGAGCCCTCACTGGCTTGCACAAAACCGAGTGTCACCAGCCAAGCAGGACAGTGAAAAGGCACATGCACAGCTCATCAGTTTCCCTTCCCAGCAGATGCTGGTCAGTGCAGAGCTCACAGAGTGACCTCAGCCTGCAGCTCAGCAGTTCTCACCTACATCAATGCTCTCAGCTCACTGGGCTCACCTGAGCTGAGAACTGACCACTCACCTGACAGTGCAGCTGACTTGCGGAATCAAACTCCATAACCACCAAGTAGTTATAAAGCAGGTATGTTTAATGAGTGATGCGCACACACCCTGGTGCAAGGGGGGTAGCTCCACCTCACTTGCACACCGTCAGGAGAAAGCGTGCTACAGATGTAGGCTGAACTAATACATCATCAGTAGTTGGCAGGAATTGGGATACATATTCATGACATTCCTCAGACCCCATTAGCACGCAGTCCCTCCCCCGCTGTGTGTGCATAGTGAGTCGTGGGGGTGGTGGTGGGATGAAGGCTCATCATCTTCCTTGCTGTAAACTTTCAACCCTGCAAAAGGGGCACACCCCAAACTGGTTCCAGTTTGCCCTGTGGACATCCAGTCACCTCACTGTACTCAGGCTGTTGCATCCTTATCTTTATGGCCTTCATCCCCCTTGTTATTCCACACCCAGTGTCTGTACTCCCCATTCTTCTTTTACCAGACTACTCTTCCCTCCCCCCCCCCCCCCCGTCCCAGTTTCTGTGACAGTTTCTTTCTCTCCCTCACTGTGGGGCCCTTCTCTCATCCTTCACATCAGGTAGATCAAGCAGCAAGATTTGAGGTGATTCAAATAGATTTAGACTGGCAGAACAAGGTTGAATTGTTTCTTTCCCAATGGGCCAGTGAGACCTCAGGCCATCAAGGAAGAGGCATGACATTATAAGTGTGGTGGAGACCGAGGGGTGGACTTAACTATGGATGCTATTGCACAGGTTATTCATGACTGACACATGTGTGCCATGTTTAAGCAAGAGGATGAAACCTCTCTGGGGGGAAGGGTGATGGCAGAAGGACAAATATGGGGAGGCGTGGCAGGTTGATTATATCACATTGCCACAATCTCACAATGGTGTTATGCGCTTGCCATGGTGGCTTGAAACACACGCAGTACCCCATGCTACCGCCCAAAACACCATACTGGGTCTTGAGAAACAAGTCCTGTGTTGACATGGCACCCCAGAAAGAATTGAATCTCATAATGGGTCTCCTTTTAAACATTCCCTTATAAATACTTGGGCCAAAGATCATGGCACTGAGTGGGTTTATCGTATCCCCTACCATGCACCAGCCTCTGGTAAGATTGAATGATACCATGGGTTGTTGAAAGCTATGTTGAAAGCAATGGGTGGTGGAACATTGAAGCACAGGGAGAAGCATTGGGCAGAAGCCACTTGGTTGGTCAATACTAGAGGATCTGTCAATTGTGATGGTCCTAGCCAATCCATCCCCCTGCATACTGCAGAGGGAGATGAGGTCCCTGTAGTGCATGTAAAGAACATGTTGGGAAAAGCAGTTTGGGTCCTTCCAGCCTCTGGAAAGGGCAAACCTCTCCGTGGAACTGCTTTTCCCCAGGGAGCTGGGTGCACTCGGTGGGTGCTGGAGAAACACAGGGACGTCCAGTGTGTACCACAAGGGAATTTGATGCTGGGGGAGTGCAGTCAGTGATTTCATGTATATATACGTATATAGGAGTGTGTATATGTAACACATGTTAATTATTGTTTCTTCCTATACAGCTAACCAGTTGAGGTAAAAGAAGCTCAGCAACTCCTCTCTTTGGATCATGGAATCTCCTTTAAAATAAGGGGCTTTGGAAGCTGATCTGTGACCCCAAATCCCCCCAAATGACCTCAAAAGACCCCAAATGACCCCAAATGACCCATAAATGACCCTAAAGCCATGGCCATGGTAAAGCTGAGAAAACCAACACAGGAATGTTGTGACACGCCAATGGGTTCTGTTCCTTTTATTGCGGGGCTGGGTGCATGGGGATCGCTGCATCAACCCACACACCCAGACAAGCAGTGACTACCCACTGATAGGCATAGCCTATCCGTGGTCATTCATTCCATTGATAGGCATAGCCTATCCGTGGTCATTCGTTCCATTGATAGGCATAGCCTATCCGTGGTCATTCATACCATTGCTAGGCATAGCCTATCTGTGGTCATTCATTCCATTGATAGGCATAGCCTATCCGTGGTCATTCATACCATTGATAGGCATAGCCTTTCTGTGGTCATTCATTCCAAGAACATGGGCAGAAATTCCAAGCATTAATTAACATTTCTGATGGTGGTGGGATGAATGCTAATAGCCATTCTTGCTGTAAATGCCCAACCCTTTAAAGGGGGCTGCCCAGGGCGGTTCCCGCTGATGTTACATCCACCTGAGGCATCTGTTCTGCCATCTTATCTTCAACACCAGCACATTTCTACTTTCTAATCTTCCCTTGACAGCAAACTCTGTGGCCAACTCCCAGTTCTGTTCCTGAGCTGATATTAACGCCAGCCCTTTGTCCTTCAGGCTGTATCTGCCCAAGTTGTGCAAGAGGCTATCCGCAAAACGTAAAACAGCTGCTCTCATGATTGACAACCCTAAACCTGACCCAAACGCTATCCCAAACACTAGACCTAACCCTAACCATAATTGAACGCCTAAGCCTAACACAAACCCAACATAGACACAAACCCAAACCCCAAACCTAAAACCAACCCTCAAGAACCAAACCCCAAACCTAAAACCAACCTAAAGAACCCAAACCCAACATAGACACAAACCCAAACCCCAAACCTAAAACCAACCCTCAAGAACCCAAACCCAACAGAGACACAAACCCAAAACCCAAACCTTAAAACAACCCTCAAGAACCCAAACCCAAACCCACAAACACAAAATCCAAACCCCAAACCTAAAAACCTTAAAGAACCCAAACCCAACAGAGACACAAACCCAAACCCCAAACCTAAAACCAACCCTAAAGAACCCAAACCCAACAGAGACACAAACCTAAACCCCAAACCAAAAACCAACCCTACCCCAAACCCAACATAGACACAAACCCAAACCCCAAACCTAAAACCAACCATAAGAACCCAAACCAACACAGACATAAACACAAATCCCAAACCTAAACCAACCTAAAGAACCCAAACCCAACAGAGACACAAACACAGACCACAAACCTAAAAGTAAACCTAAATGACCCAAACCCAACAGAGACACAAACCCAAACGCCAAACCTATAAACAACCCTCAAGAACCCAAACCCAAACCCACAAACACAAAATCCAAACCCAAAACCTAAAATCCTTAAAGAACCCAAACCCCAAACCTAAAAACAACCCTCAAGAACCCAAACCCAACAGAGACACAAACCTAAACCCCAAACCAAAAACCAACCCTACCCCAAACCCAACATAGACACAAATCCAAACCCCAAACCTAAAACCAACCTTAATGAACCCAAACCCAACATAGACATAAACACAAATCCCAAACCTAAAACCAACCTAAAGAACCCAAACCCAACAGAGACACAAACACAAACGCCAAACCTAAAACCAACCCTCAAGAAACCAAACCAACAGAGACAGAAACCCAAACCCCAAACCTAAAAACAACCCTCAAGAACCCAAACCCAACAGAGACACAAACCCAAACCCCAAACCTAAAACCAACCCTCAAGAACCCAAACACAACAGAGACACAAACACAAACCCCAAACCTAAAAACAACCCTCAAGAACCCAAACCCAACACAGACACAAACCCAAACTCCAAACCTAAAAACAACCCTCAAGAACCCAAACCCAACATAGACACAAACCCAAACCCCAAACCTAAAAACAACCCTACCCCAAACCCAACATAGACACAAACCCAAACCCTAAACATAAAAACAACCCTCAAGAACCCAAACCAACAGAGACACAAACACAGACCCCAAACCTAAAAGTAACCCTAAATGACCCAAACCCAATATAGACACAAACCCAAGCCCCAAACCTAGAAGTAACCCTAAATGACCCAAACCCACAATAGACACAAACACAAACGCCAAACCTAAAACCAACCCTCAAGAACCCAAACCAACAGAGACAGAAACACAAACCCCAAACCTAAAAACAACCTTAATGAACCCAAACCCAACATAGACATAAACACAAATCCCAAACCTAAAACCAACCTAAAGAACCCAAACCCAACAGAGACACAAACACAAACGCCAAACCTAAAACCAACCCTCAAGAACCCAAACCAACAGAGACAGAAACACAAACCCCAAACCTAAAAACAACCCTCAAGAACCCAAACCCAACAGAGACACAAACCCAAACCCCAACCCTAAAAACAACCCTAAAGAACCCAAACCCAATAGAGACACAAACCCAAACCCCAAACCTAAAACCAACCCTAAAGAACCCAAACACAACAGAGACACAAACACAAACCCCAAACCTAAAAACAACCCTCAAGAACCCAAACCCAACACAGACACAAACCCAAACCCTAAACATAAAAACAACCCTCAAGAACCCAAACCAACAGAGACACAAACACAGGCCCCAAACCTAAAAGTAACCCTAAATGACCCAAACCCAACAGAGACACAAACCCAAACTCCAAACCTAAAAACAACCCTCAAGAACCCAAACCCAACAGAGACACAAACCCAAACCCCAAACCTAAAAACAACCCTAAAGAACACAAAGAACCACTCCATGCTTCTTTGATCCTCCAGGACCCTTCCAAACCAACCTGTTCTGTATTTCCTCAGATCTCCACGGACTTTTCCAACACAAACCCTCCTTGCAGTGCTAAGATTGTCAAGGATCCTCCCCCACAAACCCTTCTATACTTCTATTTTCATTAAGGAACACCTCCATCCACACCATCCTACAGTCATGTGAACTTCGAAGACCCTTCCAACACAAGCCGGTTCTTTGATCCTCAAGGAGCCTCCATCCCAAACACAAACCATTCTCTGGTTCTTAATGACCTTCAGGGACTCTTCCAGCACAGACCATGCTCTGTTTCTGTGACCTTCACAATGACACGCTGACCTCATAGAAGTCCTGCCGGGGTGGGGTAGGGGCAGTGGGTCAGCGCCAAACCTGCCAGCCCCATTCTGCAGGCGGTGCAGGTCCTGCAAGGAGCTGTGCGAGTGGTGCAGCAATGCGGGCCCAGTTTGCCAGTGGAACATTAACAGCGCTGCAGCGTGTGGAGCTGCTGCAGGAGCTGGAGCAGGTGAGCACTGAATGGACGGGCACAGAAGGGCCAAGCTGCCGGCTGGAGGGCACCCTGCCCATGGCATGGCAGCAGAGGGCCGGGGGACAACGCTGCTCCTTTCCCCTCCCACAGGCTCATGAGCGGATCATGGAGAACCGCATGGCCACAGCCAGGGAGTCTTTGTTGAAGGTGAGGAGATGCTGCTGTGTGGTGTGGGGTGGGAGAAGTCCCCTCGTGTGGGTCTGCAGCTCCAGCCCTGCAGGTCCTGCTTGCCCCGATGGAGGAGGCAGGAGGGGACGGAGCCCCATGGGAGCACCGGTGCCCTGACGGCCGCTGCTCTTCTCCTTTCCCACAGAATGCCTGATGTATTAGGCGGCACGAACTCACGGGATGTAACGCGATAGGCCTCCCCGTGCTCGGTAATGTATATGTATGAGGCTGAAATTGGAGCCCTATATAAGGGTCTCACACGGTTCATTAAACGCCATTTTACAGCTCACCATATTGGTGTGATCAGCGTGTAACTTGGTCATGGGGCCGTCAGATGCACATTCTCAATGATGGACGTAGTTCTTTAGGTTACCTTACACAAGGCAACAATTGGTGCCCCGTGTGAGGACGTCCTGAGAGTGAGTGTGCGACGGCTAACCGCGAGACGGACGCGAATCCTACGGTTAGATCCCGTGGAAGCGCCGGAGGGGCGATATATTGACTGCAGCTACTGATTATCCTGCGGTAAGACCGTGGAAGACCGTGGGACTTTGGGCCCGGGTATATATACAAAGGGTGCGAGGACGTACGGTGTCGAGCACCAGAAAAAACATGGATTCCGTCACAAAGGTACTATTACGGGTTTGTAAAACCCACTGCGGTAGGAATGCTCCTTCTAAGAAGGAGATTGTTGCCGTTATTACTTTTTTGCAGGAAGCGGAGCTTTCACCCTCCCCTTGTAATTTGCTCGATTCGGAGCGGTGGGAATCTTTCACCGCTGCCCTGCTCCTAAGAGCAACAAACGATTATAAGGCGGAGGAGTTAAAAACCTGGGTTTTGGTCCTGGGTGCGCTTAAAGCGACTAAGGAGGAGAAAAAGATCCAGGCAGTCGCGAATGGGGTTTTTGGGGTGGGTTCCGGGACGTCTGGGGTCCCGGAGGGTGCGGAGGAACCGCTCCCTTGCGGCGACTCCGTACCCAAGATGGCGCCGACCACGCCGGCCGTTTTCACAATGGCCATGGCGGCGCCCGAAACAACTCCGGAAGGGATGGCGGAAGTTGCCTCATCTGGGGAGGCGCCGCCATATTATCCCCGCCTATACCCCTGTTTGCAGAGCTTTCGTTCACCTGAGGGAGGTGGGTCCTGTCCGAGGGAGGGAGAGTCATGGGGGGAGGCGCGCCGTGGAGGCGTTAAGCCACCCCTAGACCCGTCCCCGGAGGAGGGACCTCATTCCCCGAAAGGGGAGGAACGAAAGGTACTGCCTGCCCCTACCCCTTTGGTTTCGCCTCCCGAGGAGGGGGAGGAGAAAGGGGAGGAACAAAAGGTACTGTCTGCCTTCACCCCGTCGGTTTCGTCTCCCGCGAAGGGGGAGGAGAAAGGGGAGGAACGGAAGGAATTGCCTGTCCCCACCCAGTCGGTCGTGGTTCCCCGGAGGAGGGGGGAGAAGTGGGAGGAGCGAGAGATATCGCGTAAGCCCACTGATTGGACTGACATTTGCGATACAATGCGAGAGGTGGGGCTCAAGGAGCGGGACTGGGCGGTGTTCCCAATTGTAGTCAAACAGGAGGGACCGGTTTGGGTACCTTTGGAAGCAAAAGCAGTTGCTCGGTTTATAGAGGCGATTGACAAAAAGGGATTGAGATCCCCGATGACAATGAGTGCCTTTGAGGCTCTCGTAGCCCCAGGTCCCCTACTCCCATATGATATTGAAAGCCTTATGAGAGTAGCCCTCGAACCAGTACAGTTTACTGTGTGGAAGGAGGAGTGGATAATACAACTCAAAGCTGTTTTAGCACAGGCTGCGCACGATCCACAGCATCCAGCAAATGGGAAGGAGGGAGATCCAAAAACTGATTTAATGAGGCTTTCAGGTTCATCTGCGGATTTGGCTGGATCTGCAGAGAGGCAGCTTAGGGACCTCCGCCCAGGAGAGCTGCTTGCCACCACGGGGGCAGCTACCTCTGCTTTTATACACTTTATAAGAAAAGCAGAGCCTGTAGCCCCGTGGTCAGAGATTATGCAGGGTCCCTCAGAGTCATTCTCTGAGTTTGCCAATCGATTGATATGGGCAGTAGAAGGATCGGAACTGCCTAAGGAAGCGCTGACTTCTGTTATAAAGGATTGCCTGAAGCAAAAGGCTCATAAAAGTGACTCTTCAGAAAAAGGAAAAAGAACAGATAAAGAACTGCTGCTAGTACCAACGAGAAGGACATCTGTTGTATCACTTGCTGTGTGTCTTTGTGTAATTGCATTCATTACCGGGGGAGAGGGTACTCACTTAACATCACAACCAGAAAATATTTGGGTTACATGGTCTAATCGAACTGGGCAGAAAGATTTCTGCCTTAGCCTGCAGTCAGCCACATCACCGTTTAGAACATGCCTTATAGGTGTACCCAGGTGGGACCCAAAGGAGTTTAACGGATATGTGCATAAGAACAACTGCAAGAGAGATGCAGTGGACAAAGTTTTCTTTATGAAAGCATTTGAGTCTAAATTCACTGACTGGGCCAGAATGTCTGCATGTTTTATTAGATCCTTGAACACCTCCTTGCCCTGGGATCCACCAGAGTTGCAGCTTCTTGGATCCCAATCGGTTGGTAACGTAACATGGAATAAGAACTCTCAAAAGTGGGAACGCCCGGTTAGATGTTTGTATTTTTCGGGTTTTAGGACACCGGGTCAACTGTCCAATCGCAGGGTATGGGAAGGCCTACTCGGGAATGGGGCACCATTCTCGGGAACAACTGGGTCGGAACCCTTTACTTTACTTAACCCCATTCAATTTGACATATATAGCTTGTCAGGGGCATATTGTGGTTTCTCAGCTGAAAGGGTGGAGGGATTCTCCCATCCCTGCTCCGGGGATGGCTCCAAGAATGGATTTGCAGACCAATGCATAAAGCAGGGTGGGAGGTGGCTCTCTTACAATCAGAAGTATGTGGTACGTCATCCTAACGGGTCCACCTATAATCTCTCATGCTACTGGGGCCCTGACGATCTGGCATGTTCTGGTTGTTGTTCTCGAAAAGAACCTTTAGCTGGGGAAGGAATAAACTGCAATGGTACAGCCAAGGCCCTTCCTAAGGACATATTTTTGATATGTGGGGATAGAGCTTGGCTAGGGATACCAAAGAATCCAGTTGGGGGGCCGTGTTATTTGGGAAAGCTGACATTGTTGGCTCCCAATCACACTGCAATGATAAGTGTTATGAAAAAGATCGATCGAGCTCGACGCCAGAAAAGGTCAATAAAAACATTGGACCAGGATTGTAGTGATGAGGTTCAGCTGTGGGGTCCCACAGCTAGAATCTTTGCATCCGTCTTAGCTCCGGGAGTAGCTTCAGCCCAGGCCCTAAGAGAAATTGAGAGATTGGCATGCTGGTCCGTGAAGCAAGCTAATTTCACCACAGCATTCCTGTCGGAACTCCTGATGGACGTTAACAACATCAGACACGCTGTTCTTCAAAATAGAGCTGCAATTGACTTTCTGCTGCTTGCTCAAGGGCACGGGTGCAAGGACTTTGAAGGGATGTGTTGTTTCAATCTGAGCGACCACAGCGATTCGATACATAGGAAGTTGGAATGGATGCAAGAACACACGAAGAAGATCGCAATAGATGATGCATTCGGAAGCTGGTTGGAGGGACTGTTTGGTAATCTGGGCCCATGGCTTAAGCAGTTTCTCAAAGTATTAATCATAGGTATTTTATTCTTTTTAGCTTTAATGATTTGCTTACCTTGTTTGTTTCAATGTTTCCAGGGTTGTTTACAGCGTATGATAGAAAGAATGTTTAACGAAAAAATGGAGTACCAACGGGTATATGATAAACTTTGAGAAGAAGAAGGAACTGTATAAACCCAAGATGCCTTGGATATAATCATTAGAAAACTACTGATGTTATTAGATATTGCACTACCTACCTCTGTAGCTTGTCTACCTCACTTTTTAGATAACTTATTAAGTTTAAATTATAGAGACTAACATTTTTATATTAGGATTAAGGATTAGCGTTCGGGATGTAACGGGGCATACTTTATCGAGCATGGAGAGGGGGAAATGATGTATTAGGCGGCACGAACTCACGGGATGTAACGCGATAGGCCTCCCCGTGCTCGGTAATGTATATGTATGAGGCTGAAATTGGAGCCCTATATAAGGGTCTCACACGGTTCATTAAACGCCATTTTACAGCTCACCATATTGGTGTGATCAGCGTGTAACTTGGTCATGGGGCCGTCAGATGCACATTCTCAATGATGGACGTAGTTCTTTAGGTTACCTTACACAAGGCAACAAATGCCCAGCAAATAAGGGCTGAAAGAACGGCTGCCCGTAAAGAGGAGCTGGAGCAGGTAGGGGGCAGTGAGGGCTCATCCTCACAGCTCAGCATCCTCACGCCTCTGGCTGTGCAGGAGGACCTCGGTCCCAATCCCTCGGGTCCATGGGACCCAACGCAGCCACCCCTCATGGCACACGCGTTGTCTTGCAGGAGAAGCAGCTCATTGCCCAGCTGGAAGAGCAGCTGAAGGCTCAGACAATGGAGATCAAGGTAGGGTGGTGGGTTGAGGGGAGGGGTGGGGTCTGCCCACCCCCATGTTGTGGACCTGGAGCTCATGGTTTTGTCTTCCAGGTGCTGCGCAGAGAGAAACAGCGCCTGCGAGAGGAGCGGGAGGAGCTGGAGCTGGAGGGTGCCTGGTGAGTGGGACCCACCCATGGGACCCTGCCTGCACATGGGGGTCTTTGACATACATGGGGCAGCAATGGGACTGCAGTGCTGCTGGAGATGGGGCTCTGGTTCCTGCACGGTGTGGCAGAGCAGCCCCATCCCAGCCCTGGGGGGTGGGCACACAGTGTTCGGGAGCCCCCTGTGGTGATAGACTCCAACCAAGCCTTGTTCAACACAGGCAGCAGCATCAGATGGAGATGGAGGTGGAGCGTGAGCCTGGGGCTGTGCTGCCAGAGCTGGTGGAAGTACAGCTGGTAAGGAGCAGAACACACAGCACCCTCACCCCATCCAACAGGGGTCTCCCCATCCAACACTGGTCTCCCCATCCAATGGGGTCTCCTTGAGGACAGGGCTCCTTACAGCACTGTTGTGCTGCTGGGCTCCCGAGTCCTGCATGATCCCCCTGCTGTGCAGCAGACCCTGACCTCCATCTCTGCCCCATCTTCACCTACAGGAGAAGAAGGAGCGGGCGAGGAGACGTGGGTTCTCCTTCTGGATGCAGTGAGTATCCCCTCATTGCTCTTTGCCAACAGCAGCCGGGTTCCCATCAATGTGCTGATGGCCTGGACCCCTCTGCAGCCCCTTTGGCACTGTATGGGGCTGTGCTGCCATGGGGCACAGACGCCTCATTCCCGACCCTCTTGCACTCCACAGGACCATCTGCCTCATCTTCGTCTGCCTCCAGCTGCTGCTCATTGCTGTGCTGGGCTCTGCCCTATTTTATGCCCAGCACTATGACCAGGAGCTGCTCTATCGGCTCCTGCTGCGGGTGCTGCCCCAGCCAATGTACGCTTCCGTGGCGTACTTTGCAAGCAGGACCCTGCGTGTGGTCTGTGATGGGCTGCTGCCCATCTGACCACCCAGCTCAGTAACCCCTCCCAGCTTGGGGCTGCGTGCTGGGGCACGGGACAGGGCTCTGTCCCCATGGAAGGGGCCTCTCCTGTGCTCCTGCCCCCAGGCACAGCAGTGGGGCAGTGCTGGCAGGCGGCTGAGTGCCACCACGTTGGACTTGTTGGAAATCAGTCTGGACTGTCATCGGGAGTCGCTGTCAAACAACAAACGTCTGATGGCCCATCAGACTGAAGATCCGCACCCAACAGCAGAACGTGAATGGATCTACCAGCGCTGAACCGCCTCGCTTTGCTGCCTCTCTGTCCCTCCTTCCCTTTCTTCTGTCTTTACTCTTGGTCATCTTTCATTCTATGGCTCATCAGAGCAGCCATGGCCTATAAGTACGGCCTCTAATTGTAGTTAGCCCATATTAACCCATTAGCCAATGTTACCCCCAATTGGTTGTTGTTAGTTGTTAAGAAAGCCCTCAATAAAATCCATATCTATTATTCCCCTCACTTTGGAGTTTGGGACCCTTTGCATTGGAGATGGGGAAAGATTCCCCCCTTGAAAAGCACAGTGAGAGCAGACGTAGATAGGAAGAGAGATGGGATGGGCAGCATCCATTCTGCGCTCAGATGCTGCTTGGTCTGCATGCTTCTCTTCTGCTTTTATATGAAGTTCATACATGAAGTTTATATATGAAGGCTGCAGCAAAGTGTCTCTGCTGTGGAGCCCTGGAGGGGCATAGAGATGGAAAATGGGGGAGAAAGGGCAACTAAAAGCAGAACCGTGATGCCAAATGGGTCAGAAAAGTGTATAACCCCAAGGAATCAAAGGGTGAACCCCTCTCAAAGGCCTAAACCCAAGAACCAAAGATTGAAGCCCTTTTAGATGCACCCCAATGCCCAATGAGGCATCCCTGTCACCAAACCCTGAGCCCCAGGGCTGGTAGTTGTGGCTTTAAGGCTCCTTCCAGCAGTGTATGGGGAGAGCAGCTTCAGGGAAGTGAAAGCTGCAGTGGGTAAGGGATGTGAAGGGAAAATGGGGGACAAAAAGGCTCTTGATGGGTTCTCTGCTCTCTGACTTGGCTGTCTGGGATGGGGAGCAGAGCAAACCCCCACGATTCAAGAGGAAACAGAGTCCTGCTGTTCCACCAGGAGTACCACGAGTCCATGGGGCCGGATGGGATCCATCCATGAGTGCTGGGGGAGGTGACAGCTGAGGCTGTTGGTGTCTGTTGGTCTGCACTGACTTCAGCAAAACTTCCACACCATCCGCCATGGGTTTCTCCTGGGGAAGCTGCAGCCCATTTGGGGGCACTTACGGGATCATTTTAGGGTCACTTGGGGGGATTTCGGGTCATTTGGGGTCATTTGGGGGCACTTCTGGGGTCATTTTAGGGTCATTTGGGGGCACTTCTGGGGTCATTGGCATGCATCGGTGCACTCTGTGCTGGGTGAGGAACTGACTGGAGGATGGGCCCAGACAGTGGTGGTTGAATGGAGCAACAGCCCGCCAGCAAACAGCCATCAGATAACACCAAGTGGGGGCATGGATTGATCTGCTATGGGGTAGTGAGGGTCTTATTGCTCCCTATAACCCCCAAAGGGAGGCTGTGGTGAGCTGGGGGTTGGTCATTGGGAGGACACTGGGGTGATGTCAGGAGTGATGCTGTTGGGGTGACATTGGGGTGACATTGGGGTGGTATTGGGGCTGTGTTGGGGTGACGTGGTGACTTTGGGGCTGTGTTGGGGTGACGCTGGGGTGATGGTGTTGGGGTGACATTGGGGTGACACTGGTGTGATGCTGTTGGTACAACGTTGGAGTAATGTTGGGGAGCGATGTAAGGAGTGATGTTGGGGTATCACTGGGGTTGCTGTCAGGGAGGGAGGGATGTTTTTGTTGCTGGGGGGTGACGCTGGGGGGTCATGTTGGGGTTATGTTGGGGTGTCCCTTAGGGGGCGACATTGCTGAGGTGGCGATGGGAGGGTTGGTTTGGAGTGACACCGGGGTGCAGTTCCGCGCTTTGGCCACGCAATGGCAGCAGAGAGCTCTCTGCTCTCTTTATGACAACGAAACGAAGTCGGGTCAGCAGAACCGGACCGGAACCACGCATCCGAATCCTTACGGAACACAAAACTCAACACTCCAATCTGCATCGTTCCCATTTACAGAGAAAACCTCATGAGAAACACCCTCCTTTCCCACCCCCTAGAACCGACCCAGACCCATAGATACCTTCCCGAACCACCCGTGTGCTGCCCTCAAGCCTCCCCCCTCAATAGGCGACCCAAAGGGACCAGAGCCCCCCAGCGCTGACACCGCACGTCCACTCTCCCCTCCCTCCCCCAGATTAGGGCCAGATCGCGGGGGGACAACGAGGCGGCTGCCACCCACCCCCCATCTCCGTCCCCTTCATCCAACACGAAGGGGGTGATGGCGGCGGGGGGTCGAGCCCCTTTCCACACCAACTGGCTTTCGGGTCCCCCCCCAGTGTTTCCCACATGGCGTTGAACATGCGGCATCATCTGGAGGCGTCCCAAGGGGGGGGGACGGCCGACGGTCGCAATTGAGCCGCTACAGGTAAAGGAAGGGGGAGCAAAGAGGAGATGGAGACACCCCCCCCCCCGAGGAGCTGAATACGGCATTGACCGGGAGGAGGGGGGGTGAGCGGGAGGGGTGCAGGGTGAGCCTTAATTCTGCTCCCCCCGACCCCAACTGCACCGAGCGGCCCTGAGCCTTAAGTTGTGCATGATTCACAACCCTAACCCTGACCCAAACGCCATCCCAACTGCTACACCAAACCCGAACCCTAATCCAATGCCGAAGCCAAACCCAAACCCAACCCTAACCCTAATCCAGCGCCGAAGTCTAACCATAAACCAACATAGACACAAACCCAAACCCAACATAGACACAAACTCAAACCCCAAACCTAAAACCAACTGTGCCCCAAACCCAACATAGACACAAAACCAAACCCCAAAGCTAAAACCAACCCTACCTCAAACCCAAACACCAAACCTAAAACCAACCCTACCCCAAACCCAAACCCAAATCCTAAAACCAACCCTACCCCAAACCCCAAATCTAAAACCAACCCTACCCCAAAACCAAACCCAGCATAGACAGAAACCCAAACCCCAAAGCTAAAACCAACCCTACCCCAAACCCAGACCCAACTGAGACTCAAACCCAAACCCCAAAGCTATAACCAACCCTACCCTAACACAAACCACAAACCTAAAACCAACCATAAACCAAACTCAAACCTCAAAGCTAAAACCACCCCTAGCCCAAACCCAGTCCCCAAAGCTAAAACCAACCCTACTCCAAACCCAAACCCCAAACCTAAAACCCCCCACAAACCCTTCTGTACTTCTATCATCATTAAGGAACACCCAAACCTTCCAGGACCCTTCCAACACAAGCCGATCCACGATTCTTTGATCATCAAGGAGCCTCCCAAGGAGATCATGCCATCCCAAACCATTCCCTGGTTCTTAATGATCTTCAAGGACTATTGATGAGAGGTTGACCTCTCGTCTTTGACCCAGCTCCTTCACTTAGTCTGGTCAAAACCAGTTTCTTTGGCTACCCTTCCCTTATGTATACCCAGCTGTATTCTCTTAACTATAGACCCAGCTGTATTGTAACTATAGCAATGTCTACATGTCCCACTGATCCTTTTCTTCTGACATTCCCCAAAGCCAAGGATACTTCATCTTCAAAGAAGAGCCCTATTTTCCTGATTCCTACTTTCATACTGATTAAGGGTCAAGGAAATAAAGTGGATGTCACTGCGGGAGTCTACTAGAAGCCACTCAGCCTGGACAACAATACAAATTATTCTTAATTCTTTATAGGAGTATCTCAAGAAGAGCCTCACTTGTCCTAATGTTTCACCGGCTTCCTAGAAGTTGACGTGGTGTAGCACATAGCCAGTGGGCTCCATGGTTTTCATGGCCAACTAACTGAATATGAAAAACTGCAAAATGAGAATTTATTTCAGGAGAGTCTGGTGTCCCTAACTACCCTCCATCAATAGTGGCAGTAGAAAGAGCGAAAGTCTGACAGTAACAAACTTCTCTTTGTGCTTTGCCAACTGAGAAGAGAGAATAGCCAATACCATCTGAGTCAAACCAGGTGTGATTGTCAGGCTACCATCTCTTGGTGTTGAGCTCATCATCTTGAACTGAAGTTTGTAACCCACTTTGCCATAGTAGTGGTGCTAAGCAAAAAGATGAAGGCCTGCCTGTAATGACAGCCTCCAATTATCTGCTCAAACACAGCTGTGGAGAGACTTTGTTGGTAATGGCCCCACAGGGACCAATTACAGCTCCAACTTTCTTGAACATTTCTGGACAGCATTTTGTCTGTACCTCCATCGTTTGCTTACAGCAGTCTTCTCTCAGTCCCCAAAGTTCATGTACACCACATACGCTGTGGGGCTCATTACAGTGCAGAAAGACCTAACAAGCCATTTACCTCAAGTCTTCAAGGCCTGAACTGCTCCTTAGGGAGGTCTCAGTGTTGTAGATGAAGGTTTCAAGGATCACTGCCCAAAAAAGGAGATGTCCTATTTAAGGGTATTTTGTCTTACAGCAGGCACCGAGGTTTCACCGAGTGCACCACAACCTGTGTGACACAGATGGCAGAATCACCAGGGAGAGTGAGGTACAGCCAGCATGGGGGTAGCATTGGGATCCAAGAGGGAAATGTAGTCAGTGAGAGCTGATAACTGGAGTGTGACTGCAACAGGCAAAGATGGGAATGAATGGCGATGGAGGAGAAAGAAGGCTGTGCAAGAGGAGGGATGCAGGGGGCCAGATGCTTGTGGCCCGATGTGTGGTCAGTGCTGGTCCGGCTGGGTGTGTGGGAGGCATGGGAGGGAGCTGAGTCCCCTCCAGGAGCCAGGACTACAACCTCAGGATAAGATGCCTGAATGGATTGAGCTGAATCCCGTCCCTATGGAAGTGTAAAGGTGTCCTGCAGAGCCAAAATCCCTGCATCCCAGGGCACTGTGCTGGGGCAGGGACTCAGCTGCCCGCCAGGCTCAGCACTCAGCCTGCCCGAGGAGCTGAACAGGTATCTGTAGGGAGACGTGGGGGGGGAAGGAGACCTCCAGCAGCACTGGGGCCTTTTGCTGCTCGGGGTGCTGCATGAGGCTGGAGGCTCACAGCTGCACTGCATGCTCGGGGCATTGCAGAAGGGACTTAAAAAAAAAAAGAGGACCAAACATGGGAATTACTGCCTTTTGTTCATTTTCCTACCGTTAGGGTAGGGATGACCAGAGAAATGGGAGACAAGCTGTATATATTACACAGCACTGAGACTCCTGTGCTGTAGCTTTGGAGATGAGTGGGTTTGTGAACAGCATCCTCATGCTCCATCAGCCTTTTCTGGCTCGATGGACACAATGAGCATCAGGTTTGAACCTCCTCCTCAGCAGCCAGAGCTCCAGCAGAGCAGAGCTGCATCTCTCCAGACGTGAGTGCATTTCCTACTCCAGCACACGGGCTGAGAGCAGCTGCTCAGGGCTGTGGAGAACACATTCTGTGCAGCTGGGAAACGAGCTGTATTTCTTTTAATGAGACTCCATCATCAGGACACTTGGTTCTCTCTATAAGAGAGAGGTCCTTCCAAACTGTGAACTGCCCTGCAGGATGCAAGTATTTGCCCTAGCATCTCTCTGTTACCAGAAAGCCCAGGGAGATTATGTGGAGAGATGCTAAGAAAGACGTCACATTCTACAACTAAAACTGACCACTCCTGTCACTTTACAGTGTACCCACCTGGGTGGTTCAGGGTTGCCTCCTCCAGAGCCGACCAGCAGAGGCCTCTTCTCCTCTCCTCTTCCATCCACATTCCAACTCATGACAACAATCTTAGGCCGTGGATCTGAACCAACATTTCCATCGGAATATGAAAAAGGATTGGATTATACAGAAGGAGGAAGGTCACCAAGGAACAGTACAGGTTTGTGCCAAGAGAAATCTCATCTAACTCTTTTTTTTTCTTCTGGGATGATTCCCCATGTCCAGGATCAGCAGATGTCCAACAGCAGCTCCATCAGCGAGTTCCTCCTGCTGCCGTTGGCAGACACGTGGCAGCTGCAGCTCCTGCACTTCTGGCTCTTCCTGGGCATCTACCTGGCTGCCCTCCTGGGCAACGGCCTCATCAGCACAGCCGTAGCCTGCGACCGCCGCCTGCACACCCCCATGTACTTCTTCCTCCTCAACCTGGCCCTCCTCGATCTGGGCAGCATCTCCACCACTCTCCCCAAAGCCATGGCCAACGCCCTCTGGGACACCAGGGCCATCTCCTACACAGGATGTGCTGCACAGGTCTTTTTCTTTTTCTTCTTCATCTCAGCAGAGTATTCCCTTCTCACCATCATGTCCTATGACCGCTACGTTGCCATCTGCAAGCCCCTGCACTATGGGACCTTGATGGACAGCAGAGCTTGTGCCACCATGGCAGCAGCTGCCTGGGGCACTGGGGTTCTCTATTCCCTGCTGCACACTGCCAGTACGTTTTCACTGCCTCTCTGCCAAGGCAATGTTGTCAACCAGTTTTTCTGTGAAATCCCCCAGATCCTCAAGCTCTCCTGCTCTGGCTCCTACCTCAGGGAAGTTGTGCTTCTCATTTTTAGTGCTTGTTTAGTCTTTGGTTGCTTTGTTTTCATAGTTGTGTCCTATGTGCAGATCTTCATGGCCGTGCTGAGGATGCCCTCTGAGCAGGGACGGCACAAAGCCTTCTCCACGTGCCTCCCTCATCTGGCTGTGGTCTCTCTCTTTCTCATCACTGGCTTTTTTGCCTACCTGAAGCCCCCCTCCATTTCTTCCCCACTTCTGGATCTGACAGTGGCACTTCTGTACTCAGTGGTTCCTCCAACACTGAACCCTATTATCTACAGCATGAGGAACAGGGAGATCAAGGATTCTCTCAGGAAGGTTTTGCAATAAGCACTATTCCAGCTTCAATAAAGTGCACATCTTCCTCGCAGGATTCTCAGTGATGGTTCTTCATGTTTTATGCATCTTTGATTGTTTGATTATGTGAGCTATAGCTACGTGCAAAAAAATGTTATTGAACTTATAAATAAAAATTTATTCCACTTCTTTCCCACCTACTATCCATTTTCTCACTCCAAGAGCTCATGTAAACATGGAACCAGATTCCCCGAATAGGTTAAGAGATAAATAAATAGCATTCAAAATACGCTTTTCCTTAGCTCTTCTTTTATCCAACTTTGTCTGGATCTGGGGAAGGTACAGCCACAGATAGAAGCACAACTAGTTCTTTTCATTCCTCCTCTCTTTGCACTGCCACAGTGCACAGAGGACTTGAGTCCTCTCATTTCTACAGGCCTGAAGGTCTTGTGTGTCTCACAGCAGTCTTGTCGTCTCTACAGCAGCACTCAGGGGTTTGCTTAATTTTCTTATCTCAATACTTGGAACAGCTACAGGACCTGTAGTATAAGTGACCGCAGAGCTCCTTATGAGGGGTGGAGTGACAGTGGGATCTGTCCAGAGCTTGGAGCAACTGCAGGATGTGTAGCAAAAACTTGGAGCTATTGCAGGGACTGTGCCAGGAGTTGCAGAGGCTGCAGCAATGTCAGCAGATCCAGCTCTCTTCCCCTTGAAGATGCTGAATAGTGTTGAACACAGCTCAGTAGGTGTGGGCCAGGCCCTGGCACACTGCAGTCATTTGTGCCTGTTTAGGATTACCAGTGCCACAGCAGACCTGCCCCCAATATTCTACCAGTTTCTCAGGATCCTGCAGTTGCTTGGAGATGAAGTTCCAAAGCCCTGGGGGTGCCCACAACTCCAGGCAGCTGCCCAGACTGTCCCACACCCTCTGCCATGCAGAGCCTTCTCACCTTGGGGCAGATCTCTCAGTGATATTCCTGAATAATTGTTTAACCTCAATCCTAGAATCATAGAATCACCAAGGTTGGAAAAGGCCTAAAAGATCATCCAATCCAACCGTTCACCTATTACCAATAGCTCCCACTTAACCATGTCCCTCAACACAATATCCAGTCTCTCCTTGAATACCCCTGGGCTCCCAGAGACGACAGTGTAAAACATGTAATTCCTAATCATACCAACAATATTACTTCCAAAACCCAAAGATGTCCAAAGAGCTGAATGTGCACAAAACTTCACTTTGCCAATTTTATCGTGGTACAAACCAAGGTCAAACAGCATAGCAAAATAAATACCCTAATCCAGCATCCAGAGCTGACAAATAATGCAGCAGGGAAAACAAGCAGCAAGCAAGGAGCTGTGCAATGCAGCTTCATGAGAAGACTCAGCAAGCTTCACAAATAGGGAAACTATCAGCACCATGGCCTGCAAATCTCCAACTCCCACAAAGCCCTGTCCATGTGCTGTTACCACAACCCTTGGAGCCTCACATCAGGCACCAAAATGACTGTGGTTGTTGAACCCAACATGTGGCTCAGCAGCACACAGTGCTTTGTGCACTGCCCAATTCCCAGTGGGATGGGGATGAGAACTGGGAAAAAGAGTACAACTTCTGGGTTGTAACAAAACAGTTTACTAAGAGAGATAAAAGGAGAGGAGTAATAGTTATCACTATATATCCGTTGATATGGAATCGTATGTAACAACTGATGCACAAGCACTTGCTCAGCACCACCAGACTGATGCTCAGCTGGGCCCTGGGCAGTGAAGAGACTGAGATGAACTCCCACCCCTTTCAATACAATTTCTGCTTGCTGTCAGGTGATAGAGAACGTCCCTTTGGCCACTATCAGTCAGCTGTCCTCACTCTGTTCCCTCCCAGCTCCATGTGCCCACCACTGACCATGGCCTTGGCTCTGTACAACACTGCTTAGCAGCAGCTGTAAACATCAGAGTGTTATCAATGGTTTTCTCCTAGAACCAAAACACTGCACCATAGCAGGCAGTCTGAAGAAAAAAAATTCATCTGAGCTGTAACTCAGATTCCTGTCTGTCCCCCTCCTCTTGTTCTTCCTGATCAGGAAGCAAGGAACAGAATCTGCTGCTCTTCTTTTTGAAACCTTTCCATCAGTATTCAGGTGGCTCCTCTGCCATCCCCAGGCAGAGCTCAGTGCACTCTCACAGATGGCAGCAGCCTTTCCTCATCTTCATTGCCTAATCGTAATGAAGAGTCTGTACCTACTTTGCTACAGTTCAGAGGTGGGAACCATCCCACCATGTCTCTGTGAGACAAACAAGACCCTAGGCCTGCAAAGGCACAGAGATTTGGAGTTAGCTGAGTGAATGTTTGTGGTCCTCTCATTAGTGTAAGGATTCTTCAGAAAGCATCCCCTTCCAGAAGCATGTTTTGATTTAGCCTGTCTGGGTCTTGCATCTACACTGTGGTACTGATGTTCAGGGCCTTGCTCAGAAGCAGCAGCCTGTATGAAAGGAAATGCTCTGTGGTTTTCTCTTGATTTGTCCCGTTTATTTCCCATGCTACCTGCACTGGTCTACAGGCACTTTAGGGCAGCAGCAGGTTGGGGTTACCCCCAGAGGGTTCACAATAAGATTTAGGACGGGGTATTGGCAACAAGACTTTCTCTGAGGAATCCTCACACAATCCTATAGAACAACTCAGAGGCTTTCCATTCAATCTCCAGCAGCAACTACATCCCTCAGCCCTTCTCTGTCACATCCAATTCCCCACCCTTCCCCATTTGGACCTAGTTTAAAGCCCTTTAATCAATCAGTGCAGGAGCATTTCAGATGGGGTCATGGAGGAGGCAGACTGCCATTCTTGGGGTGGCCATTTTCCCAGGAGGGCATGGTGGGAGGGCTTTGTCCCATCGGTTCCACCAACACTTGCATCCACCCAGCAGAAGGCTGTGCCCTCTGTGTCCCACTTGAACTCTGCATGGAGCTTACAGTTGACAGTGACATGGCTGAGGAGCTCTGGGCATGGATTAAGGGACAGGGAAGTAATGTGCCTTCCTAACTTCCTCCCTTCATACCTTAGCAACTTCCTTGTAATCTCCCCAAATATCCTGTCCCTTCTTCCAGAAGGCGTAGATTCTCTTTTTCTTCCTGAGTCTCAATAGTTTTTCCCAGTTCATCTGCACTGGTCTTCTCCCCTATGGCTCACCTTATGGCATTCAGGGACAGCCTGATCTCGTGCCTTTAAGATTTCCATCTTGAGGAGTGTCCAGGCTTCCTGGACCCCTTTACCCATAAGAGCGACTCCCAAGGGACCTGTGCTACAAGTGTCCTGAACAGGTCAAAGTCCGCCCTCTAGAAGTTCAGGATAGTAGTTTTGCTAGTCACCCTTCTGACATCTCCAAGAATAGAGAATTCTACCATTTCATGGCCACTCTGCCCAAGACAGTCCCCAGCCTTCTCAACTCCTACCAGTCCTTCACTGTTAGTGAAGAGCAGGTCTAGCAAGGAACCACCCCTGGTAGGTCTTCATACCAGCTGCGTAAGGAAGCTGTCTTCCATACAATCTAGAAACCTCTTGGACTGATTCCTCTGCTCTTTATTATATTCCCAGCATATATCAGGGAAGTTGAAGTCTCCCAAGAGAATGAGTGCTGGCGATCGTGTGACTTCAGTAAGCTGCTCATAGAATGCCTCACCCATCAATTCGTCTTGATTAGGCAGTCTATAAGAGACCTTTAGCAAGATGTCACACTTACAGACTTTTCCCCTGATCCTTACAAATATGCACTCATCTCGATGGTTCTGAAGCCCACGTTCTTCAACATCAAAACTCTCTTTAATATAAAGGGCCACACCACCACCCTTCCTTCCTCCTCTATCCCTTCTGAAGAGCTTGTAACCATCCATCACAGCACTCCAGTCATGGCAGTGGTCCCACCATGGGTCGGTAATAGCAACTAGGTTATGGTTTGTCAGATGCACAGTTGCTTCCAGCTCCTCCTGCTTGTTGACCAAGCTCCTTGTGTTGGTGTAGACGCACTTCAGCTGAGGCATCTGCCTCTCTCCCAACTCAAGCAGCATTCCCCTAGGCTCATCTCTGGTGAGCCCTGTTTTGTCCCCTCCCCCATCGTAGCTAGTTTAAAGCTCTTTCGATAAGCCCCGCTACCTTCTGTGCTAGGATTTGTTTCCCCCTTTGAGACAGTTGGGTTCCATTCATGGATAACAGACCATGGGCCAAGTAAACTGCCCTGTGATCAAAGAACCCAAAGTTTCTGGCTCAGTACCAACCTCTGAGACAATTGTTCATTGCTTTGCTTTCCAAGCCTGCTCCATGTCCCTCACTGCCCCTGAAGGTACAGAACAAAATATCACTTGATCTTCCACTCTGTGAACTAAATGGCCTAAATTCCTGAAATCTCTTTTCATAGTTTGTAGGCTTCTCTAAGAAATTTCATCACTGCCCACCTAAACTATGAGTAGTGGAAAAAAATCAGTGGACCTAACCAGCATGGGGAGTTTCCTTGTTATGTCCCTGACCTGAAACCAAGAAGGCAGCAGACTTCCTGACGACTCGGGTCCAGTCTGCAAATGGGGCCCTCTATTCCTCTGAGAAGGGAGTCACCCACCACGGCCACCCTTCTTTCTTTCATGGCAGAGGAAGTTACAAGGCTTGGTAGTGACTGCCTTGCATTAGGCTCCCTCCTAGGCAGATCCTCCATTGCCTCCCTATTCTTATCTCCTTCAGATTTCAGAGTGTCAAACCTGTTGCTTAGAGGGAGCAGGGGTAGAGGGCTAGGCAGGCATGGGGGGGCTCCTGTGATGTTGAGTTGGGACTCTCTTCCAACCCTCCTCCTCAGTCATGTCTGTCCGACTGTGACAGGGCAGGGAGTCAACCACTTTTCTGGGGATATCTGCCTGGCAGCCTTCCCTCGGTGATGCCAGCAAGTCACTCCACCAGCCCATCTCCCGATCACACACCCTGATGGTAAATTGTGAGTAAAACCTTGAGTAAAATGAGAGTTCACCTAGAGAAAAGTATGAGTAGAAACCTGGATTGATGTGAGGGTAAACCCAGAGTAAAACCAGGATCCCATCCATCATCATGCTCAGCCTCTAAGGGGAACATTTTCCAGTGTTGCTGTGTAAAAATATAGGTTCCTCACATCTAACCTATGTCTCCCCTTTTTAATTTAAATCCATTTCCATTTGTCCTGTTATCAACAGACCATCCCATCCTTATTCTAGCGTTAGGCATCTCATCCTCAGATGGAAACCCTGGGGCTGAATTGGGATCAGTTTTTCAAAGAACCACGGGGGCTGCAAGTTCACCTAGCTGAGTTCAGATGTGCACAGTGAGGTGTCTGTGTGTGAGTCCCTCATCTGAATCCTTGGTTTTTATTCCACAGCGACTGCACTGCTCGTACACAGACTCTCAGTGATGCCCAAGGTGCCTTGGGTGATCCTAGTTTTGTGCTAGTGCTTGTAAACTGTGACGGAAAATCTATGAGATAGTCACCTCCTTCTGGAGCATCAGCTGAGGGCCAGAAGGGAGGTATTCTTGGCCATCCTAAATACCACCTCAGCCACGTGCTTAGGGCACCCAGTGTGTCTTCTGCACCTGTCCCCATGGAGTACGTAGTGATATTCAGCTTACTGAAAGGATGAGCTCACAACAGAAGAGGCAGATCTTCCTCTCTGCTCCATCTGTGGCATAGTCTGGATTTCAAGGCATTGCAAAGCTATGGCACATCTACGTTCTTGAACTGATGACACTTTAGTATGCTCTGGGCTTGCATTTCAATGGCATCTAATAAATCTAGGGTCATACCAGTTGACAGGAAGCTGGCAAATGTTGTCTCATTGTAAGGAAGAGCAAGAAAGATGACACGGGCAACTATGGACCTGTCAGTCTCACTACAGTGCTTGGTAAAATTATGGAGAAAATGATGGTGGGAGTTATGGAAAAACAACTGAAGGACAGGTCACAGACAACACAAGATACAGAGGGGAAGGTCCTATTTAATTTCAGATCTTTTTATGACACCTTTATCCATTGAGCTGAACAAGGGAAGGCAGTTGATGTAATCCTTGAGGATTTCAGTAGAGCTTTTGATACTATTTCTCCAGCACCCTTCTGGACAGAAATTCCTGCATACGGCTAGACAGAAAGAGAACATGGTGTTTTGTAATACAAGAAGAATTTTACAGAGCAGCAGCCATGGATTGAGATAAGGAGTTCACAGAGCAGCAGCTGCGGAGCAGGATAAACAGCATGAGAACAAAGGACACCTCTAGGAAAAGAATGAATGGCTCGTGGCTTTGAAGGGGGGTTATAGGGTTGTTATTGCAGTAGCTTTCCTCCAATTAGCGTGTGTGATTTTTGGACACCCTTGTCTGTCTCCTTTAAAATCATGGCTTTTCGGGCAATAAATTGACGCAGCTATATGTAACTATATTGGTGTTTGTCTGTTTGTCCCAGCACGCTGACATTTTGCCTTTCAGGTTCACCAGCAGTGGTGGGTGAGCAGTTGGACAGTAGGTCAGTCCCGAAGGATTATAGTCAGTGGGTTCCATCAGGCTGGTAGATGGTCACTGTCGGCGTGCCCAGGGTTCCATTTTGGGGCCACTTTCCTTTCATGTTTATGCAGATGACTTGCATGCAGGACTAGAAGATGTTCTGAGCAAGTTTGCTGATGAGACCAGATGAGGAGGTGCTGTTGCCTCCACTGAGGGTGGAGAGGACTTGCAGAGAGATGTGGACAAGTCAGAGAACTGGGTATCAGTTGGTACTAAGCACCAAGTGCATAACGCATAACAAGAACAATTGCCTGATTGTGCACCTGGGTATGGGCAACCCTGGACATAAATACTGTCTGTATATTGGACACATGAGAGAGGTCTGACTGAAAAGCATTGGGGGTCCTGCTCAACATAAAATTTTAAGTGAGTCAGCAGTGTGCCCAGCCAGCCAAGAAGGCCAACAGTCCCCTAAAGTGCATCAAGCAATTTATTGTCAGCTGGGTGGGAGAAAGGTTTGTCCCTCTTTGCTCTGCATTGCTGCAGCCTCACCTGGAGCACTGGGTGCACTTCTGGGCAATGCAGAACATAAAGGACATCAAACTATGGGAGAGTGTGCACAGGAGGGCACTGGAACTGAGAGATCTGAAGTTCAGAGTTTCACTGGGATTGACTGCTTGTTCAGATTGGGCCCTTCTCACACCCCACATCCTGTGATGAGACACAGGGCACATGTGGGATATGAACTTTAACAGCATCCTTGCACCACATGCAAATGCTTTTCCCAGTGCTTCAGTGTTCCACCACCCATTGCTTTCAACATAGTTTTCAACACCCCATTGTATCTTTTAATTTTACCAGAAGCTGGTGCATGGTAGGGGATATGATAAATCCACTCAATGCCATGAACTTTGGCCCAAGTATTTATTAAGGGAATTTTTGAAATGTGTCCCATTATGAGACTCAGTTCTTTCTGAGGTGTCATGTCTCTATAGGACTTGTTTCTAACAACCCAATATTGTGTTTCTGGCAGTAGCATGGGGTACTGCGTATGTTTCAAGCCACTCAGTGGTTGCTTCCACCATGGTAAGCACAAAACGCTTATCATTATGAGATCCTGGCAAGGTGACATCATTCACCTGTCACTCCTCCCCATATTTATACTTTTGCCTTGGCCTTCCCCCCAGAGAGGCTTCATATTCTTGGCTTGTTTAATTATGGCACATGATTCACAGTCATGAATAACCAGTGCAATAGCATCCATAGTTAAGTCCACCCCTCAGTCTCTAGCCCAATTATATGTTATGTCCATTCCTTGATGGCCTGAGGTCTCATGGAACCATCAAGCTTGAAATAATTCACTCTTGTTCTGCTAGTCCAAGTCTATTTGAGCCACCTCAATTCTGGCAGCTCGATCTACCTGATGGTTGTTTTGTTGTTCTGCAATAGCCCGACTCTTGGGCAAGCGTGCATCCACGTGACACACCTTTACAATCATATCTTTTTTTTGAGCAGTTATGTTTTTCTACAGTTCAGCAGCCCAAATAGGTTTACACCTCCGTTGCCAGTTATTTTGTTCCCACTGCTGTAACAACCCCCATAAGGCATTTGCCACCATCCATGAGTCAGTATAAAGATAAAGCATTGGCCACCTCTCCCGTTCAGCCACATCTAAGGTCAGCTGGACAGCTTTTACCTCTGCAAACTGACTTGATTCTCCTTTACCTTCAGTGGCCTCTGCAACCTGTCGTGTGGGGCTCCAAACAGCAGCTTTCCATCTTCGATGCTTCCCTTCAATATGAAATGATCCATCAGTGAAAAGAGCATATTTCTTTTCATTTTCTGGTAGTTCGATGTATGGTGGGGCCGCTTTAGCACATGACACCTCTTCTCCTGGTGATGTTCCAAACTTTTTATCTTCAGTCCAGTTCATGATCACTTCTAGAATTCCTGGACGATTGAGGTTCCCCATCCGCGCTTGTTGTCTAATCAGTGCAATCCACTTGCTCCAGGTGGCATCGGTAGCATGATGGGTGGAGGGAACCTCCCCTTTCAACATCCGGTTCATCATTGACAGTCGAGGTGCCAGAAAGAGCTGCATTTCAGTACCAGCTACTTCGGAAGCAGCCCGAGCCCCCTTATACGTGGCTAAGATCTCCTTCTCAGTTGGAGTGTAGCACTCTTCAGACCCCTTGTACGCTCAGCTCCAAAATCCCAGGGGTCAGCCTTTGGTCCCTCCTGAGGCTCTTTGCCACAAACTCCAAGTGGGACCTTTCTCTCCAGCAGCAGTATAGAGGATGTTCTTTACATCCTGTCCAGTCCGTACTGGCCCCAGGTCCATGGCACAGGCTATCTCCTGTTTAATCTGTTCAAAAGACTGCTGCTGCTCTGGGCCCTATGCAAAATCATTCTTCTTCTGCATCACCTGATAAAGGGGGCTTACAATGAGGCTGTAGTTGTGAATGTGCATCCTCCAAAAGCCCACTGCACCCAGGAAAGATTGTGTCTCTGTCTTGCTAGTTGGTGGAGACATGGCAGTGATTTTGTCAATCACTGTTGGGATGTGATGACATCCATCCTGCCACTTTATACCTAAGAACTGAATTTCCTGGGCAGGCCCTTTTACTTTGCTTCACTTAATAGCAAAACTGGCTCATAGAAGAATTTGAATTATTTGCTCTCCAGCACAGCAGCACTCAGTGGGGGTGTGACCTCATTCAGGCCACGGTAGTCTACTGTCAGCCTCCATTCTCCACTGGCTTTACGCACTGGCCATATGGGACTGTTAAAAGGTGAGTGAGTTTTACTGATCACTCCCTGATTCTCCAACTGGCGAATCAAATCATGAATGGGGAGCAAGGAATCCCTGTTGGTGCGATACTGCCGTCTGTGCACTGTCTTTGTAGCAATCGGTACCTGCTGCTCTTTTATTTTTACTCGTAGCAGCCTCACAACAGACGGGTCCTCTGACAGGCCAGGTAAAACAGACAGCTGCTTAATGTTGTCCATATCTACAGCAGCGATTCCAAAGGCCCAGTGATACCCCTTAGGATCCTTGAAATGCCCTCTTCTGAGGTAATCAATACCAAGTATGAACGGAAACCCTGGGCCACTCACATAGGATGTTTTTTCCAGTCTTTACCAGTGAGGCTTATTTCAGCCTCCAACACAGTCAATTCTTGAGAGATATCCAGAAATATGGATTGATTCTGTCCCTTCATGACTGGAGGGCATTAGGGTGCACTGTGCACCGGTATCCACCAGTGCCTTATATTTCTGTGGTTCTGATGTGCCAGGCCATCAAATCCACACAGTCCAATAAACTCTATTATCCCTTCCACTCCCTTGACTGAGGGCAGGGCCCCTCTATTGGTTACCTGTGATAACTGGAGCAGCCGTACTGGTGGTTGGACTGTTTTGTAGTTCTCTCACCCGTGCTCATAGTACAGGAGTAGGCTGGTCATGCCACTTCCTCATGTCTTCTCTGTGGTCACGTAGGTAACGCCACAAGGAAACACGCAGTGCAATTTACTGTTGTTCCTTGCTCGGTCTGGAAAGCGCTTGTGTCTAATAGCTGAGATTTTTAATGATACACATGAAGGCTTTATGATCGTTAATTTCTTTACGATCTCTCGCCTTCAACTGAAGCAGCAGCTAGGCCAATTACCAAGTGACACCAAGGAGATGAAGTGGCAAAATGGCGATTTATTGAAACAGACACATTCTTATATAACCTACACCTTTTTGTCTACACCCACTGTATTACACGTCACTAAGATTCTTCCAGAATATGGGGAAGGGCCTGTCACATCACAACAAGCTACCGTCCCAGCTGTCCCAACAGCGAAGCAACCAGGTAACAAGAGATTCATTCTGGTGCCGTGTGAACTCCTTTCTTACGCCTTGGATTTCAGTCACCTTCAGGGGTCGACAAACAGTAATAGAGATTTCCTTCTCATCACTCTCTTCTTCATGCCACTTTTCCTTTTGCCTTTCTCGATACTGATCCAGACCCGTCACCTGGATCTTCTGTTGCCTCCTCCTCCACTTCTTTTTTCCGTTCTAGACGTGAGGACATCCATTTCCATTTCTTGCCTTCCACAGAGGCAACTGATATTGTTACTGGTGCCTCCTGTGACTGATCAAAATCGACTTGGGGATTTCCCTTTTTGGCTTGAACCTCAGCTCGGAAACTCTCTTTTCGGAACAGTGTTCTATAGAGCACGGTAAGCAGAAGCCAAGCCCCAAATAAGTCGTACCCCCCTAGATCTATCTAGGCTGCACCATCCCTGACTCAAATACTGTCTTATTTTCTCGGGATCCCACAGGTGTTCAAGAGTTAAATCCCATGACATTGCGAACCCCCACGTCTTGGCGAACCTGAAGGCAAAAGGTCAGTGTTCTAGGACAAACAACCACACACCAATATAGTTAATTATAGCTGTGTCCATCTATTGCCTGAAAAGCCGTACTTTTATAGCAAACAAACAAGGGTGTTCAAAAATCACACGTACTAATTGGAAGAAAGCTTCTGCAATAAGAACCCTAAAACCCCGCTTCAAATCCACGAGCCTTTCATTCTTTTCCTAGAGGTGTCCTTGGTTCTCATGCTGTTTATCCTGCTCCGCAGCTGCTGCTCTGTAAAGTGCTTATCTTGATCCATGGCTGCTGCTCTGTAAAATTCTTCTTGTATTACAACAGAATGGCAGTTCCCTGGGGTCTCCAGCACACCCCCAGCCAGCTGGCAAATGCCACTGAGGACTTTTAGGAAAGACATGCCCTGGGTAGTGACAATGTTCACTGGACAACTGTGAGCCCCACAATGGGTCTGGTACCTGTGTGCCACCTTCTGAACACCAGTAGCACGGTGTAGATGCAAGGCCCAGCCAGGCAAAATCAAAACATGCTTCTGGAAGGGGATGCATTCTGAAGAGTCTTTACACTAATGAGAGGACCACAAACATTCACTCAGCTAACTCCAAATCTCTGTGCCTTTGCAGGCCTAGGGTCTTGTTTGGTTCACAGAGACATGGTGGGTTGATTCTCAGCTCTGTACTGTAGCAAATGGGGTACAGATTCTGCATGACGGATGGGCAAGGAAGAAGAGGAAAGGCTGCTGCCATCCATGAGAGGGCACTGAGCTCTGCCTGGGGATGGCAGAGGAGCCAGCTGAGAACTGATGGGAAGGGCTCAGAGAGGAGAGCGGCAGATTCTGTTCCTTGCTTCCTGATCAGGAAGAACAAGAAGAGGGGACAGGCAGGAATCTGAGTTACAGCTGGGATGGAATTGTTTTCTTCAGACTGTCTGCTGTGGTGCAGTGTTTTGGTTCTAGGAGAAAACCATTGATAACACTCTGATGTTTACAGCTGCTGCTAAGCAGTGTTCTACAGAGCCAAGGCCATGGTCAGTGGAGGGCACATGGAGCTGGGAGGGAACAGAGTGAGGACAGCTGACTGATAGTGGCCAAAGGGACGTTCTCTATCAGCTGACAGCAAGCAGAAATTGTATTGAAAGGGGTGGGAGTTCATCTCAGTCTCTTCACTGCCCAGGGCCCAGCTGAGCATCAGTCTGGTGGTGCTGAGCAAGTGCTTATGCATCAGTTGTTACATACGATTCCATATCAAAGGATATATAGTGATAACTATTACTCCTCTTCTTTTATCTCTCTTAGTAAACTGCTTTGTTACAACCCAGAAGTTGTATTTTTTTTCCCAGTTCTCATCCCCATCCCACTGGGAATTGGGCAGTGCACCAAGCACTGTGAGCTGCTGAGCCACATGTTGGGTTCAACAACCACTGTCATTTTGGTGCCTGATGTGAGGCTCCAAGGGTTGAGATAACGGCACATCTGTCCAGAGTGAGATAACTCAGGGCTTTGTGGGAGCTGGAGAAGTGCAGGCCATGGTGCTGATATGTGTGGATGTGCTCCCTATGTGTGGAGCTTGTTGAGTCTTCTCATGAAGCTTCACTGCACAGCTCCTTACTTGGTGCTTGGATGCTTGATTAGGGTATTTATTTTGCTATGCTGTTTGACCTCAGTTTGTACCACGATAAAATTGGCAGCTGACAAAGTGAAGTTTTGTGCACATTCAGCTCTGCGGTCATCTTTGGGTTTTGGAAGTAATATTGCTGGTATGATTAGGAATTACACAATTTACATTGTCGCCTCTGTGTGTCCGGGGGTGTACTGGATATTGTGTTGAGGGACATGGTTTAGTGGGAGCTATAGGTAATAGGTGAACGGTTGGAATGGATGATCTTTCAGGCCTTTTCCAGCCTTGGTGACTCTGTGAATCTATGATTGAGGTTAAACAATTATTCAGGAATATCACTGAGAGATCTGCCCCAGGGTGAGAAGGCTCTGCATGGCAGAGGGTGTGGGACAGTCTGGGCAGCTGCCTGGAGCATTGGGCACCTCCAGGGCTTTGGAACATCATCTCCAAGCAACTGCAGGATCCTGAGAAACTGGTAGAATAGTGGGGGCAGGTCTGCTGTGGCACTGGTAATCCCAAGATACACACATGACTGCAGTGTGCCAGATCCAGAGAGCTGGAAATGCTGACAGTGCTGCAGCCTCTGCAGCTCCTGGCACAGACCCTGCAGCAGCTCCAAGGTTTTGCTACATGCCCTGTGGTTGCTCCAAGCTCTGGGACAGATCCCGCTGTCACTCCATCCCTCATAATGAGCTCTGCAGTTACTCGTGCTACAGGTCCTGTAGCTGTTCCAAGTATGGTAATAAGAAAATGCAACAAATGTCACCCAAGGGAGGTGCACTGTGCCAGGAGGTTCAGCCCTGTGGTCACTCCAACCCCTCCAATGAGCCCAGTGGCTGCTCCAACATAGTCACATGTCCTGTGGTGATTCCAGCTCTGGCAATGAACTCTGAGGTCACTTCAACTCCTGCAACAGCCCAACAGCCACTTCAGCTCCTACAGTGAACCCTGTGGCTGTTAAAACCCCTGCAACTACTCCTGGACTTGCAAACAGATATGCATATGTATTAGTATCTGTGCATGTATGATTGCAACTGCATATGTTGTATATGTGTGAAAATATACTAAATATATTATATATGTATAAATACATTTGTCATAATTATTATCCTTTTCTTTTTCTCCTTGTCTCAACCCATAAACCTTAAACCACAGCACTGTCCCGAGATGCTTAAGGATTTCCTTGGGACTATTCAATCTGATCTAGTCACACACTGAAGAGCACCAGATGATCATGTGGTCTTCTCAGGGAGCAGCTCCTGAGGTATATTCCTTACACCAGCTTTGGAAGAGGCCTCCCTCCAGTTCTCTGGTTCTGCACTAAAGGGGCCCTCTTGTTATGGCAGTGCCAGCAAGGAGACCAGCTCTGACAGACCTGTTCATATTGCTGGCTACTGACTGCAGCCCTGGAGTGCTGCTGTAGAGGCAACAGGACTGTCATGAGACACACAAGACCTTCAGGACTGCACAAATGAGAGGGCTTGAGAGCACTGTGGTGGTGTAAAGAGATCAGAAATGAAAAGAGCACGTTGAGCTGCTGTCTGTGGCTGTACCTCCCCAAATCCAGACAAAGTAGGAAGGAAGAAAAGCTAAGCAAATGTCTATTTTAAAACCTTTTTAGGTACCTTAAAATGTATTCAGGGAATCTGGTTACATGTTTCCATGAGCTCTTGGATAGAGAAAATGGAAATTAGGTAGGAAAGAAGTGAAATATATTTTTATTTATAAGTTCAATAATATTTTATACTTTTTTTTTTGCACGTTGCTATATCTCACACAATCAAACAACAAAAGAGGCATAAACCATAAAGAATCATCACTGGGAAACCAATGAGGAGGTTGTGCATTTTATGGAAGCTGGAATAGTGTGTACTGCAGAAACTTCCTGAGAGCGTGCTTGATCTCCCTGTTCCTCATGCTGTAGATAACAGGGTTCAGGGTTGGAGGAACCACTGCATACAGAAGTGCAACTGTCAGATCCAGGAGTGGGGAGGAAGTGGACGGGGGCTTCAGGTAGGCAAAAGCGGCAGTGCTGACAAACAGGGAGACCACGGCCAGGTGAGGGAGGCACGTGGAAAAGGCTTTGTGCCGTCCCTGCTCAGAGGGCATCCTCAGCACAGCCATGAAGATCTGCACATAGGACACCACTATGAAAACAAAGCAACCAAAGAATAAATTGGCAATAAAAATTATAAACACAACTTCCCTGAGGTAGGAGTCTGAGCAGGAGAGCTTGAGGATCTGGGGGATTTCACAGAAAAACTGGTTGACAACATTGCCTTGGCAGAGAGGCAGTGAAAACGTACTGGCAGTGTGCAGCAGGGAATTGAGAACCCCAGACCCACAGGCAGCTGCTGCCATGGTGGCACAAGCTCTGCTGTCCATCAAGGTCCCGTAGTGCAGGGGCTTGCAGATGGCAATGTAGCGGTCATAGGACATGATGGTTAGAAGGGAATACTCTGCTGACATGAAGAAGAGAAGGAAAAAGAGCTGTGCAGCACATCCTGTGTAGGAGATGGCCCTGGTGTCCCAGAGGGCGTTGGCCATGGCTTTGGGGAGAGTGGTGGAGATGCAGCCCAGGTCGAGGAGGGCCAGGTTGAGGAGGAAGAAGTACATGGGGGTGTGCAGGCGGCGGTCGCAGGCTACGGCTGTGCTGATGAGGCCGTTGCCCAGGAGGGCAGCCAGGTAGATGCCCAGGAAGAGCCAGAAATGCAGGAGCTGCAGCTGCCGCGTGTCTGCCAACGGCAGCAGGAGGAACTCGCTGATGGAGCTGCTGTTGGGCATCTGCTGTTGTTGGGCTTGGAGTCCTGCTCAGAGTGCAGAAGATAACGACAAGTCCAGACCATTCTCAGACACACTCCTCCTGCTATAATATGAAATGTTTTTATTCTCTTACAACAGTGTACATTTAGCACCATTACTTGCATTTAATTTCATGTATTTTAGCATTCCTTAAGCAGAAGAAGCATATGGAGCTCTAACCTTCCTCTTCTTTTCTTATCCCTTCTCCCTGGATATTTCCTACTATTTCTTGTCTTATCTTTACCCCAAGTGCTCTTAGAGCCCCCTACCCCAGCTTCAGTGACATACAGTTTCAGTTAGATAATGCTGCCTGTTTTTATGATAAGCAAATTATTCATGCCTGCAGAAACTGAACATAATTACAATTGGTTCCATTCTTAGAAAAGGCGTAGACTGAGAGCACATCATGTGTGACTGTTCACAAAACAAGCAAATGACTGAAAAAAATTCTCAGATCTCTGACAGCCCCTTTTAGATTTCTGACTCCAATCGTTTTTGCCCCAGAACAGGAAATGGAAACCCCCTGCCTTGGCTCTCTTCTTGCAAAGTACCCTCAGAAACATTCAGTTGTGCAGTGGAGCTGTGATCCCCTGCCCCAGGCAGCAGCTGTGGCAGCACAAGCCCTGCCGGGGGGCTCCTTCCCCCCACACGTCTCCCCGCAGCGCCCTGGGCTGCTCCCTGGGCAGGCTGAGTGCTGAGCCTGGCAGGTGGCAGAGTCCCATACCCGGCACACAGCCCTGGGGCACAGCAGGGACCCTGCTCTGCAGGACAGCCCTGGGCACCCGCCTGCAGCCCCGGCTGCACAGCCTGCAGCCATACAGGGGCACACAGCCCTCATGGCTGTGCTCTGATGCTGCAGCACCGAAGCCCTCAGCTGTAGCAGAAGGCTATTAACACAGTAAAGGAATATGCAGTGCCTGCAGCCAGATCTGCTACTGGATGTCACAGATTAAGTTAACCCTCTATGAAAAGCATCTGCATGGTCTGTAGTGAGACTTACCCTGTCATGGTCTGTGAGCAAACCTCTTGCAGTGAGCTCGAAGCCCTCTCACACCACAGACATCCTGTAAGCTCTCTCCAGTTTCTCTCCTCTTCTTCTGTCACCTGCAGGCTGTGCTGTGCACAAGAGCTGCTCCTGGGCACAGCTGTCTCTCTGCAGCCCTGCACACTTTTATGAGCTCCCTGTGTCCCAGGAGCCTGGACAAGCAAGCAGCAGATTATGTCATTTTTATCCTTCCCACTCATCTCTCCTGAAATGTCCCTGTGTCCTCATGGCCAACAGCTCCTGAAAGACAACAGCATCATGACTGATCTTTGAAATCCACTCAATTAACCACCACATGTCCAGTGGTCAGTGAGTGACTGGAGACATATAGCGAGTACTACCAGACTTCATTTGATGAAGCACAAAGGACACCCAGAAAAGGACGGGGAGGTTTGGACTTTCCCTGTGCAGGACAGTGATCCAGCGGAGGCAGTGCAGGAGTCTCATCCCTTGACAGAAATCCTGGAGCTGAAATGGGATTCAGCTCCCTACACACCCACAGGAGCTGGGATTCCTCTGGTTCAGTTCAGAAGTGCACAAGGAGTTGCCTGCATGTGAGCTCCTGCTCTGAGTCCTCGGTTCTTCAGCAGGGAGGCAGCTGCTCACACACAGACACTGGGTGATGCCCAAGTGCCTGGGCTGCTCCTGATGTGTGCCAGTGCTTGTAAACTGTGTGGGAAATCCCTGAGATAGAAAGCTCCTTCCTGGGCATCAGCTGAGGACCAGAGAGGGGATAGCACCGGCTGTCTGGTGAATTCACATGCAGCTACAAGAGCAGCACAGGGCCTTCAGCAAAGCCATGCCCATGGTGTGTCCGTGCTGCTACGTCACCTCCAAGACCCACGATCGGTCTAATGTTTGTGTGCCACCTTCTGCACACTGATACCATAGATGAGCTATCCAGTCAGGCTATGTCCAGTGATGCTTTTCAATTAGGATGTTTATTTCTGTGCTTTTGCACTAATGCAAACACCAACGCAGAAGAAGCTAGAAATCTTGGTAGAGCTGCTGGCCTGAGCTCCTGTTTGGACCATGGGGACACAGTTTAAAGGCTTCCACAACTGCACTGTAGCACAAGGGGGATACTGAGTCTTTAGGATGGATGGGCGAGGAGACAAAGAAGGGTGAATGCCCTCTGTGAGAGTGCACTGAGCTCTGCCTGGGGATGGCAGAGCAGCCAGGTCAGAACTAATGGAAATGGCCAACAGAGGAGATCAACAGTGTCTGTACCTGTCTTCCTGATCAGGGAGAGCAAGTGGAAGGTGCCCTCTGCAGACAGATGGGAGTCTGATGTTGTCTGGCCATTGTCCCCTTTGGGAGCCTTTTTCACTCCAGTATGTGCTGCAGGGACAGCACAGCAGGGCATGTGGCATCCAGCAGATCCATGGAGAGCACAGATGGCAGCTTCTTGACCAAGCCATAGAGGAACCAAAGAGGAGAGGTGCTCTGCTGGATCTCATACTCTCCGGCATGGAAGGACTTGTGGGAACTGCAAAGGTGAAAGGGGCATCAGGCCACGTGCAAGATGCAAATGTATCTCTTTTAATTTATTTATTTATTTTGAGGCTGTAAGCTTAATAGTTGATCATAAATGTCAATAAAACTGAAACAAATAATTGAAGACAAAGATGGAAATCAATGAAAATGTGTTAACCCTTCTCAACATGAGAAATTCTCATGAGTCTTGTTCCATTTTAAGTTGTATATATGAATCTTTGAGGTGATTTGATGTCTTTTTTTTTCTTTTACTGAAACTACAATGTTTTCCAGAACTGTGTTCGCTGGACACAAATGCCTTCAGGTTCAGAGACACAGACAGCGGTGCCAGTGCCAATGCCCTGTGACTGTAGCCTGGTGCCCAGCACTACTCTTCCCTGCTGCCTATTTGATGTGTCTCATCCTCCAAGTGTTTTCAGCTCTCCTAAATAAATGGCCATGGTTAAGGGCATGTTTTCAGCAGGCCATTTGGGCACAAACTACTCCCACTGCCCTCCAGATTTCTCCATCCCTTGCTCTTTGTTCAGTCAGATACCTCCCAATTATCTGTCTGATTTCTGACTTTCAGGGGGATTACTGGAATTTGTTCCATCTCCCCAAAGTCTGATGGAATGTGTTGTCAACTCCTTCACTGTGATTTGATCTATCCCTTCCTATCTATTCTTTTTCTTTTTCTTCTTATACTTTTCCTTTTTCTCAATCACTGTCTCTTTTTTATTAAGGCACGAAGTCTGAAAGATGTTCATTAATGTCAGTAAAAGTGAAAAACAGAGTTGGAGACAAAGAAAGAAATCAATGAGAATGTATTAACCCATCTCAATGTGTGAAATACTCACAAGTCCTGATCAATTTTAAGTTGATACCTCTCAACTACCTGGCTGATCTATCCCAGGAAGATTACTGGAATTTGCTCTATCTCCCAGAGTCTGATGGCTTCTGTTGTCAACTACTTCACTGTGATTCAATCTATCCTATCCTACCTCAGTCTAAATCATTTCTTTTAAAAGTATTCCTTATGAAAGACAAACTTCAATAGATGCAGCTTGAACATGGCATGCAGTTGATCACTGTGTTTTACTGTTCATTCAATTGCATCACCTTTCTTTCCATTTGCTGGCCAGATAAAAAAGAGAAATCTTTCCTTTTCCATGTGTAGCTGGTTCTCTGAGGAAAGCCAGTGGGAGTTGGTGCAAAGCAGTTTTAACACTGAGCGGATGAATGCAGAGGAGAAGAGTGATGTGAAGAAAAGTGATGCAAGTCCCATAGGTCCATTGTGAGCAGAAATTGGGTGGGGAGGTTGAGAAGGAACTTTGTCAACACAGTAACAGTACAGAACTCATTGGGACATCCTGGATTGGTATCAGTTGCACAGTGCTGCTTTAATGTCTTCTTTAAACCCAACTATAAATAAATAGACAATAAATTTATAATGGATTCTTTAATCTCTCTCCAGATATCCCTCCTTTTTGCTGAACAAGTTCTGATAACCTGAAGAAGATAACAAGATGGCATAAGGCACAGGAGATTCTTTAGGTTATAATGGTCCCAGGGTGCATTTGATGTTGAGTTCATCAGCCTCCAATGCAGAGAGAAGTTTGCACAAAGTGCTCAACAAGACAAAGTCAGAAGTAACAGTGAAGTTTCTTGGAGTATTAATGGGCCCAGTGAGGGCCATTACCAAGTAAGCTTCCCAAGGGACTTGTTAGAGAAGATAACTGGAAGCCATGACTACAGGCAGGCAAAGGCACTGGCATGCTAAGAAACCTCTCCTTTGCCTTACGAAGCAGACAGGTCAAGCCCTGATTACAAGACCAGTGGTAGAGAGATCCTGTATCTCATGTTGGCTCCGGGCATTTCCTGGGGCAATGGGTTGGAGGTCTGTATGATGTTAAATGAAAGACATGGGGACAGAAGATCCCAGGCTCTACATGTGGTGCAAGGACGCTGTGAGGTTCATGTCCCATATGAGACCTATGTTTCATTGCAGGATGTGAGAAGGGATGTGAGAAGGGCCCAGTCTGAACAAGCAGTCAATCCCTGTGAAACTCTGAACTTCAGATCTCTCAGTTCCAGTGCCCTCCTTTGCACATTCTCCCAGAGTTTGATGTCCTTTCAGTTCTGCGGTGCACAATCAGGCAGTTGTTCTTGTTATACGTTATGCACTTGGTGCTTAGTACCAACTGGTACCCACTTCTCTGACTTGTCCACATCTCTCTGCAAGTCCTCTCCACCCTCAGTGGAGGCAACAGCACCTCCTCATCTGGTCTTATCAGCAAACTTGCTCAGAACGTCTTCTAGTCCTGCATTCAAGTCATCTGCATAAACATGAAAGGAAAGTGGCCCCAAAATGGAACCCTGTGGACCCCGACAGTGACCATCTACCATCCTGATGGAACCCACTGACTATAATCCTTTGGGACTGACCTACTGGCCAACTGCTCACCCACCACATTGTGTTTCTGTCTAGCCATATGCAGAACATTCCGTCCAGAATGTTGTTGTGAGAAACAGTGTCAAAATCTCCACTGAAATCCTCAAGGATTACATCAACTGGCTTCCCTTGGTCAACTAAACGGATAACTGTGTCACAGAATGAGCTTAAATTTAACAGGACCTTCACCTACAAACTTGTGTTGGCTGCGACCAATGACAGAATTGTCCTTCAGCTGTTTTTCCATAACTCCCACCATCATTTTCTCCATAATTTTACCAGGCTCTGGACTGACAGGTCCATAATTGCCCATGTCATCTTTCTTGCTCTTCCTTTCAACGAGACAACATTTGCCAGCTTCCTGTCAGCTGGCATGACCCTAGACTTCTTTAGATGCAATTGAAATGAGAGCCCAGAGCACACTAAAGTGTCATCATTGAAAGAAAGTAGATGTGCCGTAGCTTTGCAATGCCTTGAACTCCAGAGTATGCCACAAATGCAGCAGAGGGGAAGATTTGCCTCTTCTGTAGTGAACTCATTCATTTGGTAAGCAGAATAACACTACCTGATACATGGGGACTGTGTCTCCACTCTGCTCTGCTCAGCTCACAGGGCAGAGGTTCAGGGTGTTGCTCTCATGTCAGTGCAGGTAAACTCGCTTTAACCCTTTTTCCTCTGTAAATGCTTCCTCTGTTTCTATGCTCAGATACACTTCCACATTCCCTTAAGTACACTTTCATATATCATTAACAATTACACTTTCTTATACCATCAAAACAGTTTGTCAAACAGTACAGTTCTTCAGTTCACATAAACTCCCTTAATACAGTCTGTATTCTTCAGTTATAAACACTGTGCCACAGAACCAGCACTGATTGAACCACCTCCTTCACACACTTCCTCACAAGCAGTACATAGTATTACATAAATGGGTTGACACTCATTGGTCGGGTGGAATGTACACCTCTCCTCAGGACAATCTTACTAATCTACAGAGTACAAACTCCTGTCTTCTTACATACAAGCAGAAAGTACATATGAGTGGACAGACAACACAGTCTTTCACTTTGTCCGTGTCTGGCCATTTCCCTCACAGGAGGAAGGAAACATGGATCGGGACTCGGCACTCACCCTGCAGCTGTTCTGTGTCTCACTCACACCACACTCACTCTGACATTTAGATCAAAAACCATGGTTTATTCATACTACACAATGCTGACAACGTTTTCTAGCTGGAATCTTAATAACACTCATAGTCTGGTCGACCAGTTGCAAATGTTAATGTTTTTCCCAGAGTCGGCTTGACACACGGTACCAAACACTTAAAGCAGATGATAATATTGAACATACAACCTATAAGCCCCGTGATTACAACTTGGAGAACCCAGGCTACCATTTGACAGGCTATCCACTATATCCCATACCCGTAGGAGAGACCAACCTAGGTCCCTCCTATTGTCAACTACCTGGGAGAGAGTATTTGTTCTTGTTTCCATTCATATGACATACAGTTCCCTTTCATAGGAACTCACCCAAGGAGTCTTCCTACCCAGCTAGCAACCAAAGCCATGAGCTCACCTCCCTGGGAGCAGCACGTATGGCTGTAAACTGTGTAGGATGTCTCCTCAAGACATATGGGCTCCACTTACCATACACATACCTGGTCCACCTATGGGTGGTCCTTGTCTGTCCCTGCAGTGATCAGGTGAGGAAGGGAGTCCTTCAGAGAAATCTCAGGGTGCGCCAAAAGTGTCTCCCTCTCAGCTGGTCCTGCAGCGAACAGAGCTGGTCCCACCTGGGCCGCCAAATTGACTACAGGAATTGAACTCTATAACCTCTATAACTGATACAGTCTCCCATGACATACCTATACCAAAGTTGAGGAAGTATGGGATAGGTGAGTGGACAGTGAAGTGGGTCGAGAATTGGCTGACTGGCAGAGTGCAGAGTGTTATCGTTGGCGGTGCAGTGTCTGGCTGCAGGGCTGTAACTAGCGGCGTACCCCAGGGGTCTGTGCTGGGTCCGGTCTTGTTCAACATCTTCATCAATGACCACCCTCAGCAAGTTTGCTGAAGACACGAAGTTGGGAGGATTGGCTGACACACCTGAAGGCTGTGCTGCCATTCAGTGAGACCTGGACAGGCTGGAGAGCTGGGCAGTAAGAAACCGGATGAGGTTTAACAAAAGCAAGTGTAGAGTCTTGCACCTGGGTAGAAATAATTGCATACACCGGTACAGGCTGGGGGAAGAGCTGCTGGAGAGGAGCTCTGCTGAGAGGGACCTGGCGTCCTGGTGGACGACAGATTGACCATGAGCCAGCAGTGTGCCCCTGTAGCCAAAATAGCCAATGGCATCCTGGGGTGCATTAAAAAGAGCGTGTCCAGCAGGTCGAAGGAGGTGATCCTCCCCCTCTACTCTGCCCTGGTGAGGCCTCATCTGGAATATTGTATCCAGTTCTGGGCTCCCCATTAAAAAAAGACAGGGATCTCTTGGAAAGAGTCCAGCGGAGGGCCACAAAGATGTTGAAGTGCCTGGAGCATCTCCCCTATGAGGAGAGACTAAGTGAACTGGGTCTGTTTAGCCTTGAAAAAAGAAGGCTGAGAGGGGACTGGATCCAGGTTTATAAATACCTGAGGTGTGGGAGCCTTAGTGGTGTGTCTGGTCTCTTTTCAGTAGTGCGTGGGGACAGGACTAGGGGTAACGGGCTGAAACTTCAGCATAGGAAGTTCCGCATTAATGTGTGCAAGAACTTCTTTACAGTGAGGGTGACGGAGCACTGGAACAGGCTGCCCAGGGAGGTGGTGGAGTCTCCTTCTCTGGAGATATTCAAGACCCGCCTGGACGCCGAGCTGTGCAACATGGTGTAGGGAGCCTGCTTTGGCAGGGGGGTTGGACTCGATGATCTCTAGAGGTCCCTTCCAACCTCTACAATTCTGTGATTCTGTGATGAAGCTGCAGGTCCAGTTCTCTTCAAGTTCTTTCTCCCATTTTTGTCCAATTCTTTGTCCTTTTAAGTTTCTTATTCCAATTTTTTTGTCCAATTCTTTTCCTTTTTACTTTCTTAATGCAATTATTTTCTCTATTTTTTGTCTAATCCTTTGTCCGATTTGTGTACATTTTGTGTCCATTTTTTGTCTTTTTGTCCCTGCTCTACATAATTACCTCACCTGGTGCCTATGCCAATTTTACTGTGGTCAGAATGCCCTAGTCTCAAGTTTACTCTGTTCGGAAGCTTTCTTTGTGAAAGGCAACTTTTCCTATGCTACATACAGAAATACTGACAATTTATGCTGCAAAAACACAACCTACCTCTCACACCTGGAATCTACTACTCAGGGACGCTGTAGGGGACGCTGCACAGGTTGGCAGTATTGTGTGGAGCTTGGGGGCAGACGCTTCCTTCTGTTCTGAGCAGATACGAGAGCCCAGCCCCCTTCCTCTCGTGGGCTGTCTAGGTCTCTGACCTGCAGCTGAGCAGCTGGATTGGCTCCTCCCACTCGCGGGGACTTAGGATGAGGCTGTTTGTCTGCAGTGGAAGTAGGCTCACACCTCCCCCTACCTGTCTCCCTCAGAGATTCCCAAGAGCTCCTCAGGCTGCTGATTTCTTGCAGCAGCCTGGCCATCTGCTCCAGCAGCTCCTTGAGCAGGGTACACCGGCAACCAGGTTCTTTTAACTTAACTAGCTCGTAGGTATGGTGAGATGTTTCCTTTATTGCCATCTAAATGGAAATCACAATGAGACGGGTGGCTTGCTGCTGTTCTTCTCCAGTGCCAGAGAAGTCCACGTAGCCCAGCACTGTGGGAGGCGGTTCCTCCCAACACCGCTTCAATCCACTTTGCCCAGCCTCCATTTTGTGCTGGGGCCAGAAGGCCGCACTGCCCCACAGCACAGAAGGCCACTGCCCCACCCTCCATGATGTGCAGGGGGCACAGGGTCTCACTGCCCCATAGCGTTCAAGGCCACTGTCCCGCCCTCCATTATGAGCTGGGCCAGAAGGCCCCACTGTCCAATAGCACTGAAGGTCACTGCCCCGCCCTCCATTATGAGCTGGGCCAGCACACAGCACAGAAGGTGCTGGCATAGCACCCCCAAGGCATTCACTGTCTGCACACCCTTGCGACAGGGACGAGAGGCAGTGGGCGCTACGGGGTCAGGGGCATCTGTCCTTGCAGATCCCACGAGTGAGAGTGAGAGTGATTGTTGGTGGCCTTTGGCTACAGCTTTTGGAAGCCGAAGGTCTATTCAGATTCCCATGGCTGTGCTGCGAGGCATTGCGGGACGGGGACAAGCCAAGTGCAGCCGGCCCTCTCCCCGCCGGGGCCCGGCACAGCCCCCAGCCTGCGCTGCGCAGCAGGAGGAGAACAGCTGGGAGCTGGAGGTGCTGCAGGCCCAGCTGGAGGGCGAGCGGCTCCACTGCCAGGAGCTGCAGCGCCGCTGGGCTGCCGAGAGATGTGAACTGCAGAAGGCGGCAGAGCGGGAGCAGCAGCTGCTGACCGACCAACTGCGCTGTGCCTGGGAGAAGCAGCAGGCCCAGGAAGAGCAGCAGCTGAAGGAGTGGGTGCAGCGGCAGCGGGTGACGGGGACCCGGCAGCTGCTGCTCTGGAAGGAGGCCGAGCTGCGCGCGACAAAGGAGCAGCTGCAGCGTGATTGCGATGCAGCCCTGCGCCAGGCTCGGGAGCTGCAGCAGCAGCTGGCCAAGGTGCTGAGGAACCCCCCCAGCAGCGAGGCGGCCCATGCCCAGCTGCAGGATGTCCTCAGCAAGCTGCGCTGGGAGACGGATGGTGAGCAGCCCGCCTGCATCCGCCACCTCCAGCGTCAGCTGGAGCTGGAGAGGAGGCTCTTCACCTTTTACATCGTGGGGAGCTGGGCAGACGTGCTCCGTAAAGCAATGTCCTGCTCCCAGGACAGAATGGGAGCTCTGCGCCGCCACCGTGCAGAGCAGGGCTCCAGTCAACCGGCCATGAAGGACGCTCAGGTCCAGGTAAGATGACACACTGAGAGAGTGGGGATTGTTCAGCCTGGGGAGGGGGGGCTCTGGGGAAACCACAGAGTGGCCCTCCAGTGCCTGAAGGAGAACTGGGGAAAGCTGGAGATGTACTGGTTGTAAGGGAGGGTAGTGATACAAAAAAGAACAACACCCTGAAAGTAGAAGAGGGGAGATCTGGATGAAATATAAGAAGACGGGACACCATGAGGGGGCAGAGGCGCTGGCACAGGCTGCCTAGAGAGGCTGTGGTTGCCACACGCCTGGCAGTGCCCCAGGCCAGGCTGGACGCACCTTTGGGCAACCTGACCTAGTGGAAGTTGTCCCTGCCCTTGGCATGGGCTTGGAACGGGAGAGTCTTGAAGACCCCTTCCTACACAAACCATTCTGTTATTCTATGATTTTCTGGTTCTAGGTGCCAGAGACAGCCAAGGAAGACCTGGGGCTCCCGGGCAGCCGGCCCTCTCCCCGCTGGGGCCCGGCACAGCCCCCCACCTGCCCTGCACAGCGGGAGGAGAAGAGGCAGGAGCTGAAGGCACTGCAGGCCCAGCTGGAGGGCGAGCGGCTCCGCTCCCAGGAGCTGCAGCGCCGTTGTGCTGCTGAGAGACGTGAGCGGCAGGAGGCGGCAGAGCGGGAGCGGCAGCTGCTGGCCGACAAACTGCGCTCCAAGTGGGAGCGGGTGCGGGTGTCAAAGCTGCAGCGCCTGCGGGAGCAGAGCCTGAGGCAGTGGCAAGCAGAGATCTGCCAACTGCTGCAGGAGAAGGAGGCCCAGCTGCACCAGATGCAGGAGCTGCTGCAGAAGCAGCACAATGACACCATCCGCCAGGCATGGCAACTGCAGCGGCAACTGGTGGAGGCGCTGCTGAGGTGCGACAGCAGCAGAGCGGACCGCAGAATGCAGCAGGAAGTCCAGCGGCAGCTCTGCTGGAAGTCCCGTGCAGAGCAGGCTGTGGAGAGCAAGCGCCTCCAGTGTGAGCTGCAGGAGCAGAGAAGACGCTTCCTGCAGTACATCCTGGAGCACGTGGAGGGGCAGCCACGCGTCTTCTTCAACAGGGCCAGGGCCTGCCATCGGGCTGTAGCAGAGGTGGGTGTTCAGGCTACAGAGCAACAAGAGGCCTGTCCACCTGAGCGCTGGGAGCAGCAGGAGCAGAACACCCATCTGCTGAGTAAGCTGAAGGAGCTGCAGAGACGGTGCAGCCTCCTTGAAGAGAAGAGCAGAAGCTCTCAGCAGATGTGGGAGGAGGTGGAGTGGCTCAAGGACAAGATGCGTACGCTCTGCCTCCGTACCCAGCAGCTGCTGGAAATAGTCTGGCAGCTCAAGGAGGCCTCTTCCGCATCCAAAGACACCACAGAGAAGGCAGAGGAGGTCAACCATCTGCAGGGACAGCATTTGGAAAAGGAGGCTGCAGAGCAACAAGAGGCCTGCCCACCTGAGCACAGAGAGCAGCAGGAGCAGAACACCCACCTGCTGAGTACGCTGAAGGAGCTGCATAGACAGTGCAGCCTCCTTGGAGAGAAGTGCTGCCTGCTGAGGAGCAGAAGCTCTCAGCAGATGTGGGAGAAGGTAGAGCGGCTCAAGGACAAGACACGTACGCTCTGCCTCCGTACCCAGCAGCTGTTGGAAAGAGTCCGGCAGCTCAAGGAGGCCTCTTCCACATCCAAAGAGGCCACAGAGAAGGCAGAGGACATCAACCAGCTGCAGGGACAGCATGTGGAAAAGGAGAATGAGACGGCCAAGGAAGACCCGGGGTTCCCAGGCAGCACAAGCAGCAAGCTGCTAGAGCAGTGCAGCTACCTCCAACAAGCCCTGAGCAACCTGGAGAGTCACTGCCAGGCCCTGAAGGCCCAGAACCACCTGCTGAGAGACCTCCAGCAGGCTGACATCAAGCTTGGAGCGCTCAGCAAGCGTCTCGAGGAAAAATGCACACAGCTCCAGGAGATGGGGAAAAAGCTGAGGCCACACAGAAATCCCAAACAGGAATGCCCCAATCCCCAGGAAAAGCCGGGGGAGTCAAAAGAGTGGCCAGTGGCAGTCTGCATCTACATTTTCGCAGACCCTCACCACCAAAACGAAGATTCTTAGCACGTCACAGCTACAAAATCCTTATGAGGGCCCTAATGAGGACCCAGAAAACGAGCTTCCACTGACAGCTGGACAATACGTTTACATCTGTGGAGACATGGATGAGGATGGCTGGTTTCTGGGAGAGCTGACGGACGGCACAAGAGGACTGGTCCCTTCCAATCTGGTGGAAGAAGTTTCAGATGATGACCTGGATACCACCGTGCCTCCAGGGCTTCATGATCTCCTGCTGGATACCGATGAGGAAGAGAGACCAGGCAGCAGGAGCAGGGGCAGAAAGTGATGGTCACCATCCAGAAATCTGTGTCTGTGTGTTGGCTCAGCCTTGGGGACGCCGAGATTCCTCTCCATAAGACAGCAACATCCCATCAAGATTCCACCTTTCTGGATGAAGGCTACCTCATGCTCCACTTGACGTTCAAGTGGAGTGTGGTCCATCAGCAGGAAGGCCTTAAAAATTCATCCCTTGTAAGACTGAAAATTTATTACATTGGACTAGACTAAAAGAACAAAAACCACCAAAAACACCAAAACAACTTTTAAAAATTTATATATTATTTATATATTATATATATTATAATATATGATTATATAATATATATTATAATATACATTATATACATAATATATATAATATAATAAAATAATAAATAATATTATATTATATTATATATATTATAATATTTTTTAAAAAACTAATAAAAATAACCAAACCCAAAATCTGTGTCCAGTCTTCTTGTTTTTAGACAGTCTGCTCTTGTAAAGGTACAAGGAAAGGTAGAGGCTGAGGAAAGCCTCCAAAGTCTTTCTCAAGCGCTCTACCTACAAGTATTAGAATCAAGAGAGAAAGGAATCATCACTGCTTGCCTCTGTTCTTTGGGACACCTGAAGTACCTTGGAAGGCCACACTTCCTGAGCCCTACAGACAGTCTGTCCCAAAGCAGCTGTTTGATCATTTCCATTGGGTGACAATGCATAGCGCTTGCATCGTCTGCAGGCATGGACTCAGATGCAAATCCACATCCTTAACTGTAGGTCCGTACATCCTTTATATACATGCTCCAGCTCCCCATTCAAATTTTCTTTCTGTCCCTACATGTCAGCAGAGCACTTAGCAAGTCTCCTTCACGTCTAGACACCAACTGCCCATACAAGTGTGTGTGATAATGCACACGGCTGCGGCCAGCACTCTGTGTAAAGAGAAACTGTCAGAGAGCTGCACATCAGGGAGGGGTTCCTTGGTCTCAGCCTCTGCTTGCTTTTCTGGCTGGCTGTGAGGGACGCTCACGACCAGGTGAGATGGCACACAGAGGGCGTGGATCTCTGGGAGATAGGAGAGTTACATTCCGTGGAGCCAGATGTGCGTTCTTCATTCTCGAGTGTTGAAATCTCTTCTGGTGACAAAGCTGGTGAGACTCAGACAGAGGGATGCCGGTGGATGAGAAGGCCAAAAAGACAGCAAGAGCTGGAACAGTACCTGTGGGAGCTGCTGATGAGCATGGACTTGATCAACCTGGTTCTCCAGGGAAGGTTTTGGAGAAGGCAAGGGGCAAGAGATGGGAGCGCAGGGAGACAGCGAGATGCTCTCAGCCAGCATTTGTGTGCCGGGGACAGAAAAGCCACTGGCACTGGAGTTTCTTGCTTGCTTGCAGGAGACTCAAGCTTTGTGGAGATGGCCATGTATTTCAGCAGGGAGGAGCAGGCGCAGTGAGTGCTCTGCCGAGATATGATGCTGTAGACATACGATTCCATGGCCCTGCTCGCAGAGGGCTTTGCTGCCTTTCCTCCTCATGAAGGCATCTTGGGCACTGCAGAGTGAGCCTGCACATGCAGCAGAATAAGTGCAGTGCATTTCCTTCCTGATGAATGCAACAGCAACTACAAAAGAAACACGAATGAGTGTGAGTTTCAAAAGAGATTAATGTGCTCTGGACTCTGAGGAAAGACCCACAGTCACTGCTGGCAAGCAGGTGTCAGTCAGCCTTTCAATGAGGTCAGGGAGGGATGAAACAAGGCTCCAAGTATTTGTTGCACAGTTGAGTTGCTTCCTGCTGTGCTTCACAGCACAACGTGTTTTTATAAAGATGAATGCCTGGGAAACGGAAAGACTACTTTCATACATCTTGTTTGTGTTAGTTGACTGCAGTTCCAACCAGCTGGACATACAGGGTCTGGCTAATGACACCTGGAAGGAGGTACAGGCAGGAGGCCCAGCACCCTGCAACCTCCAGGTGAGGGAGAGCAGCCAAGGATTCCTTTGGGACCTGCAGGTTCACTGTGTGCAGCAATACATGCAGGAGCATCTGAGTATAGAGATGATGGCAGAGGTACAGAGCTAAGCATCACAGAGAGGGAGAGTTGCTCATCTTGTCTCCCATGGTAAGACAGGAACTAGGAGCCACGAGGAAAATGTGGCCGCATTCTGCTTTCCTCTTCTGTCCCACACCAGCCCCGTCAGAGGGGAGGAACAGCCACGCTTCCACTGAGACGTTCCTCTTCATGCACAAATGAGCATGCACGGAGCTGTGGGCAGAGCTGGGGCTGCACACACGTGGGTGTGCACAGGTGTGTCCACGCACTGCAGAGATTTGTGCACGCATGTGGGAGGGTGTGCAAGGACGAGGTGGTACGTGTGTGTGTGTGTGTGTGTGTGTGTGTGTGTGTGCAGGGATGGGGTGGTACGTGTGTGTGTGTGTGTGTGTGTGTGCAGGGATGGGGTGGTATGTGTGTGTGTGTGTGTGTGTGTGTGTGTGTGTGTGTGCAGGGATGGGGTGGTACGTGTGTGTGTGTGTGTGTGTGTGCAGGGATGGGGTGGTACGTGTGTGTGTGTGTGTGTGTGTGCAGGGATGGGGTGGTACGTGTGTGTGTGTGTGTGTGTGTGTGTGTGTGCAGGGATGGGGTGGTACGTGTGTGTGTGTGTGTGTGCAGGGATGGGGTGGTACGTGTGTGTGTGTGTGTGTGTGTGTGTGTGTGTGTGCAGGGATGGGGTGGTGGCCATTTGCACGAGCACAGAGGTGTGCAAAGCGGTGGGCGATTGCTCCGTTGAAGCAAGAAGCAAGCGTGACAGTGCTCCAGTTGTAAGGAAGTGCATTGCTGGAACAGGGCAGAGCTGAGCCTGCAACTGCAGCCTCCTTTGCACAGCCCAGCTCTCAGAGGGTGAGACAGTTGTGCTTCCTGAGCAGCTCAGGGACGTTGTGGACAGAAGCAGCCGAGTCCAAAGTTCCTGGTGTGAAGTGCTCCGAACATCGGGCTCTCTGGGCGAGCTCCCGGCTGACAGCACTGCTCCCCTCTGCCCTCGCCCGGGCCTGCTGGGAGCTGCAGGGCCTGCTGGGAGCTGCAGGCCCCGCAGGAACTACCACTCCCAGGATGCTGTGCGGCAGCACCGGGCGCCGCCATGACAGTGCTGTGTGCAGTGCTGTGCAGGGCTGGGCCTGTGGGCTCAGGGCACCGGGTGCTCCTTCCCTGAGCCTGCCAGGAGGTAAGGCACCGTGAGGGTGGTTTGGGGGAGACCAAAAGACGTAGAGAGGACGTAGGTGGGACATGGAGGTGAGATAGATGGGGCATGAACTGGATCTAGAGAGAGGGGTGAGAAGGCAAGGTGGATATCCGACAGGTGGGGACAGGGGCCTGTACAGGTCAAGGGCCAAGTCCAGCTCTGCAAGCACAGCAACATGTCGGGGACGCCGGGCTGCGGCTGGGGATGGAGCAGAGCAAGATGGAGAAAGGGGGGAACATTCAGGGAGCGAAGAAATCTCCAAGTGGGGCTTTCTCCATAGCTCAGCCTGCAGCGCAGCCACACGACCTAGGCAGGCCTCAGACTGGGATCCTGCTGCTGGGTGCTGCAGGGTGCAGCCTGGCTCAGTCCTCTCTGCACCTGGGGACTGATGGCTGTGTCTGGGATGGCAGTGAGCCTCCTCCACTCCAGGCTGAGCCACTCAGCTCTCCCAGAATCCCCGTCCATCCCCCTTTCTCATCCCTCCATTCCCACGCAGAACTGACTGAGGAGGGGAGGGATGGGTCCAATGGTGGTGGCAGATCTGGGACACTGCCCTTTCTGCTGCCCTTTCACATTGCCCTGAAGGTGGGCCCGGGGGCCTGGGGAGGTGGGCTTTGTAACTGAAGGAACGGCCGCAGGCAGGCAGAAATATGGCAAAGACATGTAATCATTGAACGTAGCAAACAGTCAAGAAATGACAGTATTCCCAACCATTTCCCATCCTAACAATCCGTTCTGATCCCACCCCCTCAAACTCCCACCCCCAATCAACTTCCCTCCCTCTGCCAAAAACCTCCCAGCCCCCTGTTGTAATCCAAGAAGAATGGCAGCAGCCATGGATCAAGAGAAGGACTTGACAGAGCAGCAGCTGTGGAGCAGGATAAAGAGCAAACCGTGTTGGTGGTGGATGCGACAGGCAGTGCCAGCAGGGCGTCCCCTGCTTCAAAGTGCACCTTTCCTCTCTCACCCACCACACATTCTCTCCTGCATTCAGGGTCTGAGGGATTTCTTCCAGTTGTACTCCATATCCGCATGGCCAGTGCGTGATACAGAGCCCAAGTGGAACACCTGCTTGGAAAATGAAATCAACTCCCCCATTCAGTTCTATGAGCGTGTGCCTTCCTCTCAAGTGATGCGTGGTCATATTTGAAAAATCCAAATTAGTTGGATATAAGAGAGGTAATAGCATCATAACCGAGCATTACTAATACATTCAATGATTATTGCCGCAGATTCCAGCACCATTTGTAACATCAGACCCCATTGGATTCACATCCAATCTATTAACATAGTAGAAGCACAAGATAACCTGGATAATGCCTAATAACTCTGGTTCCTGAGACAGTAGTTGGCGAACCTGAAGGCAAAAGGTCAGACCGCTAGGACAAACAGCCAGACAGCAGTATGGTTAAATATGGCTGCGTCCATCGACTGCCCGAAAAGCCATGCTTTTATAGCAGACAGACGAGGGCATTTAAAAACCACAGACACCAATTGGAGGAAAGCTACCGCAATAACAACCCTAAAACCCCCGTTGAAAGCCCCGAGCTACTCATTCTTTTCCTAGAGGTGTCCTTGGTTCTCATGCTGTTTCTCCCTCCACAGCTGCTGCTGTGTGAAGCCCTTCTCTTGATGCATGGCTGCTGCTCTGTAAAATTCTTCTGGTATTACAACGGCCCCCCAGATTCCCACCCCAATAATTCCTTCCTCCAAATTGCAACACTGAATTTCAAGTGTAACATTATCAGAGTACAATTTCTCCCCCAGAATTGCCACCGCACCAAGTTCCCTCCTCATCTCCCTTTCTGCTCTTCTCGTCTGCGCGTCTTCCTTACTTTCACCCTGTCCTTTTTCTTCTGGTGATGGAGATCTTCAGGCTGGAGGAGCTCTTGTCTTGCTGCAGCCACCCCAGCATCCCTTGCCAGCTGTGCTGTGCCCAAACTCATCCTCGCTGATCCATGCCAGCCGATCATCAATGTCAGCCATGTCCTCCGGGCTGCCTGCGCTTGTTGTCACTGCTGGAACAGCAGTCTGGAAAAGGCAATCTGGAAAAGTAAGTTCTTTGTACTTGAAAACTTCTCAGTTCCTTCTGATCTCGATATACAAAGTAGTTCCAAGTCCCTGTAGCTTTTGTGTTTTCTTTTGCAGAAGGATTCTGTGATTCTGTGTGATTCTGTGATCTTTGAGATCCTTTTCAACCCAGGCCATTCTATGACTGTACAGTTCCATACTGGAACAAATATAAAATGCTAACTATGTAAAACATGGAGTAAAACCTGTGTGATTTGTCCACACCAGGAGGTGATTAGAAAACAATTTGTAAGCTACAAAGATGCTTGCTGGAAAGGAAGAGAAAATAAAACTACAAGAAACAGGGAAAACATTTCTTCCTGAAAATAGGAAGAATAATGGACCTGCCATGAAATTTGGGTGAAGCTGCCTGATTTTATGAAGCTATTCACATTATTTTCTTGGTGCTGTGTTTCCCAAATGAGTGGTTTCTGGCTCTGCTGCAGCACCAGTCTGCATGTGAACATCAACTCTACTCTCCATCTGGGAAGATTAAGACTTCACTTCTCCCACCAGCACCACTGAATTACAGTTACTCAGTGATTAAACAAAGGAATCCTTAAAGAAGGGTTTACAGCTGTCCTGTTATCTGAAGTGATTGGGGCATTCTGATGCTATTAAGCTCTATGTATTAACAAGTTAAAAAAGAAAAGGTAGGCATCTGATTGTTGTGACAGTTTCTAAGTTATTTGGAAAGCTGTACCACCCAACCACTCCTTCTATTTGATGAAGGTGACAAAGCTCAGTTTAATTTCTGACTGCTGTTTAAATTCTGAAGCTCGAGCTGTTTCCTGGAGCAGAAAAAGCTCGGAAGCTGTCCCTCCTACAAGCAGGCACCTCTGAGCAAAATATGACATCTCAATTTCTGATGGTAAGGTCAGGAGATCTGATACCAGCGTCTAGCTTTCGGCTTCATGCTATGTTAGTGGGACCTTTGGCATCTAGCACTTAATGATCTTGAAGGTTTCTTCCAACCCAAGCCCTCCCATGATCCTATGATTCTGTGATTTCACTCAGGTTTATTAAGATGAGATGAGTTCTCCTAAATGCACTGTTCTCCATATGATTATATTTGGAGTCTTAAATTATAATTGGGTGACTTAAACCAGACACCAAACTTTCTGATGGCCAAAATGAAATGAAATCAATCCTTGACTGTGTCAGTAGTCTGTAACTAGAGCCCATCAGGTAATTCCCAGCCTCCTGCCTGTATCAGTGGCTGCACACAGTGAAAAAGTCTGATGGGATTTTAACCTCTAAAATGTTCCAAAGCAACCAGAGGGTGAATATATTCACTATGCAAATACCTGCAGGAATAAGCTTGTCATGTATGTCCTCAGGTAGCACAGTAGTTAATGGTGGGACTCAGTAGGTCATGCTGAAAGTTGAGTCTGCTGATCTTGAAGGTCTTTTCCAGCCTACATGACCTTATGCTAATATTTCTGTATTTATTTCTGTTCAGCTCCCAGAAAACCTCCCACCCAGCCCCCAGCTGACCCCGTGGTGGAAAATAAAACAGAAACCTCAGTGATGCTGGCATGGACCCCTCCGAAGATGCACCGCCCCATTCCAATCAATGGCTACGTCGTGGAATGCAAGAAACTAACTGGCTTCACCTGGGTGAGGTGCCACGAGTCTCATGTCCCCGTCCCAGAGTTCACGGTGGGCAATCTGTCTGAAGAGGCTGATGATCAGTTCCGAGTGTCTGCAGTCAATGCGCATGGACAGAGCCCGTCTCTGGAATTCCCAGGGAGCGTGCACCTTGGTAAGCACAAAAACCCCAGTGGAAATGGGTCAGTGTGTGCTGAGCAGCTGTGTTGGTTCCCTAAAGATGCTTCCTTTAACTTTAAGGATAGCAGTGCATTAACACACCAAAGGCTTTCCCTTATTCCTAGTTCTCCTATCTCCTATCAACCTCCAGCTACCACTAAAGTGATACAAGTTATGTTTCTGTGACAGGGACATGAATATCCTTATCTTTTGATATCTCATATGTGCAAGATCTGTAACAGATCTTAAGCATAGAAGTGCTTCTTCCAGCACTCATGCAAAGGGAGAAGTAGAAATGTCCCTATGATTTAATCTTCCATCTCTAAATGAGATACCAGACTTGCATCTAAAGAGCATTAAGACATACATGTTGTTCTTCCTCAGAACCAGTCCTGGTTGTGAAATCCCCCCTAACAACTGGTGAAGCTGTACCTGGAGGGGATGCCATGTTTACTATTGACCTTACAACAACGTGTTGCGGCACTTGGTACCTCAGTGGTAAAGTCTTACAGGAAAGCGAGACCTGGATCATCAAGAGAACCCAAACTACTCACAGCCTAATCATAAAGAACGTCACCAAGAACGAGGATGGAGCAGAAGTGAAATTTGTTGCCAAAAATGTTGATGTCAGCAGCAAGATGAGAGTGAGAGGTATTTGCTTTGATCCTTCTCCTTTCCTCTTACAGTCAAGGCATAGTTGCTGTGATCTGATGATTAGAACTGGGGCTGCAGGCATTCACGGACTGTACCAAATACCTGAAATTGCATCCCATGGACTGACGTGAGTCCTGGTAATGACCTAAACATGATAGCACTGAGTGTAGGGTAAGCCAATCTACCCAGCTGCTTGGTATCTGAACCAGATTGCTCCATGCCAGCTGATGAATGTCTGCAGTTCACAGCTACTGGCCAGTGCATTCAGTCACCAGGTTTACCACTGCATCACCATAGAGCAGTACTTTCAGCTCCAGGTTCAGACAGCCTTTCTGATTGCACTGGAATAGTTTAGAAGTAGGGGAGCAATCATTCCAATAATATCTCTATCAATCAGCTTTGCATGACAAAATAAAACAAATAAAGATTCATTATGGGAGGAGCTGTTTGTCATTGGGTGGAAACCTCCGCAGAAGCATGTTTAGAGCATTATTAATCAGTAGAAGGAGATGTTTGGTTGATTTTTACTTAGTAAATCCGGCAAGAAGAACAAATTAAATATCTTGAATTGCTCAGCACCTACACAATGATGAGTGCAGGAACAGAAGGTGATACTTTTTCAGAGATGTTGCAGCAAACATTGACCACGTTAGCCTGATATAAATTGAAATAACGAGGCCTTTGCTCCTGACAGGTGCTGCAGTGAGATTTACCTAGAAGAGCAAAGATGTAGAAAAGATCTCTGCTCCGCTGCGTGAGGAAGCCAAACTGCAGGCTGAGCTTTCAGACACAGGTGCTACTGTGGAGTGGATGAAGGATGGGAAGGAGCTCAAGGCCAGTGAAAAATAGGAACTGCACATTGTGGGGAAGAAACACACCCTGAAAATTCACAGCGTCTCCATGGATGATGCTGCAAGTTATCAGTGCATCTGTGAGGGGGATAAAATGCTCTATCAGCTTTCAGTGAAAGGTATGTGACAGTCTGGGCTGTCCTCTTCCTGCCCAGGGCCAGCAGACTGCATTCACCTGACTCCCCGACAGTCCAGCTGTTGTCAGACAGCATCTGGGGTGTTTTCAGTGGCTGTTTTGACTTGAACTGGCCAATCTGCTTTGTAGAGCCATTTGATTTCTGTGTTCTGTCCTGTGATTCGTCCCTAAGATATAGAGGAAATCAAGGGAAAGATAGGAAAAAGAGCATCCCAGTCTTCCTGTTCTTCTCCCAGGGTGGCCACGAGAGATGATGTAAACAGCTCTTTTTGTAGCAGTGATCCCAAATGTAGAAGAGACCTGTGAAGAGTCACAGGGATGTTTACTTAGCTGTCATTCCATGGTGGGCTTTTTCTTGCACAGATGTAGAGAGAAACTTAACTTTCCCACGCAGGTCTCTGTTTTGCTGCAGGGTGTAGGTCTGATCTCTGAGATCCACACGCTGGGCCTTGATTGCAATAAATGAGAGCCCTTTGTTTTCTCCAGTGGAAGACTTTCCATTTCTGCAGTACCCTCTGCAGATGACACAAATGCAAATGCACCTTCTTCCCAGCAACAATTGCCTTTTTTTTTTTTTTTACTCTGAGTATGCATGAGGCTCTTCATCATATTCTGCTGGCTTGTCACCCTTGTTGATCCATGGAGAAACAACAAAGCCCTAGAGTAGTGTATGCACTTTGGCATTGGAGAGCTTACTTAATTGCTTCTTCTCAAAGAACAAACTCCAGAGAGACATGGAGACAGCTCCAAACAGAACTGAATAATGGGACTAAATTGATGGAGAGCAGAACTTCCTGCCAAGGCTTGTCAGCTAGTCTTAATTTTGCTTTTCTTCTCTCAGTCATGTTAGCATAATATTTCATACTGGCAGGTCTGCCCCCAGAATTAACTGAATTAGCTGATGGACGTTTCCATGTGCTTTGCACTGTAATGTGACTATCAAATGAGTAATCAATGCTGTTATTTTAAAACCTGTGTTGGCAAGCTGTAAGACAAACAACTGCTGTTGATAGCTTGGTTACTGCAGAATCAGCTTTCGTGTATCTCATAGATAGGGAAGAGACCCTTAAGGGTCAGCTAGTTGGACTGCCTGGCAATGAACAGGGGCACCGCAGCTCCATCAGGTGCTCTGAGCCCTGTCCAGCCTGACTTTGAACATCCTCAGGCTCACCAATCTTATACCCATGCCACACACTCGCAGTATTTCACCATTCAGCATCGCCACTTGTATCTTCTCTTGCTGTAAACCAGAGCTAGCTGGTAAATCATCTGCTGTGCGGGTCAGCTGTGTCTCTCCCATGGGCATCACGTGGCTGCTGGGAGGCTCTGAAGAGCTGCAGCCAGAGGTGTGTCACCCGCTGGGCCTCGTGCCCAAAGGAGCCCACAGGAAAGTGTTGTTGCAGTTTGTCATGCACTGCACTGCCATGAGACTTGACGTGCCAGACATCCTCTGACACGTGACCTCCTGCATCCAGGCAGGACATCTGAGACGTCTCCTTCAGCCTGACGTGGCTGCGGTTTCACACTGGTTTTACTAAGGAAGGAGAAGGCACGTGGATGAAACTCTTTTCCTGCTCTTCCTGGCATTAGCTCATAGTACAAGTAAAGCACTGTCAGGTCAAGCCTGGAGGAGTAATGCTTGTCACTGACATGTTCATGTTCAGGGTGGAGCTGGAGGGTAAAATAACACAAGAAATGGTCATTGAAATTCAATATCTGTGAAATTCAGCTGGCTGCATTCACAGAACCTGGCGTTAAGATCTGTTTTCTGGTTTCTATCTTGAGCCTATTTTCCATAACCCAGTCCTCATTTATGAACTGAAGCTCTACTGAAAGCCTTTCGCTGTGTATGCTCATGCTGCAGCGCAGCGCTTGTGACCTTTAACAGCACATTCACATTCCTCTGATCACAGGATCCTTAAGGTTGATTAAGACCCTCTAGTCCGACTGCTCACCCATCACCACCATGATGCTCACCATCAGCTAGCTAAAAACTCAGCAGAGATGATAGATCAAGCACAACACTGGATTTGGGATGGCTAGAGATTCCTAAGATACTGAAGGATTGCTTGCAGGTGGTGTTGGCTCAGGTATTCACCCTGCATCCCACCTCCTGTTCTGTTTGGTTGAGAATCATGCATTCTGCAATTTCACTTTGTAATTCAAAGACCCTGGCTTTATCTGTTGAAAAACTGATCTAAAACAAGCCAAGAAGACTCCGTTGGAACTGGTTGATGCAGAACAAAGGACATCCCCAAAGGACAAGTTGCACTGTTTGATGAACATTATTGGATGAGAGCTAAGCTAAGATTTAAAAAGTTCTGGGGCTGTCTCTGAGCATCAGATACAGAGGAAGCCTGCATGATTCCCTGAGAATGGATACCTCCTACTTTGGTGTAGGGTTAAGGGAACACTAGCAGTAACTCCTATCACAAAATGTCACATGGCTCAGACAAAATGCCATCAAGAGGGCTTAATTAGGAGCACCAAATGGTCACAAGATGGTCTTAGGGCAGGGAAGTAATCTATCTATGTGATATTGATTGATGCTGTTAGTTCTTAACTGTGGAGAGTGTTAATGCAGAATGGCTTCATGAGAAAGGACATGAAGAGATTCCACTAGTTAAATTGTAAAAGAATGAATGTGATTAAAGACAAAGACGGTCTATTCTAGGGACGGTCACGGGCTAGGCAGCTGAGAAGAAATCAGTATGTGAAAAGACAGGGTATGTAGCTAAAGATGAAATATGTATCTAGAAGCAAGGACGGCCTAAGGGAAAAGCAAGATGTGTAGCAAGGTGTAGACAGAGCTGCAAAGAAAAAGTATCCATAAGACTAACCACAAAGGTCAGATGAAGTAATGTCTAATTCACCAATCCTGAGCTTAACTTTTGCAATATGCATGAACTTATTACTGATTGTATAAATGAGATGCTGTAACACCTAATAAACGAGGCTTGTTGACCATGATAGCATGAGACTTGTCTCCCGCGGTTACTTCCAACAAATGGTGACCCCGACGTGATAAGGAAAAAAGGGGTGCCACGGGTGAAGAACTGCGTTGGGTTCGGGTCCGGATTTCACAGCCCGACGGACGACGAAAAGAGCTAAAATTGGAGCTCCGCGTCTCGAGCGACCACGACAGGTGGGCTCGACCGACACGTGCTGCCGAAGCCTGGAGGGCTGCAACGGTACCGACGTGAGTAAAAATGGACAGGCAAGCAGCATATAATTTATTTTCCGCTTTTCTTAAGCGGAGACAGTTTAAGGGGGTAGACTTGGAAAAGGAACTCCCTAAGTTATTAGTGTATGGGTATGCTAAAGGGTTATTTCAGAATCTGCATTTAGTGCATGATCTTGCTGAATGGTGTAAATTTGGAGATGCAATTTTTCAGGGAATGATAGATGGGGAGAAAATGGCTAAAAAATGCGGGAAGTGGTGGCGTGTAGTTTATAATGATTTGTTGCAATATCAGGCAGAAAAGGAAGCGGTAGAGCAAGCTAGTGCTGCGCAGGGGAGGAATAAGAATTATAATGAATGGTCAGATTGCCCGGGGCCCCCTGCAGTGTCCACCGTAAAGTTGCCGCCGGCCGCCGAGCCTGCGTTGCCAGCGGTTGTGGAGCCGAGTGCCCCGTCTCCGTCTCCCTGCACGTCTGTATCAGACGAGCCGCCTGCATCGACCATGGCGCTACAGCCGGCCCCCTCGACCCCCCTTTGCAATGAGCCGCTCCCTGGGGCACAGAGTGACCTGGCGGAGGCCGTCGCGCGGGAGCGGGGGGGGGCTTGGGCTGCGCTGGCGCGGGCTTGTTTAGAGGCGGGAGACGGTGAGGCGTTGGAAGCGGTGCAACAGACGGTGCTGTCGGTGGGGTATTCGCCTAATGCTGCAGGTGGAACACAGGCTGCTATCAGTGCTTTAGATTGGAAGTTGTTGTCACAATTGCGGTCTATGGTCAGTCAGTTTGGAGTAAAAAGTGAGCCAGTGAGACAGATACTGGATTATATCTGGAGTACTCAGGTTTTGTTGCCATCTGATTGTCGGGCTATAGCTAGGTTGATTTTTTCGCAGCACGAACAACTGCTATTTAATGCTTATTGGGAAGAGATGTGCCAACAGAGAGTTGCGATAGTTAGGCAGCCCGGAGATCCCTTGTATAATGTCACTGTTGAAGAACTTTTAGGGGTGGGTCCTTTCATCCGGACAGAGGCCCAGGCCTTATTAGGACCAGCTAAATGTAGGGAGTCAATGTATCTGGCCAGGCAGGCTATGGATAAGATCAAGGCACCAGGTGGGTTGTCGTCTTATATGGGAATCCGGCAGGGAAGAAATGAGGATTTTGGAGCGTTTCTAGATAAGGTAGCTGGAGCCATAGAGAAGGCTGGAGTACCAGAGTACATGAGGGAAATAATGCTAAAACATTGTGCACTTCAGAATTGTAATGCTACAGCTCATGGCATTCTAAGTACTTTGAGGAGTAACTGGACAATAGAGGAGGCGTTAGACAGACTATCGAGCGTGCCCACGGGGGCTCAGGCTTTCATAGTTGAGGCTATTAAAGAGCTAGGGGCAGGATTAAAGGCACAGGCTGAGGCTTCTCAGAATCAAGTGTTAGCAGCCCTTGCACCCCTCCAAGCTGCAGTCGCTACAAGCCCACGCTCGCAGATCAGCTCCCTCATGAAATGTTTCCGTTGTGAAAAAACTGGCCACATCCGTCACGAGTGCCAAGCCACTGGGATTTGGTGCAGCAAGTGTCAATCCAACACCCACAACGCTGCTGTATGCTATAGGAAGTCGGGAAACGTGAGAAGCAGCGCACGAAAGAACAGCGGCCGCGCTCCGATACAAGCTGCCGTTCCCAGCCAGCGGCCGCCTGCCCCCCCGCACACGTCGCTCGTCGCGTTGTCGGTCTCTACAGCACCCCCGCCCTCTGCTTCGCCCACGTCGTTCTCTGCACCTCGCCATGCCACCCGTCCCTCGTCCTGCGCGGCTGTGTCTCTGCAGCCCGTGTGTAACGTGGTTAAAGACACGGATGGACTGAAACCAGGGGATTGTTGTGACCCAGGTCCAGTAGATCCAGAAAGAGAATCGGACGCATTTTCTCCTGATGATACTTTGAAGGAAGCAGGAATGACAATTTTCCCTACAGCGTACTGTGATGTCTTAGAGCAATGCAGAGAAGAAACAATATTAAGGGGTGATGCTGACACGTTGCAGACCTTTCCTAATCAGGTCCCCCATTTGGAATCCCTGCCTTATGAGTCAGTGAAGGAGCTAAGGGAGTCAGTGAGAACATACAGAGTTCAGTCAGCCTTTACATACAATCTTTTGGTTACAAACAGTGACACTTATGCTATGACCCCTCACGATTGGAAAACTGCGTTAAGAATGATCCTCTCTCCTATGCAATATGCTGTGTTTATGATTGAATACCGGCTACATAATTTGACTGATACCTCTTTGCCTCAGACTCGGACAAATCCCTGTGACACAGCACCTCTTCAACTGTGTCAGACAAATGTCACTCACATTCCTGAATTTGGCCGTCTAAAATATGCACATGTAACAATAGATATTCATTCTTCTTACATATTTGCCACAGCACATACAGGTGAACTCAGTCATGACACCCGTAAACACTGGTTATCTGCTTATGCTGCTATGGGAATCCCACATACTACAAAAACAGATAATGGGCCTGTGTATACCTCTAAGGCCACTCAAACTTTCCTCCAAGAAGGGTGTGTTAAACATACTACAGCCATTGCTCATTCTCCCACTGGACAAGCTATCACTGATCACATTTATCAAACATTGAAATCCATTCTTATTAATAAACAAAAAAGGGGGAATATGGGAGACACTCTGCAAGAAATATTATGTAAGGTTTTGCGTGTTTTGTTTGTGCTGAATTTTTTGAATCATGTTCATAGAGATACAGCTTATGTGGATCGTCATTTTGAGGCTTCCCCGGTGCTAAAGGAACAGCCTATGGTTAATGTTTGGAATATGGCCATAGAACTTTGGGACTGTCCTCTACCACTGACAACTTGGGGTCATGAATATGCTCTTATTTCCACAGGGACTGGCCCTATGTGGGTTCCAGCATGATATCTTCGGTCTCATCTGAAGGCAGAAAATAGCATCCTGCCTTTATAGTAATTGTAATTGTGTGTTTCTTACTTAGTGGTATTGCTTTGTAACTTGCTGTGTTATAGATAATATTAGTAATAGTTTGACATAGTGTGTGATTTTCTGTTTTACCAATGCAGTCTCAAGATTTAGAGTTTAAGGCATTAGCTAGGATGTTGTGTGCTTCTTCTATTTTAGTAATAGATCAGATGTGTATTAAACAGGATTTGATGTAATCAATGCTAGAATCTACAGGAATAGCTCTTTTAATGTTTTAGTACTGTTTGGTTATGATATTATTAGCCTATTAATTAGCTTTTCTTAATTTGCAAAGACAAAACCTGGAAAGGAATCCCAGCCAAAGAGATGACCCTGTATCATAGAACGGATACCTATTTTACATCCAATTAATTGGGATCTGAAAATATAACCATGCATCATTTTAGACAAAAGTGCACGCTAATTTGATGGTTTATTCTGTTTTCCAAGCAGGTGTTCCACTTGGGCTCTATATCACGCACTGGCCATGCGGATATGGTGTACAACTGGAAGAAATCCTTCAGACCCTGAATGCAGGAGAGAATCTGTGATGGGTGAGAGAGGAAAGGTGCACCTTGAAGCAGGGGACGCCCTGCTGGCACTACCTGTCGCATCCACCACCAACACAGCTTGCTGTTTCTCAAGGATCAATAAGTATTAATGCCCCTAGTGATACTCTAGTACATTTGTCCTCTAAAATTGGTTCTATTTGACATGCTACTTCATAAAATTGCACAATCATTAATCAATTATTAGCCCGGATAACTCAGTTGGTAGAGCATGGTTATGAGCATCTTAAAAGCATTTATTGCACAAATTTTAGTGGTCATTAAAATCAATATATCAGAGTATACAAAAATTGAAGACTTTTCCTGATCAATTACAGATTAACACAATGGGACCCTCATGGATTTATTTTTAGGTTGAAGAAACTTAGGTTGCAGTACAAACATGTTTGTTCTTTTTAGTAGGTTTAACAGTAATGTTGTGTTGTATTTGACTTGTCTCTTTTTTCACTTTTAGAGTATTGTCAATCGAGGTCTTGATTGAGTTGTAATAGTTATGTCATTAATATAAGTAGTGTTGTTATTCTATAGGCAGTATCTTGGAATTGTTGTAATACAAGAAGAATTCTACGGAGCAGCAGCCATGGATTGAGATAAGGAGTTCACAGAGCAGCAGCTATGGAGCAGGATAAAACTACTTGAGAACTGATTGAACAAATGAACTGAACTGCTTGTTAAATATGATTAATCGGTCGTTGAACTGAGCCTTTTCATTTTAAAAGAAAACGGGGGAAATGTGGAGAGTGTTAATGCAGAATGGCTTCATGAGAAAGGACATGAAGAGATTCCACTAGTTAAATTGTAAAAGAATGAATGTGATTAAAGACAAAGACGGTCTATTCTAGGGACGGTCACGGGCTAGGCAGCTGAGAAGAAATCAGTATGTGAAAAGACAGGGTATGTAGCTAAAGATGAAATATGTATCTAGAAGCAAGGACGGCCTAAGGGAAAAGCAAGATGTGTAGCAAGGTGTAGACAGAGCTGCAAAGAAAAAGTATCCATAAGACTAACCACAAAGGTCAGATGAAGTAATGTCTAATTCACCAATCCTGAGCTTAACTTTTGCAATATGCATGAACTTATTACTGATTGTATAAATGAGATGCTGTAACACCTAATAAACGAGGCTTGTTGACCATGATAGCATGAGACTTGTCTCCCGCGGTTACTTCCAACACTTAACAGCTTGACTCTAGAGGGACTGTTCTTCTTTGGTCACCTAGTTTTAAAAGAATAGATGGCTCCTGTCTATTACAATTTTTAAGGCATTATTTGTTCACTGATGCCATAAATGTGCCTGGCATAGCAATTGGCCTTGGTATATTCAGCTCGGCGTCCAGTCGGATCTTGAATATCTCCACAGAAGGAGACTCCACCACCTCCCTGGGCAGCCTGTTCCAGTGCTACGTCACCCTCACCGTAAAGAAGTTCTTCCGCATCTTCGTGCAGAACTTCCAATGCTGAAGTTTCATCCCATTACCCCTAGTCCTGTCCCTACACATTACTGAAAAGAGACCAGCCACGCCACTATGGCACCCACACCTCAGGTATTTATAAACCTGGATCAAATCCCCTCTCAGCCTTCCCTTCTCAAGGCTAAACAGACCCAGCTCGCTAAATCTCTCCTCATAAGGGAAATGCTCCAGGCCCTTCACCATCTTAGTGGCCCTCCGCTGGACTCTTTCCAAGAGATCCCTGTCTTTTTTGTACTGGGGAGCCCAGAACTGGACACAGCACTCCAGAGGAGGCCTCACCGGGGCAGAGTAGAGGAGGAGGATCACCTCCCTCGACCCGCTGGCCATGCTCTTTTTAATACACCCCAGGATGCCATTGGCCTTCTTGGCCACAAGGGCACACTGCTGGCTCATGGTCAATCTGTCGTCCACCAGGACGCCCAGGTCCCACTCAGCAGAGCCCCTCTCCAGCAGCTCTTCCCCCAGCCTGTACTGGTGCATGCAATTATTTCTCCCTAGGTGCAAGACTCTACACTTGCTTTTGTTAAACCTCATCTGGTTTCTTACTGCTCAGCTCTCCAGGCTGTCCAGGTCTCTCTGAATGGCAGCACAGCCTTCAGGTGTGTCAGCCAATCCTCACAACTTCGTGGCATCAGCAAACTTGCTGAGGGTGGTCACTATCCCCTCATCAAGGTCGTTGATGAAGATGTTGAACAAGACCGGACCCAGCACAGACCCCTGGGGGATGCCGCTAGTTACAGGCCTCCAGCCAGATTCCGCACCACCAACGACAACCCTCTGCACTCGGCCAGTCAGCCAATTCTCGACCCACTTCACCGTCCACTCATCTATCCCATACTTCCTCAGCTTTGTTATAAGGATGTCAAGGGGGACAGCATCAAAAGCCTTACAGAAATCAAGGTAGACTACATCTACCGCTCTCCCCCTGTCCACCCAGCTAGTGACATCTTCATAAAAGGCCTACAGGTTGGTCGAGCACGACCTCCCCTTGGTGAACCCATGCTGAGTACTCCTGATAACCTCCTTTTCTCCCAGTTGTCTGGAGATGGCATCCAGCACAAGCTGTTCCATCACCTTCCCTGGGACAGAGGTGAGGCTGACTGGCCTATAATTACCCGGGTCCTCCTTCTTGCCATTTTGAAGACAGGAGTGACACTGGCCGTCCTCCAGTCTTCAGGCACCTCCCCAGTTCTCCAAGACCTCTGATAGATTACAGAGAGCGGCTCAGCAACGACCTCCAGCAGCTCCCTCAGCACCTGTGGATGCACCCCATCAGGTCCCAAGGATTTATGGACCTTAATGTTTCCTAGGCACTCACAGACCACCTCTTCCCTGACTAAAGGGAAATCTCCCATTCCCCACACTCTCTCATTAACCTCCAGGGCCTGGGATTCCGGAGGGAGAGCCCTTTCACTAAAGACAGAAGCAAAAAAGGCGTTCACTATTTCCACCTCCTCAGCATCCCTCCTCTCCCTGGAAGCACTCAAGGCCAGGCTGGATGTGTTGTGAGCAACCTGGTCTACAGCGAGGTGTCCCTGTCTATAGCAGGTTGGAACGAGGTGATCTTAAGGGTCCCTTCCAACACAAACCATTCTAAGATTCTAGGACAGAAAAACAGGCCAGCTCTCCCACATTGTTTCAGTGTCATTTACTTATAAAACAAGCTCTGGGACAACCCGAGAAGGTATTTGTTCCACGTGCAGCATCACCTGTGATAGAAACCAAGGAAGCCTACAGCAGGCCTCAGGACTCAGCAAGCCTTTTTGGCTCAAAGCAGGGCCAGCTGGAGCAGCTTACCACGAGTGCACCCAGAAGGGCCTCCATGCAGCTGCAGGCTTGCCGCATGTCATTGCATGTCATTGTGATGCAACAGTGGGTGAGCGTGACATAAAGCTGCAGGCTGGAACTCCGGCTGGGGTGGCCTCAGTTCGCTGCTGCTGGAGCGAGAGGTGGTAGCGGAGGGTTGCAGCTCTCAGAGAGTTCCTACCAGGAGCCATGGAGTGCTGTTGCAGTGCTGGATTCCGAAATCCAGATGAATTTCTGAGCAGAGCGGGGAAGAGCGGAAAGGTGAGAGCTGCTACATCAATAGAGGGCTGAGTGCAGTAGCCTGGGGTATGCAGGGCTGCTCTGGGGCTGTAGATGCTCTCCAGAGGCTGAGGGACACTTCTCCTCATGCTGGTGCTGGAGAAGGCTTGCAGGGAATCGCACCTCTCTGCACATCCCAGCATCGGTTACAGAAGTGGGGAGGGAGCTGCCAAAGGGAGCGGAGGTGGGCTGGAGAGGGGAATGGAGTGTCTGAGTGTCCAAGCGTGTCTTTGTCTTTCTAGCTCCGACCCAGAGGACAGGAAGTTGGAGCAGGAGGTAGCTGGCTGTTGGACCTTCCACTTGGGGTTAAAATCCCTGTGCAGCCCGGCACCAAGCTCCTTTTCGCCAGGAGAAAGCTGGGGGAAAAGGTGAGAGGAGTAAGGAAGCGTCAAAAAGGGCTCTTGTTTCCTGGGGTTGCCGCCATGCCAAGGAGGCCTTGTGTTGGGATGCCAATCCCATGTGTTGGGATGCTGGGGCCAGGCATCCATCAGGCACAGAAATGTGGAGACCGGGTCGTTCCTGGAGGAGGGTGCAACCCTCTGCTCTCCCTCTTGGAGGACTTAGGAAAACCCAGACATGACTGTTTGGGAAAGAGGCAAGAGGCCAGCCTGTGGGTGTGAGCAGCTTGGAAGTGTCTCTGTCTCTTTGCTGCTCTCTCCTTCCCCATTCACACTCTACAACACATCTCTTCCAGCTCCACCAGCCTTCTCCTCAGTTTGACCTGAGAGATCCGTACAGTCGCAATCTGTGCACAGAGTACAACAGCCTGCATGACCCGCATCTGCGGGAGTTCCACAACCGCAAAAACAACCTGCGGAACCTGAAGAAACGGGGCTTGGTCACCGAGGATGGCGACGTAAGTTTGGCTGTTGGGCTGACCAACATGGGTCTCCTCAGGAGGGCTTTCCAGTCTGCCAGGCAGGGGCCTGACACTACAGCCATCTGTCATTGTCTCTTCTGTAGGTTGTCTGCACTCTGAAGGAGTTCAACGAGTACAGGCAGTACCTGACCAGGCTGAAGCTGGAGAAAAAGCAAGCAAAGAGGCGAGAAGAGGTAGGCAAAGCCCAGTATTGGTAGGCACGTGTCAGCAGCATGGCACTGAGGGCACGGGCTTTACTTGATGGATCTGAGGGAGATGGGGAAAGCAGAAAAGGTGAGGGGCGGGCTGGTGGTCTAGGCATTGAGGCATGGAAAGGACAGCTCAGCTCAGAGCTGAGCTAGCACAGCGTGCTGGTGTGAAGGCAGCCTGGAAAGTTGCTTGCTTACAAGCAGAGCACTGTGGCAGCCGTTCTCTTCTGCCCTCATTGCAAGGCTGAAGCAGTGTGCTTGCCCTCTTCTGCGTAAAGCAGCAGTACTTAGGGTGGGAAGCACTCTCTAAGACAAGACCAAGCATAAACCCTCTGTTCCCTTCCAGGATGAGCTTCTTCAGGAGATTTCCAATTTGAAGAAATCGATCCACAGACTACAGATGGCCAGGGACAAGTTCCAGCCCAGTCCCGTGGATTACATTGCGGGTTCGAAAATCAGACCCACAATGCTTCATAAACCAGCTGGCCCCTCTCCTTCATGCTATAATCTTCTGTCTGGACAATGCAGAAGGAATGTGGCTTTGATGGAGCGTGGCCTTCAGGGAGACTCATGGAGCACAGGGCGTGCAATGAAGCTGCCTGAGAAGTCACCCAAACCTGCGTTGGGCAGGGAAGGCTCCAAACTCCCCAGAATCATCCAGACTACTTCTGCGTCAACAACAAACTCCAAACTCCCCAGAAGCATTCGTACTGCTTCTGACCCAACAGCAAACTCCAAACTCCCCAGAATCATCCAGACTACTTCTGCGTCAACAACAAACTCCAAACTCCCCAGAAGCATTCGTACTGCTTCTGACCCAAAAACAAACTCCAGAGTCCCTAGAAGCATCCAGGCCCCAGTGAAGGGAAAAGGAAAAAAAGGGGAAAACAAGTAGAGAGATTGGCCAAAAACCAAAACAGTGGCAACAAATTAGTTTTAATTGGCTTAATTAATTTTAATTTGTTTAATTCGTTTTAATTTGTTTAATTAATTGACCAAAGATGATACCAGAATGCAAGATAACACACTACAGTACAATATATCATAATTAGTATCAGAATTAGAATTAAAACCAATAAAAAAAATTAAAAAAATAACATTACAAAGTGTGTCCGAAAACTGAAGTCCTTATTCTAAAGCCGAGGTGAGACAACCCAGGGAGTTCTCGTGCTGCTGGGATCAAAAAGGAAAGGGGAGATCAAGTGATATACGGATGGCTTTTATCTTTTGCACTGAACATAAAGGGTGACAGAGCAGCAAGCAATCCTCTGGGGGATGTAGTTGTTCTCTGCTGGGGGTACATGCAGTGTTACAGGCTTGGGACAGAATGGCTGGATGACTGTGAAGAGGAAAGGGACCTGGGGCTGTTGGTCGATGCTCTGCTCAACATGAGCCCACAGTGTGCCCAGGTGGCCAAGAAGGCCAAGGGCATCCTGGCCTGTATAAGAAACAGTGTGGCCAGCAGGAGCAGAGAGGTGATCATCCCTCTGTACTCAGCTCTGGTGAGGCCGCATCTCAAGTACTGTGTTCAGTTTTGGGCTCCTCACTACAAGAAGGACATGGAGGATGAGGTCCTCACAGGGGACTTCAACCACCCTGATATCTGTGGGAGGGACAACACAGCATTGCACCAGAAATCAAAGAGGTTTCTGGAATGTGCTGATGATAACTTCCTCTTCCAAGTAGTATGGGAACCTCAAAGATCAGGTTAGGAAAGCTAAAACCCAGGCAGAACTAAATCTAGCTGGGGACAGAAAGGGGAACAGGTATATCAGTGATTAAAAAGAAGGTAAGCGAGGATGTGGGCCCTCTCTGGAAGGCAACTAGAGGCCTGGTCATGAGGAATACAGAGAGAGCTGAGGTGCTCAATGACTTCTTTGCTTCAGGCCTCACTGGCAAGTGCTCTAGGCCCAGAGCCCACACTGCAGAAAGCAACAGTAAAACTTGGAGAAGGTGGATCTGTAAGTGCTGTAAGTGAAGATGAGGTTCTAGACCATCGAAAGAATCTGAAGCTGCACAAGTCAAAGGGATCCATCCGCAGGTTCTGAGGGAACTGGTGGATGAACTTGCAAAGCCGCTGTGCATCGTATTTGAAAGGTCATGGCAGTCTGGTGAAGATCCCACTGATCAGAAAAGGGGAAACATAACCCCCCTATTCCGGATCGGGAAAAAAGAAGATCCAGGGAACTACAGGCCAGTCAGTCTCACCTCTGTGCTTGGTAAGATCGCGGGGTAGATCCAACTGAAGGCCCTACTGCACCACACGGAAAAATAAAGACAAGGTGGCTGGTGGTAATCAAAATGGTTTCACCATGGGCAAGTCAGACGTGACAAACTTGGTGGCCCATGTCAACTTCATGAAGTTCAACAAGGACAAGTGCCCTGAGTTGGGGAAATCTCAAGCACAGATAAAGGTTGGGTGGAGAATGGCTTGAGAGCAGCACCGAGGAGAAGGATTTGGGGGTCTCAGATGATTCAGCACGAGGTGGCAGTGTACGCTTGCGGCCTGGAAGGCCAAATATATCCCAGGTTTCATCAAGAGAAGTGTGACCAGCGAGTCGAGGAGGCGACTCTGCCCCTCCGCGCTGCTCCCGTAAGACCCCACATGGAGTACTGCGTCCAGCTCTGGGGACCCCAACACAAGGACACTGTGCTGTTGGAGCAGGTCCAGATGAGGGAAATGGAGATGATCAGAGGGCTGGAGCACCTCCCCTAGAAGGACAGGCTGAGAGAGCTGGGGCTCTTCAGCCTGGAGAAGAGAAGGCTCCAGGGGGACCTTATAGCCACCTCCCAGTATCTGAAGGGAGTGCATAGGAAAGCTTGGGAGGGACTTTTTATAAATGCATGTAGTGACAGGATGAAGGGAAATGGTTTTAAACTGGAAGAGGGTAGATTTAGAATACATACCAGGAAGAACGTTACTGTGAGGGTGGTGAAACACTGGAACAGTCTTCCCAGTGAGGCTGTGGTTGCCTCACAGAATCACAGAATTGCAGGGGTTGGAAGGGACCTCTAGAGATCATCGAGTCCAACCCTCCTGGAAAGCAGGCTCCCTACACCACGTCGCACAGCTCGGCGTCCAGTCGGATCTTGAATATCTCCACAGAAGGAGACTCCACCACCTCCCTGGGCAGCCCGTTCCAGTGCTACGTCACCCTCACCGTAAAGAAGTTCTTCCGCATCTTCGTGCAGAACTTCCAATGCTGAAGTTTCATCCCATTACCCCTAGTCCTGTCCCTACACATTACTGAAAAGAGACCAGCCACGCCACTATGGCACCCACACCTCAGGTATTTATAAACCTGGATCAAATCCCCTCTCAGCCTTCCTTTCTCAAGGCTAAACAGACCCAGTTTGCTAAATCTCTCCTCATAGGGGAAATGCTCCAGGCCCTCCACCATCTTAGTGGCCCTCCGCTGGACTCTTTCCAAGAGATCCCTGTCTTTTTTGTACTGGGGAGCCCAGAACTGGACACAGTACTCCAGAGGAGGCCCCACCGGGGCAGAGTAGAGGAGGAGGATCACCTCCCTCGACCCGCTGGCCATGCTCTTTTTAATACACCCCAGGATGCCATTGGCCTTCTTGGCCACAAGGGCACACTGCTGGCTCATGGTCAATCTGTCGTCCACCAGGACGCCCAGGTCCCTCTCAGCAGAGCCCCTCTCCAGCAGCTCTTCCCCCAGCCTGTACTGGTGCATGCAATTATTTCTCCCTAGGTGCAAGACTCTACACTTGCTTTTGTTAAACCTCATCTGGTTTCTTACTGCCCAGCTCTCCAGCCTGTCCAGGTCCCGCTGAATGGCAGCACAGCCTTCAGGCGTGTCAGCCAATCCTCCCAACTTCGTGTCATCAGCAAACTTGCTGAGGGTGGTCACTATCCCCTCATCAAGGTCACTGATGAAGATGTTGAACAAGACCGGACCCAGCACAGACCCCTGGGGGACGCCGCTAGTTACAGGCCTCCAGCCAGATTCCGCACCACCAACGACAACCCTCTGCACTCGGCCAGTCAGCCAATTCTCGACCCACTTCACCGTCCATCTATCCCATACTTCCTCAGCTTTGTTATAAGGATGTCAAGGGGGACAGCATCAAAAGCCTTACAGAAATCAAGGTAGACTACATCTACCGCTCTCCCCCTGTCCACCCAGCTAGTGACATCTTCATAAAAGGCCACCAGGTTGGTCGAGCACGACCTCCCCTTGGTGAACCCATGCTGAGTACTCCTGATAACCTCCTTTTCTCCCAGTTGTCTGGAGATGGCATCCAGCACAAGCTGTTCCATCACCTTCCCTGGGACAGAGGTGAGGCTGACCGGCCTATAATTACCCGGGTCCTCCTTCTTGCCATTTTGAAGACAGGAGTGACACTGGCTGTCCTCCAGTCTTCAGGCACCTCCCCAGTTCTCCAAGACTTCTGATAGATTACAGAGAGCGGCTCAGCAACGACCTCCAGCAGCTCCCTCAGCACCTATGGATGCACCTCATCAGGTCCCAAGGATTCATATTCAGTGACTGAAAGCAACAGTTGTTGCTCTAAGAAATGCAATACTAAGCTAGGTCTGCCTGTAGCTGACAGCCATCAGCTTGCTCCTCAGGCAGGTTCTGTCTGGATGGAATGAAGGGCATGAAATACTGATGTGCTCATCAAACGCTGCTTGTTAGCTTAGAGACAAGGTGTTAAATAGGTTTGTTCATGTATTGCAAACATGTTACTTAGCTGCCTTCATTCTAGCTTCAGAAGAACATGTGCAGAATACAGAATTGATTAAAAGAAATAAGAACTGTCTGCATAGAACTTACTCTTTCCTTTACACAGGAGAATCAAGCACACGTTTGTATGTGAGTACCTCCAGAGGTGAAACTCGATCACCCAAATGTAATGAGCAGAGACATTACAATCAGTTCTAACTGTATCTTCATGCTGTGCTGAATAAGCCTGAGTCAGGATGTAAACCACTTTCTCTTTTTTTCTTCAGATGAAGCCATTAATTTTGTCAACAAGCCCAAAACAACTCCAGAAATATCAGTCAGTCCTTCTGAAGACCTGGAGCTGGTGTGTGAGGTGTCAGCTGCAAGCGGAGCTTTCATATGGAAGAAAGATCAAACAGAGGTGAAGCAGGACCAGAGGACAACCATCATCTCCCAGGGGACGCACCGCAAGCTCATGGTCAAAAATGTGACCCTGAAAGACCAAGGGAGCTACAGCTGTGAAACAAAAGATGACAAAGCAACATTCCAAGTGAAAGTCAGAGGTGAGAAAATGCTTGGAAACCCAGAGATAAAGGAACGCTTCATTTGGTGTGTCTTGCATTTGGAGGATCAACTGACAGCCTCTCTGGTGCAAAACATTTTGGCTATAGGACTTTCTTTGTCATCTAGTGTCATAGCAACACTTTTCTACATTTGCTTTTACATCCAGGAATGAATTACTGCAACAAACCATAGGCAAGGAGGGTAACTTGTGCAGCTCTTGTAGTCATCTGGTGTCTGCAGGGTTACAGTGCAAGAGCACACCAGGCATGCAAGGAGTGAGAAAATGGGAGGTGTTTGAAGAGATCTGGTTACAAAATTTGAATGACACAATGAGGTGGAAAATGCAAATAATCAGACTCATAAATGGCCTGGGTTGCAAAGCCCCACAGTGCTCATCCAGTTCCAACCCCCTTCTTCCTATGTGCAGGGTTGCCAACCAGCTGCCCAGGCTGCCCAGAACCACATCCAGCCTGGCCTTGAATGCCTGCAGGGATGGAGCATCCACAGTCTCCTTGGGCAACCTGTTCTAGAGGGCCGTTCCCTTCTGATTTACTGGAAATGTAGAGAGACATGAGAAGAAAAAAAGATAAGGGAGGAGGTTCAGCAGTGCATGCAGGTGTTCTAAATCTCATGTCCAAATCTGCTATCAGACTGAGAAATGTTTAGCTTTGTGATATGATGTGATATGATGTGATATGAAATGATATGCTTATCATTTCCCAAGGCAAAATAGAGGGGAAAGTATTTTCCTGTCTTAATGAGGTATCACAATGCTCCCTGTGAAGGGCAAGTATAGTGAAAACGGGGAACTGGAGTAATCTCTGCAGCAGACTACAGCAAAACGGTGTGACTGTTGTGATGTCCCTGCAGAGAAAGAAGACGTGTTTACAAACAAGGACAAGGTACAAAAAGAGGTGAAGGCTGTACTGACTCAAAATGCCACGCTGAGCTGCGAGGTGGCCCAGGAGAAGACGGAGGTGAAGTGGTACAAGGAGGGGAAACTGATCACCTCGAGCAAGAAGTTCAAGGTGGAGTCAGAGGGCAAACAGCGTCGGCTGGTGGTGAGCCAGGTGGAGAAGAAAGGTGCAGGGGAGTACAGCTGCGAGGCTGCTGGCCAGAAACTCACCTTCAAGATTCATGTAACTGGTAGGAAACACATTTTGGTTGATATTCTTTGATTATTCCATAGTCTGGCTGTGGAAACGTCTGTGTGAATGTGTCCTCTTGATTCTGCCATGAAACTGTTTTGGGGAGGATGAAAAGAAATGCTTACAAACGTGCAGCTAAAATGATTATTTGTTTTTAACAGTGTTTCATCCAGCTCTTCCCCTACAACTACTTTATCATCAGCTGTCCATGGATGTCCAACTGTGATTTGTACAATGTGCAACACTGCTCTTCCAGTTGATATTTCAACAGTAGTAGTTACAGATCTCTACTGTGGCTGCACTGAGAAGGTTTGGTTGTCGGTGTCCTAAGAACTTTTATTCAGAGGCATTGCACTTGCCTTTGGTTTGTTGAATCCCATGTTGACAACCATTCGTTCCATGTTCTGTAAATGTAATGACCAGTCATGAATCCATTGATACCTTTCTAATTGTACGTTTCTCATTAGTCTTAGGGTTTAGAACAGAGGCAGATCTCTCACTCCAACTGCAGTAGAGATTGCTCTGGTGTCAGTATATTTTGCACAAGATCCAGTAAATTTTAACTTAGACTCCAGATAGCCTTGAGCACATCAGCTGCATTCTGAGTGACCATTAGTGAGCTGGCTGATGACGAGGGTTTGTCTTCTGTTTTATTTGTAGCTGCACTCTACTGGTTTTTGCTCATAAGTCAACTTGTTCTCTGTTAACTTTACAGTTCTTGTCTTGTATTCTGAGCTGATCAGGACAGGGAATCTGTTTTCTCCTCTTCTTTCTTATGGCAGTGAACACATTGGAGCTTAATCCTGGTCAAGGTTTGGCATTTGATCAGCTCTGTGGAGGAGCAACTGTACTGGGAGTCTACTGCCTTTCTGCTCACACAGACCTGGTGTCCTTGCAGGGCATAGCTTGCGTTCTGTTCCCTTGTAAAGGTTGCAGTCTTTGCTCTCTCCATCTTGGGGCATTCTGCTCCTTCAGTCCCTGGTGTGCAATGTATCTCTGCTCCTGTAGTAGACAGTTTTGCTGCTGCCTGTGGTGTAGACTCTAAACTATCAGCTTTTACGTTTCCCACACCATGTGGATGTGATTCTGGGGCCTTTGGATCTGTTCCGTGAGTTGTGTAGCTCATGCTTTTGGCTCAGGAAACTGGCAGTTTCAGCAAAGAGTGGATTACAGAAAGGGTAGATTTGGGAGGTATCTGTCAGAGAAAATGAAATATGAACAATGACAGAAAGACTATGGCAACAGCTGGAATCTACCAAGTTAATCCTCAGCAGCCAAAGCCAGCCCACGTCTTATTGCAGAGGTGTAGGGAGAAAACACAGAAATGTAGTGCTTTTACACTTGAATTTTGCTAGCTGAGGGCTATGATTAGCTGTTTGCCTCAGAAACCAAAGGTTTTCTGTTCTCTTTCAGACCGGATGAGCTCATGGCTGCACAGGGTAATGTAATACTTCCTCCTCTGCCATACGTGGAGAGTGCTTGCCTAGCTACCGTTGCTGTATTTCTCATGTTTACCACTGTAACATGACGTGCAAGTCCAGCCCTCACTGCAAAATGATGTGGTGTGAAAGTCAGGAGGGATTATGAGTACTCTTGGAGTGGTTGGCTCTTTCACTACAGAAATCCTCATCTTACTAGCTTCTCCCAAAGTGCAATGGCTTCCTGAGTCTTAATTTGTCCTCTTACCATTGCACTCAGAAAGATTTTCAGGGTTCCTCTACCCCAGGGTTCCACTGGTAGCACAGAACAATCCCATTTTAAGGACATGTTGAATGTTAGGTGCTGAGTGTTGAGCATTACAGGATGCAGATTAGACCTTCTTGCTTAAAAGAAACAAGTGCTGCACACCTTGGAAACCTATAGAAAACTAGAGTAAAAAGGGCTGATTCTGCCATCTCATTATCTCAGTATTTGTGGTGCATGCTGAAATCCTTATTTGAAGTGGGCCAAAGCTCCATTGCATTTGTGAGAAGTTTTGCATCACCTGGTTGGTCTAGGCCATGTTTGTTGTCTTGCTAATAAGCAAGCCTTCTGATCTTCATCAAATCATTGCGGTTGGAAAAGACCACAAAGATCCCCACATCCAGCCTCACCCCATCCCACCATGCACACTGCCCACGTCCCTCAGTGCCACATCTCCATGGTTATTGAACACTCCCAGGGATGGTGACCCCACCAGCTCCCTGCAAAGCTGTGCCACCACATCACCATTCCTCTTCAGAAGAAGTTTTTCTTAACATCCAACTTGAACCTCCCCTGAAAATCATCAGTCAGAACAGGGGCTGTTGAAGATGGGCGGAGAGAATTATGCTTCTGCAGTCAATACAAGCAGGGAGATCAAATGTAGAGTGTATCAACTGCATTCTTGCATTGGCTTGCTGCCCTGCTCCCTCGCCTTCAGTGGACTGCAGTGCTGGTGGTAGAGCTGTGGTGTGAATCCTGGGATTGCACGTACTGCAGCGGTCAGCAGCACAGGAACTTGAGCTGAACTTACCCTCCTGGGCAGCTGCTGCCACTCAGAATTCAGACAGCATGCAGAGGAGAAAGTCATGAAGGAAGGGAAAGGGATGGCAGCAGAAGGCTTCACAGAGTGACAGCGGGGAGGAAGGAGATAGGGGACAGGTCCTGGAAGGGTTTGCCATGACTGCTGGGGAGCAGGAGCCTTCCCAGTCACCTGAGCTGGGTATGCCTGAATATGCTTGCATGAATGATCTGAATGAGTGGTCTTCCATGTCTCCACTGCAAATAAAAGGCAATGTCAATCCCCCTCACACCTGTTAGTCCTGTATTCATGCTTGGAGCCTCTGTCTTGGTATCAACATCAGGACCCTGGGATCTTTCCTGGGACCCAAACAAGCATAGGAAGCTTATTCAAAATTGCTCTGCTGTTAGAAGCTGGCTAGCACTAGAGAAGTCCATGATGTAAGTGCGTCAGAAATATTCTGCACTTCTACAGCCTTTTGTAGGGAAAACCATGGAATAGAAATGGAAGCCCATTTATTTAGGGTTTATCTGTTCTCCCATGTCTCAAATATGAACTAGCATGAATGCTCTCAGCAACCAGTTGTTGGTAAAAGGAGAACCAGATAAAACAGTCATTAAAGTAATCAATAAAAGATTCAATGTATCAATCGATCCCACTTAGCAAAGTGATTAACTGAATCCCCTTAACTGAAGTGTGTATGCCTAACTAATTACACTTGCTATCTTTCTGATGCTAACTCCATTTGTTGACACAAAGGGTAAGGTGGGCTTTAAACACTTTCTTCTATATGTGTTAGGTATTAAGAGGAGATGACCTCAGCCAGTTCTCTGAAGAATCAGGGGTTGCTGAGAGTACAAAACCATGCTTTATGCATAAAACCGAGCTACAAAATCTAATGTAGGCCAAATATTCACCATATCAAGGGCTATATCATTGCCTTAGGGTAGAGTCAAAAGATGGTTTTCTGCTCTTAAATTTCTATGGTTTCCTGATTTTGAGGTCTTCACTTCATAATTGAGCTGTATTTGGCTGATCTCCAGTGCAGAGTGGAGCAATATCAAAAAGACAGACAGATGAAGATCTGTCATTGTCTTCATTAGAAGAAATCTGAAAATTAGGAGTCCAAGCTGATAGTAAAGACTACCCAGAGGGATGGGATGACCATAGGGACTGTGCTGAGGATGCATTATAATGTGTGATAAACACTGTGAAGCAGTGTTGCTCCAGGAAATGGTCCAATACAACATAGAAGCAACTTTTAATGTCTTCCAGTCACAAGTTGTTCATATCTAATGTATATTTTAACCAATGTTTTCCAGTTCCAGAAGCAGAGGATGCTTTTATCAACAAGCAGAAGGTGCAGTAGGAGGTGAAGGCTGCACCAACAGAAAATGCCACGCTGAGCTGTGAGGTGGCCCAGGAGAAGACGGAGGTGAAGTGGTACAAGGAGGGGAAACTGATCACCTGGAGCAAGAAGTTCAAGGCTGAGTCAGAGGGCAAACAGCGTCGGCTGGTGGTGAGCCAGGTGGAGAAGAAAGATGCAGGGGAGTACAGCTGCGAGGCTGCTGGCCAGAAACTCACCTTCAAGATTCATGTCACAGCTGAGAGAAATTGTTTCGACTGTATTGAACCCCCCAACAAAGAAGGAGGGGAAATTTAAGTGCTTTGACACATTTAACCCCAGCATTCAGTGATGTAGACGGTGCTTAAATTCTGTTTAATTCATATAGTTTTCTGTTTCCTTTCTGAAGCTATGAACGCAGAGGACTTGGGTAGCCTCAGCTTAAGACAGGCTGGAAATAATTGGGGAATTTCCCTGGGGATCTCAAGTAGATGCAATGATAGCAAAATGAAAAGTCAATAATTACAGGGGAAATTGAAGAATATTAAAGATATCTTCAGGGCACAAGCACACCCCTGCAAATGCTTCTTCCTAAATAGTCTCAGAGACAGCATTTGGTCACAATGCTAGAAGGCGGCACTGGTGGTTTCTATTAAATTAATGAAACCTGCAATTAAAAAGGTTTTCCTGTATTTTCTTTTGTTTTCTTCTCTATAGCAGGTACAAAAGAAATGCTTAAAAATAGAAAGGCTTCAAGCTGGTGCTTTTCTTTCCAGAAATGGAGGAAGACAGGCGTTCTATTTATTAGGAGAGTCTGATAAGAAAGTGGAAAAAGGCTTTTTACCAGGGTCTATAGCAACATAAGAAGGGGCAATGGTTTCAAAAGTGAAGAGGGTAGACTCTGTTTGGACATGAGAAAAGTTCTTTATGATGAGGGTGGTGATACACTGGAACAGATTGTCCAGTGAAGGTTGTGGGTGACTCATCATTGGGAGTGTCCAAGGCCAGGCTGGATGGGGACCCTGGGCAGCCTCATTTAGTGAATGATGTCCCTGACCACGGCAAGAGGTTGGACTGGATGATCTTTAAAGTTTCCTTCTATACCCAAACCATTCTATGATTCCATAGGGGAAACCATTTTATTACTGCCTCTGTAAACTCAGGAGATATTAGAACTGTTTTCAGAAATTATTAGGTGAGAAAAATACATTTCCTCACTATGACTTAATCACAAACAGAATTTAACCTTGACCCTCACCTGGCTTTTGCTGGCAAAGCAACTTACAGCTGTCAGCTTGTTTGGACAATGTAATGCCTGTCCCCTTGTATGAAACAGACTTTTCAATGACTGCGTATGCTGGTGTGCTGCTGGACAGTGGGGAAAGGGGTGTTGTTTTCTTTTTGAAGATTTTGGAACATGATACTGGTGGAAATGAAAACAAGTTTAGGGCTATCTAAGCTGTTTTGGTCTGGCAGGGAGGAAGTTCTTCACTGGCAATTGATATAGTTCAGATGTTGGCATTCAGTTCATAGCACTGTCAGGAAATGTGAGTGGGAAAGCTGTCCTCAACGGTACAGTCCAAAGACTAATTTGGGCACTTGGGGAAGGCTGTGTAGAAAAGATTCATGTCTTAAATGTGCCCATTTGCCTTCAATTCCAGAAGCAGAAGATGCTTTTATCAACAAGCAGAACGTGCAGAAGGAGGTGAAGGCTGCACCAACAGAAAATGCCACGCTGAGCTGCAAGGTGGCCCAGGAGAAGACGGAGGTGAAGTGGTACAAGGAGGGGAAACTGATCACCTTGAGCAAGAAGTTCAAGGCTGAGTCAGAGGGCAAACAGCGTCGGCTGGTGGTGAGCCAGGTGGAGAAGAAAGATGCAGGGGAGTACAGCTGCGAGGCTGCTGGCCAGAAACTCACCTTCAAGATTCATGTCACAGGTAAGACAGGTGTTGTCTGAAATACAGCAGAGAACAGTATAGTAAAATCTAGTTTCCATTATACAGTGATCCAGGTGCAGTAGTCTGTGCTGAGGTTTTTTCCCCTATACTTGATTGCCTGGGTTTGTAGCAAGTATTTGGATTTAGTATGGCACAAAGACCTGTTTCAGTCTGTCTGTAGAATAATAATTACTGATATATGTACAGTGGAAGCAATATTCAAGATATTATTCAAATCTCTCCTGTGCCTGAGATCCCAAACTGTAATTCTTGTTCACCGAAACATTTGACTAAGAGAAGTATGTGCAGTGAGGCTGGAGTGCATGTTGTACGTGCAGCCTTTCATGGCAGGAGAAGCAGGAACTTCTCCTAGTAGTACACTGCCTTTTTACTATGCCTTTATGTTGGAGGCTGCATCTGGATAGGTGAGTCTGCTACTCACAGTAAGAGACCTGGTAGAGCTGACTATTCCCAGAGCTCAAAGTAAGATATCTGCAAGTCACACACAAAGAACAAAAGACTGCGTTGGTGAGCATATTTCCTTTGTGCCTTCGACAGTCACAGTTGTGGCAATGGTAGAGGCCATGAGGAGTCTGTTCAGGAAGCCAGGAGTACTGTTCTGGGTCATGAAAAGGCAGCCAGTGGTTTGACTATCACATGTTTATGTGTTTTGATGTTTCACAGTGGGTCTTAAGTAAAAGGAACTCAGGTTTTGGTTGCCTGCAGGACAGATGTTCTTTTGGGTTCAATATATTTGCATAGTGACTTGCAACCATGGGACTGGTGTTCAAGGACCCTCTTGGTTCCTTCAGTTCCTAGGTTCTTTCTTGCCTAGATTTGACACTTCGTTTCAACAGAAGAGCTGATATTCTCTATGAAGGCTATTAGTTTGGGCACAAGTGGTAACCTAAACCTGTTCCAACCTGTACATACAAACCTGCAAGATGGTCTCACTTCAGTCCTTCTGTTTTTCTTTTCTTCCCTCAGAGCCAAAACCTGTGTTTATAAACCAGGAGCAGGTGCAGAAAGAGGTGAGTGCTGCCCTGTCAGCAAGTGCTTCCCTCAGCTGTGAAGTAGCACAGGATCCAACTGGAGTAAAATGGTTCAAGGATGGAAGACTGCTTGCCTCCTCCAGAAAGTTCAAACTGGAATCTGTGGGCAAAACACGGCGTCTGGTTGTGGAGCAGCTGGAGAAGAAAGATGCTGGAGAATACATCTGCGAGGCTGCTGGCCAGAAGATGACCTTCGAGCTGGAAACAACTGGTGAGCATTCAGAAATTCTCAGCCAGGATTTTGTAGCCTTGTTGTGAACTGGGTTTTAGGGTGAAATCTCAGTTTTCTTTGCACCTGACAGTGTGAGAATTTGCTCTGGCCCTTTGTGTACCTCCCCGGTGCTCAGCTGTTCCTTCCCTTACTTGGGGATAACGTCATTTATTCAAGGTGATGTCCAAACGAGCTTGTTAACAGTCCTCTGCAGTGCTTTAAGCTGTCATAGGTCAGCCAGAATTTATGCATGTTCTATAGCCATTCCTACATGTTGAAAACACTGCACTGTGCTTAAGCTTCAGCATATGTTCCAGTAAGCACAGTTCCATTAATTCTAGGGGAGTGGGTGAATTAAGCATAGATCTGAAGGCTGCCTTTGCCCAGTGCAGAGATGGAAGGACTAATGTAGATTTGACTTGATATTTTCCCTTCTAGGATGGGAAGGAGCTCAGTCAAAATAAAAAAGTGGGCATTACTTCCCAGGGAAATAAGAGAAGTCTCATTATTCACAGGCGGTGAACTCTCATTTTCTCTCTCAGTCTGCAACCAGGTTGAGTTGCTGTTTCAGTACAGGCTGTTTTATGCAGGAACTCTGCTCCTGAGGTTAATCCAAGTTGTATCCAGGCCCTTCAGAAGGAAAGGGAAATATCAGCACAGAAATATGGTCTGATTCTGACATAAATAAGTGCAGACCTGGACAGTTAAAAAGGATTGTGTGATGTTCAAGGGATTTTGAATCAAAGATGTCCCCTAGGTAAGATTTGTGGCTGACATTCCCCATACATTGTGGGCACACAAGCTAAGGAGAGACTAGTGATGAGCATGCAGAGAAGCCAATGATTCAGACAGGTTTGTAGTGACACGACATTGTAGAGTTCTGTCTATTTCTCCTTGGCATAGTTTGGAAAATAAAGATGAGGTGATGGTGGTAACCAATATGGCTTCCTCAAGGTCAAGCCATGCCTGACAAACTTGGTGGCCTTTCATGATGGAGTAACAGCATCAGTGGATAATGGGAGAGCAACTGACATCATCTACTTGGACTTGTGCAGAGCATTTGATCCCGTCCTGCATGACATCCTGGTCACCAAACTGGAGAAAAATGGTTTTGATGGATGGACCAGTTGCAGGTTAGGGAACTGTCTGGATGGTCACACTCAGAGAGCTGCAGTCAATAGCTCAGTGTCCAGGTGGAGGGTGGTGTTGGGACCAGTGTTATTTAACATTTTTGTAGGCAACATGGAGAGTGGAATCAAATGAACCCTCAGCAAGTTTGCAGAGGACACCAAGCTGAGCGGTGCTGTTGATGTGCTAGAGGGAAGGGATGCTACCCAGAGGGACCTGGACAGGCTGGAGAGGTGGGCCCTTGGCAGCCTCATGAACTTGAGTGTGGCCAAGTACAAGGCCCTGCACCTGGGTCAGGGCAATCCCAAGTACAGGCACAGGCTTAGAGGAGAATGATTTGAGAGAAGCCTTGACCCTGAGGAGAAGAGATGGTCTGGAGGGAGGTGTCCCTGCCTATAGCAGGGGGATTGGAACTAAATGACCTTAAAGATTCATTCAGTTCTATTGTTTTTCTACCCTTAATTTTACTTAAAATGTTTCAGAATAAATGAGATTCTCGTTTCCAAGAAAACTGTTTGCAGGGAGCTCCACTGTAGCTAGTAAGTCTATCTTTAAGTTCAAGGGCAATAATGCATTGACTGTGTTGAAGAGAGAAATGACTCAGGAATGGATGATGGTTTAGAATAAAACATAATCCTACTTATTTTCTATGCAAATATGTGTAAGGAAAAGATGCTGCACTCAGTTCTGGAAATACCCTGACAAATATATCTCTACTGTTTCACAGCTGGAGATATCAAGATTGTTAAAGCACTGGAAGATGTGGAAGTGAATGAATATGGGAGTGCATCTTTTGTCTGTGAGATTTCACACGATGAGGTTCAGACCCAGTGGTACAAAGATGACAACAAGCTGAAGGCTGATGACAACATCAGAATGCGGCAAGATGGTAGGGTGTAAGAGGGAGATCTTTCTCCTGAGTGGGGGGTGGGTTGGAGATCAAGCATATAAGACATCTGAAATGAAGTGAAGAAGGTTCAGAAGCGAGTTCCCCTTTTGTTTTGGGACTGAGGTTATGGTGGAACAAGTGACATGGTGGGATGCTTAGTGTGGGAAGTGTGATGCTATCCCACCATCCCACACTGCCAGGAGCAGGTAGGAAATGAGTGCAGTTATTTCCAAAGTGAGGGTGAACAGGGCAGTCAGTTCACCTCTCCAAAGAGGTTTTGTCTGACAGTGAGTGTGATCCTTCTGTATCAGGTACTTTGAAGGTGACGGCGGCCACATTTGGTCAGTCCTTGTAGAAGCCATGTTTAGATTACACTTTGGTGGGGATGTGGACGTGGGGGAATGGGTGGTTTCATTGACATGAGAGAACAGGCAGTGATGCTGTGAAACCAGATGGATGATGCTCAGCCTGGCCATGTGCCTCAGAGCTCTTTGCTCAAGGAAGCCAAGTGTAGTTGTGGGTTTGCTCTCAAGAGCACAGTTTGGTAGGGATGAGTTGGCGGTTGGACTAGATGACCTTAATGGTCCTTTCCAGCCTTAGTGACTCTGTGGTTCTCTGCTTCAGGAAAGAGCTACTCGCTGACTTACACACGTGTCCAAGTCAAGGATGCAGCAGAAATAAAATCTGTAGCAGAAAAGGCAGAATCTCGTGAATCTTGTGCCCATCTTACAGTTAAAGGTAATTATGCTTCTGATGACGATTTTGATTAAATTATGTTATAAACGAGCTAACATCCTTTGCTTTAATGTCAAGGAAGTTAAACACCACCAGGACCTTTCACAGAAATAAAAACTCCTACCTACCTACCTTTCTGCCCACAAAATATCCAGCTTCTCTTTTGGAATTTACTTTTGCTAAGTAAAACAGATTATTTTCTTAGGAGGTTGATTTTCTACGTTTAGACTTCAGATTTGTGTTTGAACGTTGAGGGATAAAAAACATAGCTTGACTTTTTCTTCATTTTCTCTTGCTGTTTGAAAAGAACACAGGGTTGTTTTTGGTTTTTTTTTTTAATATATACAATGTTAGGGTATATATATGATGTTAAGTGTGATAAAGAAAAGGGAGACATTTGAGTTAGCACACTACTCAAGAGTTCAGTCCCCAGCTTTGCCACTGTTACAATTATAAGGGCAAGAACTTCCTGGAAAATGAATTTCTCCTAAGTAGAGTCATTACATTTGAGCTACAGAGACCTTTACTAGGTGAAAACTTGTTGTTCAGAGCTATGTTGCTGTATTTAACCAAAGTAATTATCAATGTCCGTGTTTCATTCAACCTCTATTCCATTTCGTTATGCGAGGAGTTTGATATTGGGATGGGAAGGTCATGGTTTGATTTAGATGTTGGACTGGGAATCAGAAGATCTGGGCTCTTTTCAGGTTGTCAATCTTATTGTCTGACTTCTTAACAACATTCTTTTCTTTCTGTTATTTTTTAATGATGTTTCAAGGCATTCTGAGCTGATAGGTGTAGTGTTCATGTGCAGTAATGCTGACGTGAGTAAGTGGGGTGATAATGTAAGGGTTTTTTACATTCCTTCTAAATCTCTGCTTTCTCTTGTTCCATCCTTCTTAAAGAGCAATCAGTTAATATTGTAAAGGAGCTGTGTGATGAGGATGTGACTGAGCCTGAAGAAGCCAAATTTGAATGTGAGATATCCATTCCTTCTGTGAAACCTCCCAACTGGTATTCCTACGTGGGGAAGTCTTACAGGCTGGCAGAAACTTGATTATGCAGCAAGAAGGCACCATCCACCAGCTGACCATAGCGAAAACCACCACTGATATGACAAGCACCATTCAGTTCTCAATTGGCAAATCAAAATCCACAGCCAATCTGCTTGTCAGAGGTAACATATCCTGGCTTGGTTTACATCATGAAGATGAAGAATTAATTAACGTACAGTCTTCCTTCACTGGGGTCTTTGAAATATTTTGTGTGTGTCTGGAGGTTCTGCTCCATTTCCAGTTCAAAGTCGTTGGACAATAAATGAGACAGCTGCATCTCAGTAAAAGATCTGTTTGAATAGCTGTGATGTGCTTACTATTCAGATCTACAGAGCTGAGGTTTTGTCCTTGGCTATACCAAAGAAGTCAGATCAGGTGAAATTAATTGTATTTCTGAACTAGACAAGGTTAAGTTTGGTAGCACCTAAATTTGATGCAGTTTGTCATTGATTTCACCTGAAAGAAACTTGCAGGCTTTTTATCTGCTGTTGTCCCCAGCATAAGAGTCTCCATTCACATCCTGAAGTATTTGTTATATTTTCAACTCACTCTTATTTGAATAAAAGCCTCAACAATTTGGAGCAATTTAATAAGCACAGAACAAGAGCTGGACCTTGCATTTGGTAGATAATACACAGTATTACTTTATAGAAATGTAGTCAATGGCATTCCCTATAGACAATCGTTTGTTTTATCTTTAGAGTCGTTCAAAGAACCATTGTGAACTTGACATTAATTGGAATGGAATACACGCAAGAGACTTTCCTCTTCTTCCAATTGTCCTCATCCTTTCTTCTCTTCCACCCCTGCTTTGCAGATTACCATATAGAAATCACCAGGAAGTTGGAGGACAAGACAGCTTTGGAACGTCATTCTGTCATCCTGTCCTGTGACTTCAGGCCTTCTCCAAAGGTTGTGAAATGGTTCAAGGGCCACACACTCATCAAGCCCTCTGAGAAGTACAAGATCAAGAGGGATAAGCATTCAGCAGAGCTCAAGATTCTGAAGCTGAAGCCCGATGATGCTGGTGTGTACAAGTGCAAGGCAGGAATTGCAGAGACTGAGGCTACGCTGACAGCTGAAGGTATGAGCAGGGAGGGTGACCTCTTCCATGTCCTATTTCACCTCAGATTTCTCTTCTTGGGGTTGATTTCTGCCGTTCTCTCCTGCTAACTTTATAAATGTATAATCTTCACTGAGAAGATTACACAAAGATCATCTAGTCCAACCATTCTACCACATCCCAGTATGATTTATAGTAACAGTGGTAACAGTTCACCTTGTTTCCCCACAGCCCGCAATGTAGAAGTAACGAAGCAGCTGCAGGATGTGGAAATTGAAGAAGAGAGCTCTGCTGTCTTCTCCTGCGAGCTGTCCCATAATGACGAGGACGTGGAATGGTTCCTGAATGGCAACCTCCTTTACACCAACAATTACAATGACATCAAGAACGTTGGCAATTGCTGCACACTGACAATGAAGCAGGTTAAGCCTGAGGATGCTGGCACAGTGACAGTGAAGTCAGACAAGGTGTCAGAAAGCGCACCTGAAGGTGATAGGTGGGTCTGATCACACCCCTCCTGGATGTAAGAGATGCTAAGGAGCTCCAGTTCATTCTATTGTGCAGCATTCCTGCTTCTAAAGCTGACCTCTCTGGGGTGACAAGTCATCAGAGGCTTTCTTCCAGTGGAAGGTTCCATTGCAGCAGATATCAACGAAGGAGGATGGTTTTGGTGTCCTGCCAAAGCATTCCATTGCTTTTTATCATCATTTTATTTAGCACAAGGAGAGTTACAAGAGCAGTTTCTTTTACTGCTTCAGTAACATGCAGTGTCAATGCTGTTGTCTCCAAGGATTTATGACTGCAGGGAGAGATCATTCAGTGTGTGTTTTGCCTCTGGGATGACTAATGACCAGGCTGTGAGCAACCTGATCTAGCTGTGAATGTCCCTTTTTATTGCAGGGGAGCTGGGCTAGATGGCCTTTAAGGGTCTCTTCCAATTCTAAGGGTACTGTGATTCTAATCTGCCCTCCCCAGCAATTAAGCTCTTTATGCGCTCAGAGTTTGAAGGATTTCCTCTTTCTCCTTTCTTTTGCATTTGGTGGAAGTTTTTTCCCCAGTATAAACATCTGATGTGTGAAATAGAAGAGAGATAAAAGGAGTCAATAAAACAGGAAAATCAAAAGTGTTCAGCAGCTTATCCTCTTAATCCTGTGGCCTGCTGTATGAGCTCTGCTCCATGTGAGGGCAATGCCAGCTCTCCAGCTTTAGAAGAGCTGCATCCCAATTACTTCATATGATATCAGTCCCACCCACCAGCAATGCAGGCTGTCCCTCCTGTTCCCTGTATTCTCCTACTGATTAGTTCAGAATTCCATAAAGCGTATTCAGTCAACACACATGAAACCGCTTTAGGTTCTATATTGCTGTCGTCAGTGCTGGTAAAGATTTATTTATCCCTCTTTAAAAATCTGAAAGCAACTGGAAATGTCTCAACTTCTGTATCACATTGTTCTGTTTTGCCCTTTTAATTGCAGAGAAGCCTGCTGTCTTCATGAAGTCCTTGGATGATGTTTTTGGTGAGGAGCGGGGTGTGATTAAATTGGAATGCGAAGTCTCTAAAGAGAAGGTCAAACCAGTGTGGAAGAAGGACGGTGTTCTGCTCACTTCTGGCAACAAGTATGAGCTGGTACAGTCTGGGAAGACCCTATGTCCCCTTATCCATGACTTCGAGAAGTCAGATGCAGGTTTCTATACCTGTGATATTGGCACTGATGTTGCCAAATCAAAGGTTGGCTTTCAGGGTAAGTACTGTGGAAAGTAAAGGAGTGCTGAAAGCACATTCAGTGTGGTCACTATGTCTTACACCTATTCCCCCACAAGCCTTAATAGTTTCTACAATAGAAGTGTATTACTGCAATTTAGCACAGTGATGTCTGGAAAATTCCCATTGCTTTTGATGTAAATGTATCTTGTTTTGCCATGAAAATCACCAAACACATCAAGAATGTCCTGGAAATATTTCCTTTATAAACATCTCTAAAATGGAGAAATGGTTTGAACACCAGTAGGGGTAGGATGGTAACAAATGAGCTAATAGAAACATTTAATTTCTTGTCATAGGCAAAACCCTTTTTCTCACACAGCATCCTAGAGTTGTCCTCTCTGTTAGGTTTTTCCCTCTGTAGCTTATTGAATCTTCATTCTGCTCCATGGACTGAGCTGCTCTAATTGTAGTTCTTCCAGAGCAAAGACAAGAGATTCACGTCTCTTTTTTTTTATCGCTTTCTGGTAATTCTGAGTGGAGAATGTCTTAGAGAATACATCAGTAAGGAATGCAGCCATGTTCTGCAAATCCTGAGTTAAAACACCAGTACTGCTACTCATGTCAGTCACAAATGCCTTTTCTCCATATAAACCTCATACTAACCTATCTCTTACCTTCCAGAGCTGAATAGTGGCATTACCAAACGGCTGAAAAACACTGAAATCCAGGAGGGAGAAGATTGTACTTTTGAATGCATTCCATCCCATGAAAGCATTGATGAGTTCAAGTGGACACTGAATGGAAGCAGAGTGGAAAGTGGTGGGTGATTTAAAGCTTCTAACGTGAGTCTGAAATATACTCTCATTATCAAAAGTGTGACTCCTACTGACACTGAGGAAGTCGTTTTTATTGCCCGTGGTCTAACCTCCAAAGCCTCTCTGTCTGTGAAAGGTAATGAGATGGGAGAGATTCTGGGGCCTGATTCCTTCAACTGTCTTCTGATAAGATTGTCGTGAGAGCTAACTCATAATATGGTTAAAGTGAATAGCAACCTTCTACTTGAAACTCAAAGCACCGAGAATTTCTCTTAAAAATAAGTAAAAGGATGAAACATTTTACACAAATGTGAGAACTACCCAAAGTACTGGGGTAGTGTTGGAAATGGGCATCTCACTACAGCTTGTTCCATTAACAGTAAATCAGGAATGATCTGTTGAGGGAACTGTGGGAGCAAATATCCTCTAAGTATAAGCTGAAGGGATGGCCTTCACACCATCTAGCTGTACAACAAATTCCTATCTAGAACATGTGCATCTGAGAGCATCATCCGAGGCTCCCAGTGTGATGAGTGGAGAGAAGAAAGAGGCAGTTTTCAGACATGGTTCATCATCCTCAATTGGGTAGATTTAAGAGAGAATAAATGCTGCCTGGAATTCTATTGTCTGTACTTTGCAGATTACTGCTGGCTGTAGGATGGCGTCTGTTGCAAGTGCCTCTCTAACTTATCTCCAGCATGTAGATGCATGTATTTTGAGAGAGGCATCCTACCCTAAGTGTATGTTACTCAAAAAGCATGTTTTCTTCTAGGAAAACCTACTGAGGTTTCTAAACAGCTGGAGGATAAGACAGCAGCAGCAGGGCAGGACATCAGCCTGAGCTGTGAGCTGTCAAAACCGGATTTGAACATCAGGTGGTACAAGGATGGCAAAGCAATCAGAAAAAGCCAGAAGTACGACTTGCAGCAGGAGGGAACTGGGGCCATTCTGATCATCCATGACTCTACTGCCAAGGACAGTGGGGAGTACCCCTGTGAGACAGAGGACTCCATAACAAAAGCCAGGGTCACTGTGCAAGGTGAGTTGAAAAGCACACTGGGGATGGCATGTAGAGAAGTCGAGGTAAATATCTGCAGCCTGTGGGTGATGTTTTTCTCTTCTGTTTCCTTGAGCAGGATCAATTCTTAGTTTTCAGAAAATATGATGGATTAAAATCTTTTCCTTAAAATAATCTGGAAACTGAATGATTCTCCAGTGTGATGTGGATCTGGGCAGCCTGGTCTGGTGGTTGGTGACCCCTTGGAGGGGGTTTGAAACTAGATGCTCTTTGAGGTCCTTTTCTACTCAGGCCACTCTATGATTCTGTGATCGTTCTATGATTCTATGATCTTGGGTGTTCGTGAGCCAAGAAAAGATGGCAATCTGAATTAGTCTATATTGAATATGTGTAATCAAAACTATATGCAGTTGATCAGATGAGATCCTACCAGCGCATGTATAATGGTATTGAACTTTCCAGATATCTACTGGAATTATCAAACCTATGTAAATCGGTGGACTCTGTTGTCTTCTTAGACTCTTTGCATCTCTATGTGATATTCTGAAATGAGGGCAAAGGAGATTCAGGACACCTCTGTATGCTTGGGACTTGTTGTGGTAACAAATCCCTTTGTCCTACACCCTCATCCTTTTTTTTTTCCTTCCAGAAAAACCTAATTACTTTATCAAGGAACTTTCAGATGTGAAAATTGAAGAAAGTGGAAGTGCACTTTTTACATGTCAGAGCGAGAAAGCCGCATCCTTCGTCATATGGAGGAAAGGCATTGCTGAGCTCAGGCCTGGCAGGAAATACAAGAGGGCACAGAAAGGACGAGACCTGCAGCTGAGCATAAAAAATCTGGAGAAAAGTGACAGTGACGTGTACACCTGTGACATTGGTGATGCCCAGTCCAGAGCCAAGCTGGTTGTACAAGGTATGTGTGAGAGCCATATGACTGCGCATCCTGTTTCTCCACTACCAAGACAGAATTTGTACATTTATGGCAGGTCTTTGGGGCTGCAGCTGTCTGGCCTGAATAGCTGTTCACAAGCCATGCTCAGAGCAAGCTGCACAGAAAGGGAAAGAACTACCGACTAGAGCAGTGCCATTGAGAACTTTATGTATCATTTAAAAACCAAAAATGCTGATGTACGGTGAGGCTGGTGACCCAGAAATCAGTGTGAACTTTCTATCTCAGACCTTTCTGAGTTAAAAATAGTCCTCCAGATTTCTAGGCAAAAATTCCCTTATGCTGCATTCTGGGTAGTGTTCACGGTTTAAACAAAAATCTACCTGTGTCCGTAGCAGGGGGGGCTGCAGGCAAGCGAGGTGCTAGAAGGAGCTGAACCTCTGTCCCAACTACTTCAGAAGCAGCCCAGACCCCCTCGTACATGGCTAAGATCTCCTTCTCAGTTGGAGTGTAGCAGTCCTCAGACCCTTTATATGCTCGACTCCAAAGTCCCGGGGGTTGGCCTTGGGTTTCTCCTAAAGCTCTTTGCCACAAACTCCAAGTGGGACCTTTCTCTCCAGCAGCAGTGTAGAGGTAGTTCTTTACATCCTGTCCCGTCCGTACTGGCCCCAAGGCCACGGCACGGGCTATCTCTTGTTTTATCTGCTCAAAAGCCTGCTGCTGCTCAGGACCCCATGAGAAATTATTCTTCTTCCGTGTTACCTGATAGAGGGGGCTCACTATGTGGCTGTAGTTTGGGACATGCATTCTCCAAAAGCCCACTACTCCCAGAAAAGATTGGGTCTCTGTCTTGTTGGTGGGCGGAGACATAGCAGTGATTTTTTCAATCACATCTGCTGGGATGTGTCGATGCCCATCTTGCCATTTTACACCTAAGAACTGGATTTCCTGGGCAGACCCCTTCACCTTGCTGCGCTTAATGGCAAAACCAGCTTGCAAAAGAATTTGGATTATCTGTTTTCTTTTCTTGAAAATCTCTGCTGCTGTATGGCCCCACACGACAATATCATCAATATACTGCAAGTGTTCGGGAGCATTACCCTGTTCCAAGACAGCTTGGATCAACCCATGGCAAATTGTTGGGCTGTGCTTCCACCCTTGAGTTAAACGGTTCCAGGTATACTGAACAGCTCTACAGGAAAAAGCAAACTGTGGCCTTCATTTTGCAGCCAATGGGATGGAAAAGAAGGCATTAGCAATGTCAATGGTGGCATACCACCTAGCTTCTTTTGACTCCAGTTCATACTGGAGTTCTAGCATGTCTGGTACAGCAGAACTCAATGGAGGTGTGATTTCATTTAGGCCACGGTAATCCACCGTCAGCCTCCATTCTTCACTGGCTTTATGCACTGGCCATATGGGGCTGTTAAAAGGCGAGTGAGTTTTGCTAATCGCTCCCTGATTCTCTAATTGGCGAATTAGCTTGTGAATGGGGAGCAATGAGTCCCTGTTGGTGCGGTACTGCCGTCTGTGAACCACTCTGGTGACAATTGGTACCTCTTGGTCCTTTACCTGGAGCAACCCCACAGCAGAAGGATCATCTGACAGACCAGGTAAAGTTGACAGCTGCTTAACACCGTTTGTGTTTACAGCAGCTATCCCAAAGGCCCATTGATACCCCTTGGGATCCTTAAAATATCCCATCCTAAGGTAATCGATTCCCAGTATACATGGAGCCTCTGGACCAGTCACAATAGGGTGCCTTTGCCAGTTTTTACCAGTGAGGCTTATTTCGGCCTCCAACATAGTCAATTCTTGGGAACCCCCAGTCACTCCATGGATATCTATTGGTTGTGTCCCTTGGTGACTTGAGGGCATTAGGGTGCATTGTGCATCGGTGTCCACCAAGGCTTTATATTTCTGTGGTTGAGATGTGCCAGGCCACTTAATCCACACAGTCCAGTATACTCTATTGTCCCTTTCCCCCCCCTGGCTGGGGGCAGGGCCCCTCTATTGTTTACCTCGTTGGCTTGCAGCAACTGGAACTCTCCCCTTCTTGGAAGAGTTCACCTCGGTAGTTGTTTCACCTTGTAATTCTTCCACTCATGCCTGAAGTGCAGAAGTGGATGAATTACACCACTTCTTCATGTCCTCCCCATGACTACAGAGGAAAAGCAACAAGGCAAGACGTGTAGTCTCATCGTTGATTCGAGGTGACTTATCATTGTCATTTGCTTGAATACGAGGACGTCTCTTTTTAATGGTTGAGATTTTTGATGATACAGGTCGAGAGGAACTCATGTTGTTTAGCTTTCTCAATAGGCGATCGTGGAAATCCTGGTTTCCATCATCTCGTACCACCGTGGATTCATCTACATCAGGCACATTAGCCAATTTGTCAATAATATCATTTTGTGTTCCCTCCATTTTGTTTAATCTTTCCACAATTTTGACAATGGCTGAAGTATACAGATTAACTTCTGTAGCGCTTATAAATAATTCAAGTTCCTGAAGTCTGCCAATTAGTTCATTCACAAAGGGTTTCCTTTCCCCTTTGCCATATACTAATGCAAGTGCACTGGCATGCTTTTCTGGAGCTGCCTTTGTAAAGTCACGCCACATTTGTCGTGGAACGCGGACTGCTTCAGGATCATGTAATTGGTTTGGATCGTTACAATTGAACTCGGGGCTGTATAGCATTTCCACCAGAGCACTTTCACTCAAAGATTGGATACCTTTCTCTATATCAGTCCATTTCTTTCTCTCAGGCTCCAAGTCCCGTTTAAAGGGGAATCTATCTCTTACCGCTATCAACATCCGCTTCCAGAGGGTGTAGGACCGATTTTGGCATGTGCCAATACCTCTGTCCACACGCGAGTCCCTGGAAATGCTACCCAGTTGGCGAGCTTCACTGCCATCAAGCCATGCACTGTTGGCACCATTGTCCCAGCAGCGAAGTAACCAAGTGACCATATTTTCTTTTGGCTGACATGTGAAATCCTTTCTTAGATCTCGAATTTCACTCAGTTTAAAAGATCGATCAATAATGGTCGTTATACTTTGCTCGCCTTTTGCTCTATCAAGCGTCCCAGGTGTTGATGGTGGCAACTGTGTTGATGAGGCTGCCCCATCTATAAGTTTGGACTCGAGAAATTCTCGTAAAGAAAATCTAGCTTTTGGCTCCTCTTCAGACTCTGACCCCGACCCTTGTGTTATTTCCTTCAGGTAACCCTCCTTCTTTTTCCTCTCTCCTAACTTCCTCTGCTCCTCTAACTTCTTCTGCTCCTCTAACATCTTCTTATACTGCTCTAACATCCTCTGCTCCTCTAACTTCTTCTGGTCCTCTGACTCCCCCTGCTCTCCTGAGTCCCCCTGCTCTCCTGAGTCCCCTTGCTCTCCTGAGTCCTGCTCTCCTAACTCCCTCCGCTCTTCTAACTCCTTCTGCATTTTCTCTAACTGAGTTGAAGCTTGTTTTGTCTTTCGCCCTTTTACAGGGGCAACCAACATTGCGTCTAGTGTCCCCGATGGTTGTTCCAATTGGACTACATGTGCCCCCGGTGGCTGGTCAGATTGAACTACATGTGCCCCCGGTGGCTAGTCAAATTGGACTACATGCGCCCCCAGTGGCTGGCCAAATTGGACTACATGTGCCCCCAATGTCTGGTCAAATTGGACTACATGTGACCCTGGTTGTTGGTTAAATACATTCAGCTCACCCCGGAGGGCACATAGCTGGTCTCGGAGAGCGTTCCGCTCAAACTGGACAGCACCGAGCTCAGTCTGGAGGCTGTTGTAGTTGGACTGAAGAGTGTTGTACCCGAACCGGAGGACGTTATGCTCGGACTGGAGAGTGTTGAGTTTGGATTGGATACTCTCATTCTCGGCCCTGAGACTCTCTCTCTCAACCTCAAAATCTTCCCTCTCAGGAATGGTATTGAATAAGGCCCGATAAGCATTAGCTAGGCCCCAAGTCATTTGTGCCTCCTTAGATCTGCCTGAGCCACAACATTCCTGTCTCAAATATGCAGTCAAACTCTCAGGATTCTTTAAGTGTTCAGGAGTAAAGCTCCATGACACTAAAGATGTCTGTCCTCTAAAAGTCTCTCCAAAGTTTCTCCACACTCCCTGCCACTCAGTATTCTCTGACTCTAGGGAAGACTTCCTCCTGAGGTTATAAATCCAGATACCGAGTGAGATCACTACAATAACCAACTGCAAATTGAGGGAGATTAATACGATTGACAGTGTGGTCCACTGGGACAACTGGTCAGTCGAAGACTGCTTAAAAGATGCAAAGAAAAAAGGAAAAGCACGCTCAAAAACCTCCATATCCGTACTATTGGTTGCATTAGTTGCATTAGTTGCTCCCTCTGGAGCTGCATGCAAATACCAAATAAGCGTTGCTAACCGTGCTTTCAATCTATTATACATTCCTATAACTTCATAGGAAAAATAGGCTAGCTTAAACATGGTCCAATATGTTTGGAGCATCGTAAAAGAGGAACTAATGAAATGCAGTACCTTATAAAGCACACTTAGTAGAGGGAACTTTTTTTCTTTTTTTTTAATAGAGAGGGAAAAAAAGTAAAAAAAGAAAACAAAGCTCAGCAGTGTTTATAAAATAAACCGGAGTATTGGCAGTCTGCCTGGACTTTCAAGGTCAAGCTCACAGGTGCAGAATCGCAAACCTAAGATAGCTCCTTAACTGGAAAAAAAACTTGTAGCTCTGTTTAAAGCTAAAAGAGCAACAGAAGAAAACACAGAAAAACAGCAACTCAATTTGCCCGCATTCTCCACCAAAATCTGTCACGGTTGGAACGAAAAGTCCACCTGCGTCCGTGACAGGGGCCGTGGGCCCCGCAGGGGCCCTAGGCCGAAAGGAAAAAGTTAATTAGGAAAAGAAAACAGCGGCAACGATCTAAGGAGGCACACTTATTTACTAAATACTATATCGAAATACCGCATAACACAATATAATACAATATAACTGAAAATTGAAAATTGAGCTAACGAATCAAGCAAAATAGGAGAGAGAATGAGTCCCGTAACCGAGAGGCCTACTGTGAAATCTAGGCGAACGGCTGAAGGCTCCCACACACTCCCCTGAACGCCAGAACTCGAAAGACGTCAGTCTGTTCTGCGACCGAGTTAATATAGAGTCCAGGTCCCGTGACCCATCGTGTTGTTCTCTGGGAGATGTAGTCTTCTTCTGTAAGTTGCAGATTCAGTAAAATTATTCATGCTTTATATGATGTTATGATGTGGAATACTGATAGCAAAATTACAAAATTATTAAACCATGACACCCTGGTATTTTTCTTTTTTTTTTCTTAAATATTTTCTATTTTTTTTTCTTAAGTATTTTCCTTTTTTTTTTCTTAAGTATTTTCCTTTTTTTTTTCTTAAATATTTTCCTTTTTACTATTTAAATGTTATGGGCACATCTTATAGAAACACAAGGCTGTTTACAAAGAAGTGCATGCTGTGTTGCTGTATGATGAGCAAGATACATCTATTCTTCATCTAGCAGGAATAGTTGCTGAGCCTTAAGAACAGTTTCAGAAAGCTTTGGGAATTTGGGCGTTTTCCTTGTTTCTGAAACACAAAATGAAAATTTACGCTGTATACAAAGAAAAGGGGAGTCCGAACTTGTACGTTAAATTTGAAGGAGATCAATCTGGGGTAATATTTAAAAAAAAAAAAAAAAAAAGGGAGCGTGGTCATCAAATACTATAAAATATATTAGCTGTTACTAGAATGCCACTTATCTTCCCCCCATAAGAATCACTCTCATGTTGTATGTGAATTTGTGAGGTGGGTTTTGAAGCTGAAATTTAAAACTTCTTGTATGGCTGTCTTCATAGTGGCTATCCAGACTATCTGTAGAAATAACAGCTATTATGTAGTCAGCTATTCACCAGTTTTAACTGATTATAAATTACGTTTCAGGGTGGAGAACATAGCATAGTGCCTGACACCTGTGTTGATCCTGAGGGCATTCTTGATTCTGTGCATTATGATGTCATGGATATTAAAGAGCAAGCTGAGGCAGCACATAGTTCCATTGTATCCCTGGGGGACCCGAAGGAAGATACTGGCTGGTTTGAAAAGCAGCTGGAGAAAACTAACTTTGAACTGATGGAGACCAAAGAAGAGCTAACAGAGGAAAACACCAAACTACTTAAAACTGAAGAAGAGCTGATGCAGAAGAACAAAGGTGAGTTATGCGATGTGAAAGGTAGAAAACAGAAATAGTTCATTAATCTAAAAGAGAAATAACCAGTTTGAGTAGGAATTAGAGGAGATGTTCTACCTTTGGAACCATAGCCTGTAGATAAGTGATAGTTTGTTCCTTGTGTATATTCAGGTTCAGCAATTCCACGGTTTTTGGTTATTTCTTTTCTTTTTTTCCCCCTCTCCTTTAAACTGCAACTAGCAGCTTTACGCTTTCGTAAGTATGGGGTTAAATGTCTATATCTTGATTTTTACTTTTATATTGTAATCTCTACTCTTCTTTATGTCTTGTTGATGCAATGTTTTCGTTCCAAGAAATATAGAAAACTTTTGAATCACTCCCAATAAGTGAAGACCACATGCAAATTAATTAATCTGTTCAAAAGCTACCTAAACATTAGAATATCTGGAAAAATTGATTACTTAATAAACTATCTATTGGCTACTTATGTAATACAACCTTTTCTGTGTGTTACAGACTTTGAAATGCAGGTGATTAAATTGGATGAGTCTGTTGAGCAACTTAAAGAAGCAACTGAGGTAACTTTATCAAGAAGATGTTGTGTAAAATTGTTTTAATACCAACTTGTGGTAGCTTAAAATGCTATGAATGCTCAGGATATCTCCACGTTCTATGCAGTCCATAAAACTTTATCCTGACTAATGTACTGCGAGCTACTGAATATGTGAAGACTAGCTTGATTAAGTATGTGTGCATTCCACTTCTGGTGGTTTTTGTTCATTTTTTGATGTTTGGTAGCCTGAAGTAGCTCTGAAAACATTTATAGTTAATTCTGTCACTCAGATCTCTAACCTTGTAAGCTTAGCAACTTGACCCTTCTTAGTCTTTGACTGTCTGCATCACTGCAACTTAGTATTTCCATGGTATTAAAGCTGACTGTGATGAGTAGTCATGTCCTCACCTATTACTTCTTCCAAGAACAAGGCTCCAACTCTATCTGTGAGATTGTGTGGCCTGAACACTTCTGAGGCTTTTCTTTTCATAAGCTACTAAAGATGAATAATCAGTCCTTGGCAGTGCCAGCATGGCTTAACAATCATCATCTTGTAAGTAAGGAAGCTTCACTTGTGGTCAAGGACACAATCTAAAATATGCGTGACAGAGCTGACTAAGCTTTAAGGTTGGATTATATCTGTCACGATGAAAGTGATTTTAGCAGCTTAGCAGAAGTGTGATGTGATGAACTTGTATGAGAGCTGACCATTTGCTCTTTGACCATGTTTGTAATTTTGTTGACTTCTTGGAAACAGGAAATTCTTTGATAAACTGGTAAACTCTTGATTGTGTGCAAGTCTTTTACTTTGTAACCTGCTAGGCTCTTGCTTTCCCTTGTATACTCTACCGAGTATTGCACTTGTCATTATCTGAAGGTGTACTTGTTCTGTCTGCTATTGAGATTTGTAACTGATGTCTATAGAGTCACCGGGTAAATATTTTAGCTGTATGGTTTTGTGTAAATATTTGCCTACAGAAGATTACTGAGACTTAAGTGCTCCTTTTGTTAAGCTTCAATGTAACTGATCTTATATCAATACAGGAAAAGACTACCTACCATTTAACTACCATTAAAGCAGAACCGGCAGAAGAGAACACTAATAAAGGAACTGAAAGCAGCCAATTTTCAGTGCTTTCAGTTAAAGCACTGAAACAAGAGGAAACTGAGTTGGAAGTGGGAAGAAAGTGCAGTACTGACGAGGATAAGCCTACTGTGGAAGAGCCACCTCCAAAGAAAGGTACAGTTTCTTCCATCGTTGAACAGGGTGTCTTCCAAAACAATAAATTGCTTCCTATTCCGGATAGGAAGCAAAAGGCTGTGAAGCGCGTACCTTATGGTATAAGGAGAAAAGCCACTGTGTTAAACTGTAAATAGAAGTAACTGTTATGTAAATATCCCTTTTTCAGAAGGTCCTATGCTGTTCATTTTTGAATGCTTAAGAATAAAAGTTTTTTGCACTATTTTTTTCCTTTTTGCTGCTTTTTCCTCATCTGTTGATGCACTTGCAGATTTGGTAATAGTTTTAAAGCAGTTTCTTTAGGATTGTTTCAACTGCTGTTGCTGATCTTCTGAGTAGCATCAGCTGCTCAAGTGCTTTTTTTTGTTTGTTTGTTTTGTTTTTCCTGAAGCAACTATCAAAATTGTTGACGACCTGCAAATTGCTCGCTCATGGGCAATATTTGAGCAAAATGGTTTGGATAAGCTCTGATGCATTTAACTTCACTTCTGGGCACAGCTGAGCATCAGTGTTCCTAGAATTACGGAAGGCATATACAATGTAGAAGGGAAAATCTAAAACTTAGCTGTATTCCCTTCCTTTCTTGTATTCCTCTTGCAAAATATGTGCAAGGGAGAAAGTCAAGGCCTTCTTTGGATGAGATGCTGTTCTTGGATGATTTGTCCCTGCTGCCTTTATTTGGCATAAATATTGAATCCTAATGTGACCACTGAATGGCATCACATATAAGCATCTTACCAGAGACTGAGGGAGGGATGTGGACTCCTCCATACTCCAAATAGTAGTGGGTTTGTTCTAATCATATGACCAAAGCTCTCATTTAAAAATTAATGACAGCAATGCTCCACATAGGAATTAAAATGGGTAGCTGATAGTCACAATGTCAGCATGAAGTTTTCTGTTAAGAAGTACTGAGTATTCAATCATGTTAAAATTTTCTTCTATTTGTGAGTATTAATAGCGTCCAATTTCAAAAACAGCTTAATATATATTCTTTAGCTATGTTAAATATACACAGTAGAACAATGAGCACAGGTATGTTGTGCTGGTTCTTTTGTAGAATTAGTTATATAAGTAGCACGAGCAAAAGTGTTTTAGGAGATGCTAGGTTATCTCAGCTTCAAGTTCAGGGTATTTACACCATTCTCTGAGCTTTTATGTCTTGTTTCCTATGCTCTGTAATAATGCTTTTTCCCTACTTCCTGTGTAAGGAGCTTCTAGACTGAACATTACACATCTTCTCCCTAGTCTTATTTATCTTGCTTTAGTGCTTGCTTGTTGTTTTCAGCATAAAGTGTTTAGATTACTTATAAATCATATTCCCCTCACTAGTGTTGCTGGGAGCAGCAGTCAAAACCAAAACCTGGTTTGGGGTGGAATACTCCACTGCTGTTTCTTCAGTATGACTTTTAAATCAGTTGAGGGCTGTATATAAAACTCCTTAGATGAGTTAAGAGGCTGTTTCCATGCAGTACATGTGAATCTGTATGTAATGCAGGCTGCACGTGGGCACTATAAAATTCTGCATTTCTGTAGTTGTAGTAATAAAAGCACTGTACAAGAATCACCATGGAATATATTGTTGTGGTGACCCAATCCCTAGTAAGTCTTGACTTATATTTATTTTAATACTTAAAGTATGCATATTATGGAATGGACGTAACTGGATTCTAAAGCAATGATGAAATACAGCAGAAGTCGCTTTTGATAGAAAGAAAATGCATGTGATTTTAGCTAATTGCTCACCAGTTAAAGAAAAAAACAGCCCCAAGCTAATGGAATATTTATGGAAACTTGAATCTGCAAATTTGTACAACTTTATGAGTGAACTTTATATGCAAAAGAGTAAGTGTGGACAGAAGTAGGAATCCTCATATTTTGTTTAGAGATCAACTGAATAAGAGAGACAGATATCAACACTTAAGTGATCAACTTGTCCAGGGTTTTATCTTTCTTTTGAAAGTAAGAGGACTGTGAGTTGGAATGAAATTTCTTAGAGAACTGTTTATCTACCATTTAGATGTAGATGGAGTGATTCCTGGCTGCTTTATAGGGATTGCTGAAGCACGGAAGATAGAAAGAATATAGCTGTGAATTATCTATCTCGTTCCCATGTTTCTTAAATCTAATTAGATTTTCTACTGGTGTGGAGTGGAAGGTTTGAGTAGTGCCATGGTAAAAGTGTTCTTCCAGACTGAAAACCTTTTGCTGTTAATTCTGTATAGAAATCTGAGGCACCTGATTACGTGTTCAGAGGACTTGAATTCCTTCACTAGTATCAAATACTATGTGATGTGAGGGCATGGCTTGCATATTACGACAGTGTTTCACTTAGAAGTTGCTACTTGGTGTTGTGAACTGCTATGTAATAATGATTTTAATCAATCTGAGCTACATTCCTTTTCCCTTTTTTGTTTGTTTGTTTGTTTGTTTTACAGTAGTTGTAAATGAGAGAAAGAAAAAGAACACTGTAGAGCAAAGGACAATTGAACACATGAAACGAAAGTGCTCCGCGTACCGAAAGGAAGTACTAGCACTGAGGGAAAGAACTGAAATCTTGGAACATCATTTAGCTGTGCTTGAAGAACAATGCAGCAGAGAACAAAATAAAAAAGAGGATTTCAGTAAGCAGGTAACAAGCCTGCGTATTGAGCTTTCTTTTTCTGAAGAAACAGCTGATGTCCTCCGTGAACAAATTCTGCAGGGTCAAGCTGACTATCGGGGAATTGCTTCTGAACTGGATGAACAGAAATCTATAAATATGACACTAGAAGACAAAAATGCCCAACTAACTAACAACATAGAAGTTGCCAAAGAATATATAATTGATAAAGTGTCACAAGTAAAAGAAATGCGGACCAAATTAGATGAATTATACAAATGTCACTTAGAGTTTCACGCCATCGGTACTGACTTTGTCAGTGTAAAGGATTCCTCAGACTGTGAAAAAGATGAGCCAGGGACATCTCAAATTAGTTCTGCATGCATTCAGTCACAGACTTCTTCCATCTCAGATCTTGTGCAGGACCTCTCCTTTAACTATAGTCTTGAAAGGATTTGGGAAGTATGCAGAAGTATTGTTGATGTTTCCTCACAAAAAAGTCAGCACATCAAAGCACTGCTTCAAGACAATGAAAACCTAAAGGCGGGACTGAATAATGCTGAAAATCATAATCGTCAACTTGTAACGAAGCTATGTGAGATTACAACTCACACTAGTCAGGAAGAAGATCTTGTGAAACAGTTACATGAGCAAATAGAAAAGAAAACTCAGGACTTTGAAGAAAAGACTGCAGAAGATCAGAGAGTGATTGCACAATTTCAGGAGGAAGTTGCCAACTGTGAGGTAAAAATAAGAGAGCTTGAATATCTCCTGGAGGTTTCCAAGACAATGGAAGACAATGTGTCAAAACTCAATGAATTACTTAAAGAAAAAGAATCTATTATTGTTAATCTAGAGACAGTTACAGCAACTCTGCAGGAGATGTCTGCTAATGCAGACAAAAAGGTTGAAGAGTTAAGTATCAATGAAGCAAATCTGATTCAAGAAGTTATGCAGCTGAAAAACAGCTTGGAGCAGATGAAACATTCTCTTCGGGAAAAGGAAAAGAGTGAAATGGAGAAAGTGCAACGTATAGAATCGTAAGTAACCACTGAGTTAACTTAGAGCCCTTTGAGAATGAACTAGAGTTAAAAATAGTTAATGGGAACATCCCTTCGACTTAATGCATTTGCATGCTTATCAATGGCCAAACTACTACTTTAGGATGCTTTGGTATGCTACTTGAGTTCCAAGGGAAAACAGGAGTGTGCAAGGAAATAAAGAATAATATGGGGATTTCTGGTGGTTTTGTTGTACATCCCTCAGAATAGCATCTGAATAATTTATTGCTTCAGCATCTGATTATGAGAAGCAAGCTGAAATTCAAAAGTAATTGTTTAAATCTTGTCACTGGTCTAGATAGATTTAAGAGTCTATTTACAAATAGAAACCAACAGGCAGGGCATGGATGAAGCTGTAATTGCTGTTTCCATGAGATGTGTAACAGTAATGTTCTTTGTCTCTTTATTTTTAACATAAGGCTAGAAAATATTCTTTCTGAGAGTTCTGCCCTTGTACTGAATTTGAAAAAAGATTTGCAGAGGAAAGAAGAAGAGTATGCAGATCTAAAAGACAAACATTCTGATGCCGAGAAACAAATTCAGCAAGTACAAAGCGAGGTTTGTAGTCAACTGAGCTATTTTTTTCTGTAAGATTATGCTTGGTTTTCTGCTGTTAAAACTTCTCAAACTTTAACTATGAAGCTGGAAATTTCACAATAGTGTGGCTAGCAGCAAATCTTAGGTAAAGTTGCCATTGAAGCTCTAGAGGGGACCACAAGTTAAAACATGGTTTCGCATAGATAATGAACAGAGGAAAGTAAAGTTGGTTGGTAGTCTGGAATAAGGTTTGTGAAGAGAATAGCTAATCTGCCTCTGGAGGGGACTTGTTATTATCTCTAAGTTACTGGTGACTTGCCATTGGTATCCGTGGTAACTCCAAAGCCTAAAACCTAAGTCTTGTGAAAAAACGCTGATAACTGGGAAGAAGAATGCTATTTACTTGAAGAGAAATAGACTACTTTCCAGAGGCTCTTTAATATAAGCATGTATATTTTTTTCTTCAATTTCAGCTTCAGTGATGCTAATAGTTAAAATTTAATTATTAAACAAGAAGATATCTTAAAACCCATTTTGCAGGATCTTAGTCTGAAAGTTTATTGGGTGTGCTTGGGGTGGAAAATTGAAGCTTAAAAATGAATTCATGTCTTCCTTGGTAACCTTGCACTTGCTGTCGTTTTCCTACTCAGCACTTGTTTGTGAATTCCTCTTTATTTAACAAAGAAGTATTTGGCCAGGTTGGATTACAGAAGTCTTTTAATGAACCGTGAGCTGTGCTTACATTACAGGTGTCCACGATGCGTTCTGTGGAGGAATCCCTCAGGAACAGGATGGATGAACTTGAAAGGATTAATAACCAGTTTAAGGATGAGCTGGATTATAAAGACTATACTATCCAACAACTTAAACAGGTATTTTTCTTGCTCTTATTTTTTATTAAATGAATGATGCAGGTTTTCCAAGCAACAGGAAAAAGGTGAAAAAAAAAATTGGAGCAAAATGAAAGTGGCCAACTGAAATTAGTGGTAGACCATGAAAGATATTCAAATAATTAGTCACTACAGAGCACTGGCAGATTGCTTTAAATACAATAATCTGCATAGTAAATACATATGTAATACATGCATGTAACCTGATCTTGTTGAGTGACATCACGATATGTTAATTGAAATGTCTTACCATAAACTCTTTTTATCAGCTTGAGTCCTTATTTATGCTATATGAAAAACTTATTAATTCTAGGCTGTCTTAAAAATTCTGCTTGTTTCTACTGTGTATGCTTTTCTATCATCATGAAATATAGGAGCTGGAGGAAAAGGACCATAATCTTCAAAAGTGGCGTGAGGAGAGAGATCAGTTTGTTGAAGCTTTGGAAGAACAGCTCAAAACTTTGGCTTCTAATGTCATACAAAAAGAGACAGAAATAGCAGAACTGAGACAATCTGCCTTAAAGGATTCAAGCAAGGTCAGCTCTCCTTTCCTCCTACCTGATTAGCTACCCATAAATTCTGTAAAACTCCTGTACCTGCTCTTTGTATTCTGGGTGTGCTTCTGTTCTTGAACACTGTCGTATTGACATCATGTGCAACTAACCAAAAAAAGCACCAGCTTTTATTTTTGTTCTTCAGAAACAGAATTTCTGTTAATTACTAAAATTTCAATTTTTTCAGTAGTTCAGATAAGCAGATGTCAGTTTGATGCTTATGATCCTACAATCATACTGGACATCTGTAGCTTTTTCCGATAATTCACAGCATTTCCGGATCCCAAGCTAGGCTCAATACTCAGACAGTAGTTCTGTCTCAGGTTTCTTACTTTCTTTGCTTTCTCTGAGGTAGTATCTACAATGGCATGAAAAGACAGAAGGGGACGTGGAGAGAGATTAAGGGAAGCATCAAAAAGCAGAGGGGGGATGATCTCTGGAAGTTGCATTTCTTATTTCAACATCCAGCTTTTAATCAGGATAGCCAATCTAAGCCGTAGCATAGAATTTCAGAAGCTAAACAGAAGACTAAATGAGTTGTGCTCTTTTGAGAATGTTTGGATTCACTTTCTCTGAGAAGAAAGATGTTCTCATAGCAAAACTTCCCCTACAACTGCCGACTTTCTCACAGTACCGAAGATTTGGGAACAAATAAAAGCTCGGGTTATTATATCTTAAGGGAGATGAAGGCTGAAGCACATAAGTAAAATAGAAGAATCAAAATATATTGTATTACAACTTCCCAGGCAATTCTGTGACTACTGCACTTGTAACAGTGACCGTACAAATCCGTGAAATGTTACTGTTCTTGAATAGTTAAGTGTTCTAGCCTGCAATTCTAAAACTGATGCTACTAAGTAATTGCAATACTGCTTGTGTGTGTTAATTCCTTTTGCCAATCCCACAACTCAGCAGTTTTTACTGTTTATTAGGATAATGCAACTGTGATAGAAGAGTTAAGAAAAGAACTGGCTGACAAAGATGACTTTATAAAGGAATTAAAACAACGCATTAACCACAGTAGCCCTCAGTGTTTGCCAGAAATACCTTTACTTGAAGAAAGACAAAGTAGAAGGAATGACTCTGTAAATGAAAAAGTATGATTATATTTATAGAAAGTAAGTACTTAACATCTTGTTAACCCCTTTTTGTTCTTCTGTTTTCCTAGGAGATACTGGAGCTGGAATCATTTTTCTTAGCATATAGTCCTTTAATTACATATTCAGTGATGAGTACTTGTTGGTTCTTTTTGTCTTCCACTCAAACATGAGCTCTCATCTTCTCAAAAATATTTTATTTACTAGAACACCATCTCTCTGTGTACATTATGGAACTTTTCCATGCAGTTTTCCATGTATTCATATGTGGATGCTGAAGATTAGGCAGAGGTTTAGCCTTTGGTGTTCTAACATAGCAGCTGTGAGCGTGCAGAGTATGGGGGGTATGGATGACAAAACGACCAGCGTTACAGATTTTGTCCCTAAATAATGTCTCGCTTTCTCTCTTTTGGAGGCAGAATACTGCCTGAGACTGTTAGTGAGACCCAGTAGGGTGTATCTGAAGATCACACAATGAATAGATGTTACTACCTTCCCACACTTGTGCTGTGTTTCAGCTTACGTGTTCATGTGGCGTCTGAGCTTGAGGTTTTACACTGTAACTTTAGAAAACTCGAGATATTTTGGAGGTCTAATGCATAGCCTAATCTTTACTCCTTTTAAATATTTACAGCCTAGGAAACAACAAAGCAAAACTAAAACTGGAGAAAGTATTCCATTAAGATGCAAAGCTGAAGACAATTATTTGTCACGTCGATGTACTAGGAGCCTCACTTCATTAAATGAATCTGAGGTTAGTATGAAACTTCAGATCTGAAAATGTTGTGATTGTATTGCTTTTGATAAGGAATGAGTAGGAAAAGATCTCATGTTCTCTAAACAATTCCCAAGTTTTAATTTATTTATCTCTTTCAAGGTGATCAGATCACCTGTTTTTATAGCCTTTGATAGGAATAAAAGCTGTTGAAACAATTGTGTGATGAATTTTTGTCAGGTGCTGTTGAAAACTCTCCTCATGTTAATGCTTATGAAGTGGCTCATGATTAGATAAGTTACTTGGAAAAAATTCATGGAGCCACTGAAACGGGCACAGCAAATTGAACTTATTTTCTTCCTCTGCAGGATTTCTGGATATTGTTTTGTTAGCAGATGATGTTAATCATTCCTATATAAGTTTTTAATTGCTAACTTTCATAAAATAGCAGTTACATATATTTTAAAAACAAAGTATTTATTAACCAACTTAATTCTTGGAAATACAGTGGGTGGTGATACTCCATTCAGATTCTTAGCAGAGCCTGATAAAGTGGCTCTGACTACTTTTTGTCTTTCTACAATCTTTGGTAACTTTTTGAGAGGAAGAAGACTCCCCTCAGGGGGTCGGAACAGTGTAAGTAGTAAAAGCTGCTAGTCTGTGTTTGGGACACTGGAGTTTGCTAGTTACTAGCAGCAGTAGAAGCAGCCATCTACCATTTTCTGATGTCCCCAGCAGCCTGTCTTCCATGTGTTCAACCAGCATCTGAACTCATTTTTGATATGCTAGCTGAATTCCTGCCATAGAGAAGGAGGAGTCCAGGTGATCTCAGTTCTGACTTTGTTGTTCCTGTTGAGAAAAACAGGATTGGGTGGATTGTGGACAGTAAGTGCTGCTGGGGAAATGCATACTGACATTTCCCTGTCACTTAGCTGTGCATTTGCTGCCATTTGACCATGAGCAGGTACATGATAGCCTTCAGCTTAAGTACGGTGTCATTGCTTGAATGCCTGTATTCTCTCCAGGGAAAAGATAGCAATGGAGTTCTTTAATGACTTGTACTGGGCTTGCACCTTGCCAGCTGGACCTTACTTATGTAAATAACATCTCTAGTGTAGAAGAGGAAGGGCAAATTCCCTAAGATTAAGCTGGAAGTTAATCGAACACTTGAATCAAATGCTCCTTTTCCTGCCCAGTTCTGACACAGCAGAGTTGAGATGAAGAAAATCGTGTCAGTTCTACCACCATTCTCTATTAAAAAAAAAGTGTAGTTGTCTGTGCCCTTGAGAAAAAATGACTTGTAAAGTATCAGGCTTAGTTTAACATGGAGAACTTTTTTTGTGATCATAGATTGGAAATAATTTTAAATGTAACAAGTTCTAGGAAAGAGGGGTAAAACTCTGCTGTAACTGAAATAGACTCCTTCTGTGTCTTCCTACAAGTGTTCTTACAGCAGGAAAATTGAATGCTTACATATCCTTTTCCAGATGCTTTATAACTTTTTAATCTCATGGCTACCTTAACACTTGCACTTAAAATTCTTCTGTGCTATCAGGAGCATTTGGAAACTGTCCTCGACTCTTCTGGAGTGTCCGCAGAAAATGGCAAAACTAGTCGGTTCCCAAAACCGGAGCTGGAAATCCCACTGACACCTCTGCAACCTGATAAGATGGAGATAAAGCAGCACGGCAGCATGATACCTTTAGGAGTGAAAATGCCTAAGGCAAAAAAGAAAAGAAGTGATGACATGGATGAGGTATGACCTAGACCCAACAGAAAACAAAATATCTGATGCCTTTTTACCATTCTCATTTAAGCATTAAAAAAATGCTATTTCTACCTCAGTAAAGTAGTTGAAGAATTTAATCAATGAACTGCTTTAATGAACAAAACTAATAGCCAAGCTCAGTGATAATGGTTTAAGAGAAGGGAATTTCTCTTAACTCCATTGTGTATTTTCTTTGAAACCTGTAGACATAAATCAGCATTTTAGACATCATCAGATGTCTAATACTGATATCTTAATGTCCTGTTTTTATAATTGAATGCTTATTTATTATCTGATTTACAGTGGAATAGTTACCACTAGCAGATACTTCCCTACTATTAGCAAAAGTGTTAAAAGTGTTCACTTTTGTGACATCAGTTGTTCTTTCAAAAAGAATCATGGCTGAAACTTGTCTTATTTTCCCAGGATTTTGTGAAAAGTGAGAACACGAAAAATACAAAATCTGTCATGGCTTTTAATTCACCCTCTGCAAGTGACGAGAAAATGGTTGGTTTTTGTTCTAGTTTTGAAGCTAGCTTGGGACTTCCTGTAATTGTGTGGTCACACGAAAGAAGCAGTGTCTTATCCTTATGTGTATACCTGAATGGGAATCTTACATGCTTATGAGCTCTTCCTATTAAATTCCATAAGCTAACCAAAGGGCAAGTCAGTCTGTCCCCAGAGCGTGTCATGGCTGTACTGTGTAATGATTTGGAGGGAAGGATATTGCACATTGAATAGTTGGGAAGAGAAGCTTTAGTGTATTATCGTGTGCTTTTGTAAGTGAAGCCCTTGTATTAAACTAAGGTTCATATCATTAATATGCATGGCAGTTATTAAAAACAGATGTTCACATGTGATAGCAGTATCCTTGGCATGGTCAGAGTATGAGTAGTAGATTTTTCCCATCTGTTGTCTTCTGTTTTGTATGTTTGTTTATTTTATGTAATTAGAACAGCTTATGTAAGAAACAACTCCACAGCTTGGGAGCTACTTTTAAAGAAACTACTGCCTTATTAAGAAACTTTAAGAAACGTATGCCTTGAAATAGCTGAGATTTTGACAACTCCCTAAAGGGTATAAAATTGTCTACATTACTTGCCGTTGTGGTATCATCAGCATAATGAACAGAGGTGTCAGTAGTAAAGCTCAAAATGTCAACTTAAAATAACGTTGAACTAAAATGAAGTTTAAACAATGCTCTTGTTTCACATGTTCACATCTCTGTTGAACAGAAATCCGGAAAAGACTACTTCCTGAGAAAGCGAGTACATGCTTCAAGACTGACTAAAAAGAAGGATGAAACACTGCAAAAAGTTGGAGATTTTATTCAAAGCTCTCCTTCTATTATACACTCTAAAGGTTGGTGTAGAATAAGTTTTATTCCATGTTTTCTAGACATTGTAGAATGGCTTGTTTCTGCTGTAGGCTATTAATGTATGTGTTCTTAGACTTGTCTGCCATGTTAAGTTGTCCTTTGATTTATGAAGTAAATGCATTTATTCGTCTCTTCAGAGATTCATTATTACATTTGTGAAAACCTACAAGTATACAGAGAAAGTTGGTTCTGTCTTGTGCTTCTGTCAGCACGAAAGTTAGGCCTGTTGTTTAACTCCTGCTGAAGTTTCTGACTTCCAGCGACTTCTGAGCCATGATTGTCTTTCATACTCCATTTTAATGCGTGCTTTAAGCTGCCGTACCTGAAGCTATAAACTGTTTCAGCTATAGAAGCAATAAAGAACCTCGATGAACAAATACAATTTCTGAGTATTTTCACTTAAATTTTATGTGTCATTTATAAACCAAGTTTGTTACGAAGCTTTTTTTGCATTCAGTGATTTAAAGACTCACAAAACCAGTAAGTTGATTGGTTTATGTATCAAAACAAATTTCTTCTAGCCAAGAAGCTGATGTCAGCAGTAAGTTCTCCTAAATCAAACGAACCTGAAAGTCTCGAAGAAGGAGAGACCAAGCCAAAACGATGCAAAAGGAAGCTGTATTCCACTGTCGTTTCTGGCCCTCTAGATATACCTGCTTCTTCGGTAAGCGATTATACTGTAGTCTTGGCTTAAAATAAACTACTAAGGAGTCCAAACAGACTGGAGGTTTCATCTATTTGCAGGAGGAGGTTGAAAGTACTGAGGTATTTCTTTATTCTACCAAGTCATTCTTGTTGGTCTTCCTGCTGTTCTGTTTTAGTTTGTCCTCAAAGATCTCTGTGTTTGGCTGGCTTACAGTTTACTAAGTAGGTGATGTAGCAATCACGGAGTTGTCTTCTAATTTGGAATCATAGATAATTTCAGTGTGTCGAAGTGGGATTATTCTACTACACGCTTTTCTAGAGCACAACTTAGACAGCTTTTTAGGTATGCTTAAACTATGATCTCCTGTCTAAGCCAACTTGCAAGGATCTGATGTGCCAGTTTCATGACTCTGTCGGCAGCTATTGTGCTAAGAACATTCTTGCTCTGTTGGAACTGCATCTTTTAATTATATTAGAGTCCTTTTTCTGTTCAGCATAGTGATCATTTGCCCATACTGTAATATCCCTCTGAATTTTTTGATGATTTTACGAATGATAGGGGCAGAAACCAAAATGTTATTTTTTTTTGTTAGAGGATGAAGAAGATGAGACAATTTCTTTTCTCACTGTAGTTCTGAGAACATGGAACTGAACCGAGAACTGAAATTCTGGGCAAGTCATAGCTACAGGGATTGAGGCTAAAAATGTTTTCTGAACGCTTCATGTTTCACAAAACAAGTATTATAATACTCTTTTGAAAACAAGTATTTCAAAATGAAAGCTGCCTTCAGGCTTTCCTCAGATGTGTGTGCTTTTTTAAGATAAACAGGATTTTGTACATTCTCCATATTTGTTCCTTGTGATTAAGCTGCATTAAAATGATCTCGGTATCCCATAGTTTTCTGAATAAAATATAATAAGCAAATTCCATTCTGAAATCCATTTAGGGGAAGAAATATGTTTGCGTGGGTCAAGAAGAGCTTGTCAGTCTTGTGTGAAAAGATGAGTAACTTTTGAAATGTTTTCTTCAGGAATCTGAGGAACAAAAGAAGGAAAGTGATCATCTGATCATCAAGCGACGGCTGAGATCCAGAACAGCTAAAAAACCTTGAAGAAGCGTGTTTGTTCCCCTTTCTCAGGACATACTTTTATCGTAGTATTAAAACTGGTTGTTAATAAACAGTAACAGTTACTCCGTTGTGTTCTTAAATTTGTATATAGGTGTTTGTTGCAGAACGGCGGGAGAAAAGCAGACGACCACACCTGTCATTGACATATGATCAGCGAATCTCATTTATTCCTTGGCTGCGTGTACCTTTATAATACGGATAATTAGCTCATACATATTGCAACATATCTCTGTTTCGTTCGATTTGTTGGCCTCAATTATATTATATTGTGTTATCTTGTATTTCAATATCATATTTAGTAAAGTAAGTTTTTCCTCCTTAGATTGCCGCTGTTTTATCCCATTCCCCTTTTCCCCCTCCTTTCCGGGCCCCGGGGGGGGGGGGCCCACGGGGTGGCTTCCCCTGTCACAGGCATAGGTAAATCTAAGTAACCCGTGACACCATCCAAAGCCAATCTTCCCTCTTTCTGCCTGAAACTGTTTCCCCTCCTCCTATCCCAAGTGACCCTGCTAACAGCTTTAGAAAGCCTTCATGCAGCATGAAAACGTGCCTGTGAGCAAACAAGCAGAGAGAGCAGCAAGGATTGCTGTTGCACTGCGTCACGCCGCTCACTGCCCTCTCCTCCCTTACAGGTTTCAAATGGAATTGGTCCCCAAACTGCCGCCCCTGATACACCGCAAGTCCTCCGGGAGCTTCTCTGGGGCACGGAAGCCAAAAAAAGATGAGACTTTGCCACCTCTTTCCAAGGGCAGGAAAGGTAAAGTGGCTTTGAGCTCCTTTCCACGGCACAGGCAACCAACTGGAGGTGGGCAGTCTCTTGCTGACCATCATCCCAGGGCTCTCACTTGTTTCAAACCTTCCTGCCGGCTCAGCATGGCTTCTTCCCCTTAGATAATGGTTGGCCTGTCCAAAAGGGAAGTGCTGGGTGTGACGTACCCCCATCCCTGGCTATGGCAGGAGGATGTGGGGATCTCAGGCCCTGCCCTCCCCCAGTGGAAGGGCAGGGACCCCAAAAGTCATTCTGCTACCTTCTTGTCACCAGCCAGGTCCTCTTTCCCATAGCCAACGTCCCTCCTGCAGCCCCAAAACAGAGCTGAGCTGCAGAAAGGAGGCCCTCCTGTTCATATGCTCCCTTCAAATACTACAAGGCCGCAGTGAGGTCTCCCTGAAGCCTTCTTTTCTCCAAGCAAAACAAGCCCAGTTCCCTCAACCTGTCCTCGTAGGAAAGGTGCTCCAGCCCTCTGATCATCTTCGTTGCCGCCCTTAGCATTATTTGCATTTCTCTTTTGCCTTCCTAAAAAACACACCTGCTTCCGGGCACATTTCATCCCACTGTTAGGCCTTGTAAGAAGCACTATGGCAAGTCCACATGCAGAAAACACTGTCATTCCATTCAGTAACAGAGAAACCATTCTGCCCTTGCTCATGACTCTCGTCCCTGTTTCCTCCTGAACTGGGCAGTGTTTGTGGGCAATGAAAGAAATCCCCATATTCCAGAAAATAAAGACAAATAAGAAATAGGCAGAAAAGCGGCACTAATACTTTGTCACTGGTGGGAATCTCCACAGAATGTGTTGTGCTGAAGGTGTGAGGTTAAGGGATCATCACTCTCAAGATAAAAGTCATAGCATGGAAGATTTAGCGATGGCGTGCTGACTAGAAGGAAAAAACAACACTTACCTTGGAGCTTGTTCATTTTCCCTCCTATCATCAGATATCTTATCATCATCTACGTAGCTCTGAGGTTGGCAAAAGCCTGTTGCCATGAGCTTTGCTAAACGCAGCAGTGCTGTGGCTCAGAGGTATTACACTGGCACATCGCAAAGGAGAACTCCATAACCCAAGTGTAGAGGGAAGAAGAAAGGGGAACTGTTACAATTAATTACCTCCTCTAAATTGGTAACTGTAGGCTTCTTGTCACACACTCGTGCCTTAAAGCAGAACACCACGGATGTTGACAACCATGACAGGGATTTCTGCATACAAGCAACCACACGAGGCTGGGCACACTCTCCTGTCTCTTTGCCATTCCTGGAAAGACCCAAAAGAGCTCAGTGTTCTCTTGCTGTTAGTTTACATCCTCCAAGCACTTCCAAAGGCACGCTGCTCTGTAGAAAAAGCTGAGCTGTCCAGAAAGTTTGTTCAGGAAGAAGGCAGCAGTATCAGTGCCCGTCATCCTGGGGGACCTGAATGCATTTGTGAAGAGAACAGGGAAAGTAGAGCGAAGAAAGCAAAAAACCAGGCACTAGCAGTGCTGCCCACAGGGGGCGGGGCTTGAGGCAGGGCCTGTGCCAGAGGGGGGCCTGGCACAGTTAGGGCCAGCTCAGGGCCCAGAGCAGAGGGGGAGCAGGCAGAGGCAGGGCCTTGGGGCCCAGGATGGAGGAGGACCAGGCACAGCTGGGGCCAGCTCAGGGCCCAGACTGGAGAGGGACCCAGCACAGTTGAGGCCACTGCAGGGCCCAGGTGAGAGGGGAACCCAGCACAGTCGGGGCTGCTTTGGGGCCCAGGCTGGAAAGGGGCCTGGCACAGCCAGGGCCTTGTGGCAGCACTCAGACTCTCCAGTTCAACCGTTAACCATAACCTCAAATGGTAACTGTAGTGGAAGGCAGGAGCTGATACAGCTGCTTTACTCTGTTTTAATTTTCCAAAGAATGGTGAAGGACTCGAGCTAGTATCCAAAAAAAGGAATTTCTGAAAAAAAAACCCAACACAAATCTAAACAAAAAATCCCAAATACACTTTTCTGAAGAACAGGATTCACAAAATGTTGCTATGGAGCAGATCTCCAAATAGAGACTCTTTCTCTTAGACAGCCAGCTCTAACATGAGATTAGGGAGGGCAGCAACCAGGCTCTCCCCCTTTTTTGCACATATGAAGTGCTTCCAGCTGTGCTCCACAGCAGAACATCTTTCAATGAAGATTAAAGCCTGTGAAATGAAAGAATCCATTCCTATTTCTTTCACATTTGTGTTCATTGACTTCAGTTCCAACCAGGTGGACTCGCAGTGTCTTGCAAGTGACACCTGGAAGCAGGTACAGAGTGGAGACCCAGCACCCTCAATCTCCAGGTGAGTAACAGCAGCCAAGGAGGCCTTTGGGCTCTGCAGGGTCCAAGTGTGGAGCATTACACACAGGAACACCTGAGTATAAAGACAGTGGCAGAGCTGTAGAGCTAGCCATAACAGAGAGGCACAGTGGCTCAGTTAATTTCCTGCAGTAACACAGAAAAAAAGAGCCATGAGGGAAATGCAGATGCTTTCTGCCTTCCTCTTTTGTCTCATGCCTTCTGCCCCCATCAGAGGGGAGGAATGAGCTGCACTTCCACAGAGACATTCCCCTCACAGCCACTCACACCTCAGGTGTGGAGGAGCTAGCTGGGGCTGCTGGTGGCAGCTGTGGAACACTGCCATCTGTGGTGCCCCATCCTACCTTTGACACTGTGCAAATGACTGCAAGCAGAGATGTAGCAGAGGGAACACAAAGCATTTAATAGCTTATCAAACAAAGCAATGAGTAATAGAAATGACAGTATTTCCAAAGAAGTGGCAGGGAACTGGGGTTCTGTAGCAGGCTTTAGAGGCTCTGCATGGAACACAGCCCCAGGACACAACCCATCAGCTGCTGGGGCAGCAGCATCCTTGTCAGTGGGGGATGTCGCCAGTGGTGGACAGGGACAGAGTGAAGCCACACCTTGATGTAGCTCTGCATCTGCTCCTTTCCTGCTCATGTCCAGTCCTTTCATCTATTGCACTTTCGATCTTCTGTCCTTCTTTCTTACCTTTATCCTTTCTTCTTTTCTGCTCTTTTCCTCTTCTTAAGTTGTTTTACCTGTATCTGCTTTTCCCCTCTTCTGTTGTTTTACTGCTCTGGTCTGCATCCGGTGTCTGCACCACAGCTCTAGGTTGGACTTTGTGTTGGGATGGAGAAAGGTTCACAGGGCATAGATTTGTACAAGAAGAGCTCTCGTGCTGTGCCCAACAGGTGATGAAAAGGAGCCCTCAGGACCCAGGACCACAAAGGCAGCTTTTTTTCCCAAAGGCCACAGCGTAAGCTCGTGTAACTGGGAAGGATTCTGTTGTATATCTCCTGGAAGTGCCTTTGAATGAATAATTTTCTGATTTGTTCCCAATTGTTGCTCAGAGGAAATGAGGCTTTTATCCTTGTATCTTTGCAGGAAGACAGAGAGGAGGGAACCTGTCTGGTGAAATGCTCAGGTGCCATTTCCTTCCTTGCACCAACAGCTTGTTTGTGTCCACGCGATGCCAGTTGTCCTCCTGACAGTTTCTACTGATGTTTCCCTGAGACCTTCTGCTAAGCTCTACTGTTTCTGTTTTCTCAAAGCTTTGTTAGGACTAAAAGAGGAGTGGATAACAGATGGAAGGATCTGGCCTTCTGCTGGATGATAGCCACCTGCATGTCATGTTCCTGCTTTCTCTTTTCCACAGGTGGCATTGTGCTTCCCAAGGAGCATATGGACCTTTTAGATGGGAGTGCACAGCAATGATCCAACAGGGTCTCAGCTTCCTTCCTGCTCTGCACCTGAGTGAGGGACACCGTGACCTGCTTAGGAGGCAAGATGTCATGTCAGGGAGGTGCGTTTTCCTTGTTTTTTTTTTGTCATCTGTGCTTTGCTGTGCTGTGATATTTTTTTGCGTTGCAGTGCTATGGTTTTCTTTCCTATTTGGTGTTTTCTATGTCTTATTCATTTATTTATTTTTATAATTTTTTTCTTGTCTTTCCTTCTTTTGACTTGAAGGGGTGGAGCCTGGCTGCACCTCTCTTACAGCTCATTTCAGGGGGCTGACTGCCCTTGGGTGGGATTTTTTTCTGTTGATTTCTCCTCTGTGGAGTTTGTTCTGTGCACTTCCATCCTCAGAGGTGGGTGAGCCATTCTTTCCTTGCCTTTGTAATATTGTGCTAGTCTTTCTGCTGCTACAGATAGTATGTGGTTGTTTTTTCTGGTTTTTTTTTTTTTTTTCTGTGTTTTTTTATACTTAGATTCCCTGGTCTTTGGCTTGCTTTTTTCTTTATTTTTCTTTGTATTGCTTTTTTTTTTTTTTTTTTTTTTTCCTTAATTTGCTGTGTCATGTTCTCCTTTATGGTGACATTTGCAAGAGACTGTGAATTCTCCTGGTTCAAACTGCAGTCGGCTTCATCAAATGTGTAAGAAATATATAAGGGCTGCTGAGGCCAGGCTAGATTTCCATTTCTTTATGAACTGGGGTGTTGCTGCGGATGCGTTTATCTCCTGTTTTGTCTCTTGTGCTTGTTCAAGAATTTTAGAACATACTATGTCAGTGTTTGTTTCTATCCTGCTTTCTCTTCTCTCTGGCAGGTCAGCTCATGCTAGAAGTTGATGGCATTACTGTATGAATCGAGGTCAGTTTAGGAGCAGCTGCTGGTGGAAGGAATCAAGTCCAGGCTAATAAATGGAAGCATCTCCTGGTAAGGTGTCAGAGGCGGCAGTAATGATGTCTGTCATCGTAAAAACCAGAGGGCAGGCTCATCCAAGTTCTTGCTGGCTGATGTTTGGGAGTATCTTGTTTTCCAGCTGAAAGATAAGAAAGCTAAACATGCTGAGCCGTTACAGCTTGAGCTGAAGTTGTGAATGTGCTCCCGGATGTTTCCTTTAGTGGTAAATCATGTTCTGGCACTGTGGTAGTCCTATCTCTGTCATGATTTGGAGCACAGTGTCTGGTTGCGAGCCTTGTGTGCCTGTTTCCATGAACCTTGCTTTCTTTCTGTCTTCAGAGTAAGTGCAGGGTGCTTCCTTGCTTTTGGTGGATTCATCCAGGAGGCTTTCAGAAGGCCAATTGCAGTATTCATAACACAGAGGGACACAATGGAAATGGACTGTTGTTACCACCAGGCAAAAGTTTCTTATGTCATGAACAATATAAACAAAATTCTTACTTCTGGCCTGGCCCTGAGCTGCTGCAGCTTAAAGGCTGTTTGCTTTTGGGTGGCCCTTCGTGGAATTACCTGATGAATTTTCCCCCAATTTTTTAATGGCATTTTTAATGGCACTCATAGCTACTAAATTTGGGAGAGGAGTTAGATAAGGTTAGGGTAAGCTGCTTCTTTTTTTTTCTATTCTCCTAGGTGACTGTATTTTCTGCCAGTGCTGTGCTAGCTCTGTAACCGGGGATGGTCCTAATGCTCATGAAAAGGCTCTACTGGCAGCACAGAATTTGACCATTGGGCTGCCTGCTGGATTAATTTCTGTAGATTGAACAAACCATCTCAAAAAGCATACAATCAGTTTATTTTTTGAAAGGCTGTCAGCTTTTGAGGTCGCTGAGAAGTCTTGGTTTATCAGTCACTAGCAGCTTGCTGGAGCTTGAAGTAGTTGAATCGTCCCTTACAGAGCTGTTAAATAAAACCTTCTAATTACTTTGGCATTGTAGCTCTGAGCTAGGCTATACCGCTGGTGTGTGTGCCTGTGCTGCAGATGCCATCCTTCCTCATCCTTCTCCTCCTCCTTGGCAGAAGGTATCACCATCAGCTTTCTACCTCACCCAGCAGTTGTTCTCTGAGCAGAGACTTGGTCGCTTCCCAGTTTCTCTGTGGCACCCCCCTAGGCTGTTAGTTCTCTCTTTTTCTATTGGTGTTCTGTGTAGTCTTCAGTTTGCCCTTAGATGCCAGGCCACTTGAAAAGAGTTTTCAAATCATATCCATCCTGATTTCTTTACGTGTTGTCCTTTTTAAAAACAAACAAACAAACAAAAAATCAGCAACAACAACAACAAAAACCAAGAGGAATACTCTGGAATTTTCTATAGCAATCACCATTTCAGACTTGTCCATTATTCCTTTTGAGGCTGTTCTCTAATTTATTTAGTTCAAGATCAGTCCCCGTCCTTTGTTCTCCCTGCTTTTCTGTCCTGTCTGTATTTATTTGTTTTTCTCTTCAGCCTGCTTTCCTTCCAGTGCTGACAGTCATGGGGAACTCCTAGTTGTGTCAAGGAAAATGAATGCCACAGCACACATTCCTTCTTGATGTATAGCGGGTGCTGGTGATAGCAGAGCCCCTGTTCTCTGTGAGCAACTTGTGCTTAGCCTGCATTCGTTGATCTCTGATCTGCTAACCTTCTGAGAAGATGAAACAGAGCATCCAGCTACTTCACTGGGATTGTGGTTTGCACTGCTTTGACTTTAGTCCTGCAGGCCAGTGATGGACAAGGCAGAGGTGTTGGGATACTGAGAGAAGTGTTTGTGTTTGGAACTCTGCATTTTTTTATTTTTATTTTTTTCTTAACCATCACTGGGGACTGCTTCAGTTTAGCAGAGGAGCCTTAGTGGCGTGGTTGCCTCAGGTGTACCTGATCTCATGATGGTATGTGGCCTTTTGGCAGAGTTTGGGAACTGACCCCTCAAAACAGTGTTTAGAACTAGTTGCAGGTGATAGCAAGGCTAATCCAGTAAGGTTTTGATGAATCTGTCACAGAAGAGTTACCTGTCCTTATGAGCATGGCTGGTGTGTGGTGTATGTTGCTGCGACCTTCCTCCTTCTGTGTTTGATGAAGTAGATGCTTTTTGGTAGGGACGTTAAGGCTTTGGATGTGATAAGTTGGAATCCTATTGTGAGCCCAAATTCAGCAAACAGTTACTGCTTAACAAGGGCCTCAGGCATATGTTTTAAGTTTCTCTGTTTCCTGTAGGACTTAAAAACATGTTTATAGCTTTGCGGAGTATATATGGCACAAGGTGTGCTTGAGTATCTTGTGTTCTCTTTGGCAAGGACGTAATAAAAACCAGTCCTGGATGTTTGGTGAGGGAGCAGTGTTGAGAGGGGCGAGCCAAGTGGTGGTAGGAGTCCTGAGCCACCTAGTTTCTGTGCCTCTGTGTGGAGCTTTGTGCTTTGGAAATGCCCAGATTAGTATTGGCTAAGCCTCTGAGCTTCTGGATGCTTCTCATAACCAGCTCAAACCTCTCAAAAGCTTGAGGATTGTCCATCGCTAATTTTCAAATGAATTGCATGGGGAAATGAAGATAAAAACCAAAACCCTCAAGTAGAAGTACTTGTTATTTTAAGAATAGAAAGGATAATGAATATGCCAGTAGTGTTTGATTGTTATGGAGGAGCACAAAGTAGTGGCCAGGAGATAGGAGAAATAAGGAGGAATGTCTCTTGGTTCTTTTCTCTAGGATCTTCAGGAACTGTTGATAAACGTAAAGATGGGTAATACACACATAAAGAATGATAGTGGTTTTAAGGGTTGGAAAAATATTGTGAAGCACCCGTGTTTCGCCCCAGATTAAAAGATTTGGAACTCTCCCAGAGTAGAGAACAGTTTGTCTGATTTCCATTTTGCTGAGCAGTTCAGGCCATCAGAGAGGACTTGCTGGCCTCTGGACAAAGGGAGAGTGTGAAGGAGAGGAGGAAATAAAGATGTTAAGATCTGTGAAGAAGGATGAATGGCAATGGTTGTTTGTCACCTTACTGCCCTTCTTGTCTCCCTAGAGCCCAGCTGACTTCCTGGGATTGCTGAATAGCTGCCTCTCGCTGCCTTTTGCTGCCTCCTACCTATCAGACTAAAAACCAGTGGTGTAAAACTGAGTGTGAATTTAGTGGGGTAAGTCCTTGAGTAATCGTTATTTCCGTAAAAGGCATTGGATGTCTCAGGATGGAAGTCCAGGTACCTGCCCAAGTGTATTACAGCAGTCATGGAATTTCTATTTCAGAGACTTTTTCAAAGCCCTTCAGATGGAAAGGCAAAGGGATGTGCAACTTTGGAGTAGTAAATGGTGCATATCAAAATGTAAAGAGGGCTAATTAATGTAAACAGACTCCAGTCATGTCGGTGTATAGCTTTCTTTAGGAGGGTACTCAGGAATTCTTTTCTGACAATGAGTGATAGTGTCCCAACTCCAGGTGCGTGCTCAGCTTGGAAATGCATGCACATAGCTTTTGCTTGGCCAGCTGCTTTGAATGCATCGCACTACATCATCTTGTCTTGACCTCTTTGCTCCCTCCATCAAAAGTTTTGCTCGGTCTAGACTCGTTGCAGGTGCTCACTGTGTTATCTTGACCCACGTGAGATCAATACAGAGATGAATACAGAAAATTAAGTAGGGTTGTGCAGCACTAATTTGAACGTCTTAGGGGAATGATCGTGCTTAGGATAGGGTATCTTCCACACTGCTGATTGTCATCGTCGCCCACCCTTTGTGGGACTCAGACTTGTAGAACTAGCTCTTTGAAGAGAGGGCTCCCAAGGTATTAACCCATGTAAACTTCAGAGTACCAGGTTGTGTGATGGCATTTATGGGGCAGAGCCCACAGGGAATATGCCTCTGTGTCACTCAGTCTTGTGATGACACAGCGCTCGCTGCAGCCTGGGGTCAGTGGGACTGCAGGCACAGCGGCATGGAAGCTGAGCCAGCCACAGCCTGGTGCGTGCTGTGCAAGTTGCCCTGCCTGGTGCTGGGCTTAGTGCTGCCCTGTGCTGATGAAGGCAGCCTCGGAGTGGTGTGGGGCAGCACTTTTTGCAGCTCCCTGCCAATCAGGACCCCGACCAGCAGCAGGTTACTTGTGTGAGCAGGGGCGTGGGGGGGAGCCCATTTCACTTGCTGTTACAGCCTCAGAGAAATGTGGTTATTTTTAAAATGAAGCTTCTGACTGCCGGAGGACTCGTGTCATTCTCGCATCCCACTTTAGTGGATCCTGTCATGTGACTTGAAAGCACAGGCTGAGAGTGCAGGCTTATTGGATTTCATTTGATCTTTCCTGACGACAGGAACCAATGGGTGGCTTCCAGAATAGTTCAAGATGTCTCTGTTAAGAGCGAGTTTTACTACACGTAACTGGAACACCAAGCTCTTGATATTGTGCTGGTGATTAAAGCATTCTTTCCAATCAGCTGAAGAAATAGGCTTAGGAACACAGAGCATAATTCCTAGCTGCAGTAGATGATAGTGTAGCTTGAAGAAGTGTTCCCGTGGCGGCTCAGGTAGTTTAGATCTTAGTAGCATCTGGTAGTCTAAAGTGTGACTAATTCAGCTGATGTACTTCTCTTTGTATTTTTGGCTCTTCATTGTTGGTGGGTAATTTCAGCAACCAGCCCAGCAAAGACTACTGGTTGGCAGATAGGCTTCTGTACTTAGCCTTGGAAGGCAGAAGGATGCAGAGAGTAACATTTTGCAGAGTGCAGAGTGATTATAGAAACTGCAGAAGGTCAGCTTTGATAGGGATCACAGAGTCATAGAATTGCTCAGGTTGGAAAAGACCTTAAAGATGGTCAAGTCCAACCATAACCTGACCAAACGTACCCTAAACCTGACAACCTGCTGCCAAATCATGTCCCTGAGCACCACATCCAAATGGTTCTTAAACACATGCAGGGGTGGTGACTCAACCACCTGCTTGGTTTTTCCTTTGAGGAGCAAGCTGTCAGAGATGTCACTGCAGGAGCTGGTGCGGAAGCTGGACAGAGGTGTGTACTTGGTTTTCAAGAAGTTGCAGGGCCTAAGAATCTGCCTGGAGAAAGTGATTGTGGGGAAGCCAGAGACACTGCAAGTTCCATCACAGCTGCCACAAGGACTGTGGTGTTAAATCTCATAGAATCATAGAATTGCTCAGGTTGGAAAAGGCATTAAGGATCATCAAGTCCACCCACAACCTAACCGTACTAGCCTAACTCTAACAGCCCTCCACTACACTTTGTCTCTGAGCACCCCATCAAAATGATTTTGATGATACCTTTTGCATACCCCTTTTACCTTTGCCTTTTCTTCTATGTCACTTACCTTTTGCCTTTCCTCTGTTGAATTTGCCCTCAGGTTTTTGCTTTTCACACTGCCATTTGCTTTTGCCCTTTGCCTTTGAATTTTGCATTTTGCTTTTGGTGTTTTCCTTTTGTCCTATGTCATTTGCCGTTTTCCTTTACCTTTGGCATTAGCTTTTTCACTTTACCTTTTGCATTTCCCTTTTGCCTTTGTCTTTTGTCCTCTGCAATTTTCCTTTTGCCTTTGCCTTTTGCTTTTTCTTTTGCCTTTGTTGTTATGCACTGTCTTTAGCCATAGCCATTTGCATTGACAAGTTGCCTTTGCATTTTCAGTTTTCCTTTTGGCTTTTGCCTTTGCCTTCTCTCCTGTGCCATTTGCCTTTTTCCTTTGCTTTGTCATTTTGCCATTTTCAGTTCCCTTTTGCCTTTGCCTTTTGTACTAACTGTCCCACTTAGCTTTTGCCTTTGCCTTTTGGAATCTGCCACTTACCTTTTGTCTGTGCATTTTTCTTTTGCCTTTCGCCTTTTCCTTTATGCTTTGTCTTTTGCTCTTTCCATTAGCTTTTACCCGTTGTCTTTGCATTTTCAGTTTTTATTCTGTCATTTCCCGTTGCCTTCTGTCGTATGCAATTTGCCTTTTCCTTTACTCTTTCAATTTTCCTTTTTCATTTCCCTATTGCCTTGGCCTTTTGATCTATGCCACGTACCATTTTCCTTTTGTTTATTGCCTTTTACCTATTGCATTTTACATTTGTCTTTGCCTTTTGCATACATATTACATTTTCCCGTTGGCCTTGGTGGGTGCATCTGCCCTTGTGTTTTGTATTTTCCCTTTGCCTTTTGCCTCAGCCCTTTGCTTTTGACCTTCCGTTTGCCCGTTGCCTTTTTCTTTTGCCCTTGCCTTATAGCTTTGCCGTTGCATTTTGTCTTTTCCCTCTGCCATTTGCTTTGGCCTGTTGCATTTGCCTGTTGCCTTTGCCTTTGGCAGTTTGCTTTTGCTTTTGCCTTTGCCTTTGCCTTGTGTCCTATGCCATTTTGTTTTGCCATTGCCTTTACCGTTGCCTTTTGCCCTTTTTATTTTTCATGTCTTGCTTTGCTGCTCCGTCTATGTTGCCATGGATTGCTTTTGAGTTTTGGTTTTTTTTTTTTCATATCTGTGGATTCCTTTATTTTTTTTTCCTTTTCCAGTCTTGGCATTCTTTTATCCTTCACTATGCGGTATTCCTTTTTGTTACTCAGTATTTCAAGCCATTTTGCTTTCTTTACCTTGGCTTCTTAGTTCTTCAGCTTTCATTTCTCTTTTTTGTTTTATCTTTGCTCTTTAGTTTTTCTTTTGAATCTTTACCTGCCCTTGTTTTTGAGTGTTCTTTGTTTCTTTCCAGTGCTCAGCACTGGTGAGCTTTTTTATTGTTTCTTTGATATGGACTCTTTGCTTTGACATGATCTTGTGTTCAGGTGATTTGCTTTACTCTTGCATTTCTAGACCTTGTTTTGCTTTGCTCTGTTTTCCTTCCATGTTTCGTTTTCCCCTGTTTGATTTTTTATAGTGCTCCTTTTACTTTACTTTCCATGGTCCTTGTTTCATTATTGTTGCCTCTTTGTCTTTCCTGTTCCTTTATTTTCCTTAGTGATTTTTGATATTGTTTTTCTTTCGTTTCCTCTTTGTGTGTCCTGCCATTCTGTCTCCTGCCAGTATGTGTTTCCTGCTATTGCGAGTTTGTCTCCTGCCAGTGTGTTTTTTCTTTCTGTCTTATAATACTTCTCTGTTTACTCTCATGGCTGCTTAAATCCATCCCTTACCTCCTTCTTGGCATGACTGCAGATGCTTTGCATTCCTACAAAGATATGTTTTGTTCTAAATGTCATCTGGAGACCCAATCTGGGCTTGTCACCCTGATGTAGCATCTCTGGTTGAGGCAGCAGCATGCCCTGTAGCTACCCATTCCTCCTCCCTGGCATGGATGTATTACTTTTTGTGTCCTCGAGACTCTGTTTGCATGTCTGCATTCTGTCTTTGATACTACTTTTCCCTAGTGCTTTCCCTTCGTACATTTCCTCAGAGTTTTTCCTCATTGATTTTTCTTAGTGTTGTTGCTTATTGTTTTTCCGTACTGTTGTGTTTTTTTTATTTTATTTTTTCTTTTTTTTTTTGTTTGTGTTTGTTACCTGCCAGTGTATGCCTCCAGTCAGTTCGTGTCTCCTGCCAGTGCTTGTGTCCTGCTACTTTATGTTTCCTGCCTGTGTTCCTCTCCTTCCAGTCTGTTTTTTTTTTTTCTTTCTTTCTTTCTTTCTCTCTTTTCTTTTTCTTTTCCTCTTGTCACTTCTGAGATTCATTTCCCAGTATCTAGCCTTACCTTCTCTGGTGGAGGTAGCAGCATGCCCTGTGGCTACCTATTCCTCTTCCCTTGTATTGTTGGTGATATCTTAGCCTTTTTCTGGCTCTGTTGTCATCTCTGCATCACCATGGGAGTGCATTCTTTTCCTTATCCTTTGTTTGATCTGTATTCCTTTGTTTGTTTCAGTTGTTGTTGAATTGTTATTTTGTTGTTGTTGTTTTTTACTTATGCTGTTTTTTTCATTTCTCTTAATCTCTGAATTTTATCTCGTTATCACTTAGCCTAATTTATAGCCTGCAGTTCTTTTCCCCGTGTCACGTTCAGGTTTGGAACCAGTCAGCCTGGGGTTACACCTCCCCATGTTGCATCTTTGTTGTTGCTAGGGAAAAGGAGTGGTTCCTTTTCTACAAGATACTCTGAAAACATCTGTACTAAATGCACGGGGTTTGATTTTGGTTGGGGAAAACAAACTGCTTCCCGTCTTACTCCCCCGTCACTTCCTTGGAGCCTTTCCTACTGCTTGCATTTGCAGTTCGTCTTGTAGACATGTAGTTAGATAAGAGCATCTCTGCTTTCCTCGTCCCTTTCCAGCTTGCCCTGATTCTTCTGCTGCTGTCCTGCCTCTTCTGCTTCTTTCTCTGGTTCTCCTTGTTAAATAAATTGCAGCCCAACCTTCAAAAAGGAAAGAAGAATTTAACTGCAGTGACCCATGTCCTTATCCCACTGTGGTCTGTGCTGAAATGGCTATTGACTGAATTGGGAACAAGGCTGCCTTCCCCCTGCTTTCACATAGCCTCTCTATGGCATACAATAAGTGGGGTTTCACAGGTTGCGTGAGGAGCAGCCAGGTCCAAACCTTCCCTCCTTGTCAATGCAGTGGCTGGGGAGGTTTCAAAGCTCCTTGGAGCCAGGGAGCTCTTTGGTGGAGCTGACGGAGGAAGGTCCCACCTCCATCAGGGGAAATAAGAAGGAACTCTGCCATGCAAAATAAGGAATAACATACCAAGTGGGGATTGTACAGTGAAGCAGGAAACTGATGCTCTGTTGGAATATGGAATAAAGGGGGACTAAAAGAGGGAAACTTAAAGCTAGTTTATAGAAACAAGTAAAGGATAGTTAAATTTTACAAGTAAAAGAAACAAGGGGCATAGGAGAGCAAAGAGGATGCAGCTAAGGAGTGAGACTTCACGGACGACATCAGGCAAGGAGGAGAATAACTACTTGTAAACTACCAGAAGAGGAGTTTCATCCCCCTGATAAGAACAAGAGGGGGTCTTCATGCTAAAGACCTACTGAATATGTATCAGAATTCCGAGAACTACTGACTATGTATTAGAATTCTGAGAAATCATTGACTATGTATTAGATGTACCTATATCTGTGTCACAATTTTACAAGTTGGTGTGCAAGTTTGGTGGAGCTATCCCCCTTGCACCCGGCACTGGAATAAACATACCTGCTTTATAACCCATCTCTGGATTATAGAGTTTTATTCCGCAAGTCAGGATGAAATGCATTCATTTGGCTATGGCTTTTTGGATGCAGCACTGCTCAGTAGCCCTGGGCTGTGGGAGCACTGACATGATGCAGCGGGATGCCACTGGGATGCAGGGACAATTCCTGCTTTTCCGCAACCCAAACTCAGGTCTTGTGGAGGCCCCGGAAGGAAGAGTGCAGTGCTGTGCAGTGTTACTGGGCTGGGGATGAAGGCTGAGGATGACTCATCCCCACTCAAGGGAAGTGCTGTGTGTGGCTGGTCTCATGCGTGTGCCATGGACTCTTTCCTTACCGGAACACACAGGAGTTTTGAGGCACAGCACTGAATGACTGTGCTGGGTTTTCCAGAGCCCCCAGGGCTTTGGGGACATTACTGCCACCATGTTGCTGTGCCCTGGCTGCTGGTGGGTCTCAGTTCATTGCTGTCCCTTTACCCCCCACCGCTGCCATCCCTAGAATTGATCCCTAGCTTGATGCCTTGTTCCATCCTCTTCCTGGTGACTCTTTAGGACAAATAGGGACAGAGCCACTGGTGTCTCCCCGCCTTGTAGGCCTGGGGATTGTCCTGAGTACCCAGCATCACTCTGCTGATGAGAACCAGTTTCTAGGGTCTGTCCCCTGTCCTCAGCTTGGCTGGGGTCCACCCGTATGGAATCACCTGTAAATAAGGGATAATAGGGACAGCAGCAGGACTGGGGGCTGCTGCAGCACCCATGTGCATCCAACCCCTCAGCATCACATAGGAGACCCCCTCTACTTGCTCAGTGAAGAAATAGCCCCCCCCCAAAAAAAAAAAAATCCCCGAGTGACTCATTTGGGGCTAAAAAGGCAGCAAAAAGCAGAAGCTTGGGAAGTGTGGGAGGGGCATGGGAGGCCTTTGCTCCTGTCCCCATTTGGGGTAAGAAAAGGGGCTAAAGGGTTGCAGAGTGGGACCCCCTCAGCTGTCTGCCCCCAGAAGCTGGAGGGGGAGGAAAGGAGAGGGAGAAGTGGAAGATGAGGGGGGAAATGAGGACACTTTGAGTTTGACAAAAAGCCTTTCATTCCAGGAAAGAAACGCTTGGCTTTGACTCAGCAGCACTCAGAGCAAAAGCCATCCCCGTGCCCGCTGTGACATCCTGCCAAACTTCTGCCCTGCAGCGCTTGGCTCACCTTGTTGCCTCTGTTTCCCCTCGTGCGACGTGCAGTGGTGCCACCCCCAGCCATCCTCAGGACCCACAGTGAGTCTGTTGGTGGCCAGTGTGTCACTGAGTGACAGCATCAGGTGGGAATGCATCAACATAGAGCCAGGGGAGAGCAGAGCAGCGCTGGGGTGGGGGGGAAGTCAGCCCCAAGGGGAAAGTCTCCCCCGTGAAAAAAGTGGGTCATTTAATACCTTGCGTGAGATGCTGGAGAACAGGAAATGAATGAGCTTAATATGTGCCACCTGGGTACTTCCTGAACGTCCTCCAACACCACAAGTGCTGTCCAGAGCTCTCCAGTGTCCGCTCGTGCTCCTTGCAGTTCCCCAGTAAGCTCCCATTGCTTCCCAGTATTGTCTAGACTCTCTTTGTGCAAACTCTGTATCCCCCAGTACTGCCTGGAGCCACCACAGTGCTGTCTGCGTCCTTCAATAGCCTCCCAGTGGCACCAGTACTGCCCAGTGCCCCCAGTTAACACAGCCATTGTACAGTACATGACCATCTCCTTCCACGAGAACAACACAAGGCCACAGAGACGTTGACAGCAACGATGGTGCTGGAGACATTCAGTCTGGAGGAGCTGCAGCTCTTGGTTCACTGCAACCACTCCAGCATCCCCAGAGGTGGGCATGGAGGTCTGGGTGGCCTTTGGTGCTGCAGGAATGACTGCAGGCAGAGATGTACCCAAGTGAGCACCAAACATTTAACACATTAACAGTCTAAACAGTAAAGAAATGACAATATTCCCAACCATTTCCAGGTAAAGGCAGAAATCTTCCTTTTACACTTTGTACCTATTAAACAAAGAAACAAACACGTGCTGAAATCACAAGTGATAACCTTGCTGCCAGTACTGGTTGACCTGAGTGATCTCTCCAGAGGTGCTTTGAAGTGGTTGTTCCCTTGGCAGAGGAGAGAAGTAAGCTTCGTGCTTGGGTACTTAAAATAAAGTTCAGTGTTCTGGGTCTTCCAGTGCGCCTGCCTGGGGAAGCAAGCAATTCTTTGGGAGAAACCATCACATTTCTCTTTCATTTGACAGAACTCGGTGCAGTATCAGCTTAATGTGAACACTGAGGTCCATCTGCAATTATTTTAGAGAGTTTTGTGCCACACAACCCGACTGTTTGTTTCATCTTGCTTCAGATGGAATGGCTGACTTCCTGACTGGCATCCTCACTCGAGCAGAGAGCCACTTGGGCTCCTGTCCCCGTGACCTGGATGCTGAAAAGAAGCTGTGGGACTCAGCCAGGAGGGATCTGTCATTTCATTTGCTGGGAGGAACCAGCAGGCCTACCTTGCCAGTGTCCAGAGTGCCTGCCTCATTTTTGGCCAAAGTCAGCAGTAGATGGACTCAGAGCTCTGTGCATGTGCCTCTTCACTGTCCTGCTTGGCTGGTGGCACTCAGGGGGGATTTTGTGAGGTGAGGTCTCTGCTGGGCGATTCAAGCCCAACACATTTGAAGTTGAGTGGCAGACAGTATGTATTTTGATTTCCAGGCTTGTGACTTGGTCACAGGGACTGGCAAGTAGGATGGAGAGGGCTCTCTGGAGATTTTGCCCTGTTGCTGCACATTGCTGCCAGCACCACAGCAGGAGGCAGATGGCCATACATCAGTGGTGGGATGCACAGAGAATGAACACCTGCCTGCCCATCAATAATTCCCCAGAGACCACAGTCTGCAACTAAGGAGACAGAGTGACAGAAAGCATGCTGTAGGTTTGCAGTCCACTTTATGTCTAGCACTTAGAGGTATGTTTTGTCTGAACTGTCTGATACTTTGGTCAGTTAGTGCTACAGAACAGAAGCAGACAGTGACTTCTGTATGGGCAATTGATTCTAACAAAGAGAAAAGCACTGCAGGAAGCCTTACCTCCACCTGCAGAGAAATCAGTTCCCAGCCCTATGTCAGTTCAGTTAAGCATCACTGCTCCTTCCCCAAGGAGGATCCTCTATGAAATGCAACAGGACAAAATGTGAACCTTTCACAATGTATCAATCCTTTCAAACCAAGGCATCTAGCATCTCAAAATGACTACTGCTCGACTACCAGGTCGTTTCAGATCACATAGGCTTCAACATCTGGGAAGCCTCTGTTATTAAAGGAGAAAAGGGCTCATGCACTTGAATAAGGGCCACAACTTTGGGGACAGCAGCTACTCCCATTCTTTTCCATCTAAAGCTGTAATTTAGCTTTCACTGCATCTACTTCATGCAGCCATTCATTAGTTCTGCAGTGCACTGAATGGTGCAAAGACTGTGGATCAAGGGAACCAATCTAACCAGTCCTTAATTTCCTGATGAGAAATCTCTCTCAGTCTCTTGGAATAGCACTGATCACTTGGAGCACATTAAAATAAAGCACCCAGGAAAAAGTTCCTCCGGTGGCAAAAGTTGAATCACAGCGCCGCCTGTTGGAGACCGACATCTCGAGGGAAGCAGGATGGATGTTGCAGCCAAATGTGCTCCTCCACCACTGGTTTTCTGAGACGTACCCGTGAGCACCACACATTTGTACGGTCTGTCTGTCCGTAGAGCTACAAAGGCAGAAGCAGAACATCTATATGGTTTGTTGCAGCTGTGGGTTGTGACTGATATCAGTCCTTGGATCTGTTACACTTCACAATTGCGTTCAGAGTTTTTTCAGGTCATCCTGGCTTTCTGGTGCTCCCTGCACAGTGACACCATCTCTTCTGTCACCCCATTTAGTCAAACTGACTGTGATTTGCATGTAGCTCCTCCACGGTGCTTCCAAATTCCTAACAAAGTGGGAAATGAGCCAAGGGACCCATCTGATATCTGATAGATGCTGACACAAAAGCAATCTGTCATAAAGCCCTTTGCACTGATGCGATTCAGTGTAATACCTAGCATGGGTTTGTTTACCTTTCCTTGAGACTGCAGGTCATTTCTAGCAGTAACAATGCTTACTGCAGGTCACTCAACACCACGTTATGACTATGAGTCTTACTTGAAATCCATTCCTAGCCATGAGAGCTGGGCAGTATTTAAATAGTGCTTCTTTGGAGCTCAGGATTGGTTCATCCCTAAAGGTAGGAAATAGGGAAGGGGGGTGTCCTGGAAATGGGTGATGCTGAGATGGTGGAGATGCTGAACGCCTTCTTTACTTTGGTTTTCACTTCAAAGACTGCCCCTTGGGACTCCTGGACCCTGGAGGGAAGAGAGAAAGCCTGGGAAACGGAGAGCTTTCCTCTGGGTGAGGACGGGGTGATCTGGGAGCATCTGGGTGGGATCAGTGTGCACAAATCCATAGACTCTGATGGGATGCATCCACATGTGCGGAGGGAGCTGGCAGAGGTAATTGCCAAACTCTGTCATCTTTGACAGGTCTTGGAGAAGAGAAGTGCCTGAAAGCTGGAGGAGAGCCTGTGACTCTGCAGTCTTCAGAAAGGAGCAGGAGGAGGATCTGGTAAACTGCACGGCAGTCAGTTTCACCTCTGTCCCTGGAAAGGTGCTGGAACAGTTTGGTCTGGATGCCTTCTGCGAGCAATTGGAAAGGAAGAAGTTTATCAGCAGTATGCAGCTTGGATTCACCGAGGAAAAGTCATGCTCAACCAACCCTGCAGCCTTCTATAATGGCATCACAGCACAGAGTCCATTTGGAGACCTGTGGCCTGCAGTGTTCCCCAGGGCTTGGTGCTGTGTCTGATCTTGTTCAGTATCTTCACTGATGACCTTGAGGAGGGGATAGTGTCCACGCTCAGTAAGTACACCTATGATACAAAGCTGGGAAGAATGGCTGGCACACCTGAAGTCTGTGCTGCCATTCAGCAAGACCTGGACAGACTGGAGAGCTGGGCACCAATAAACGTGAAGAGGTTTAACAAAAGCAAGTGCAGAATCTTCAGCCTGGGAAGGAGTAGCAGCAAGTATCAGTACAAGGGCATGGAATGTTGTGTGGGCACCTGGGTGTGCAAAGGAGGCATGGTGGCACACATAGATGCCCATGCACATGGGTAGACAGAAGGACAGGGTTGCACATCAATGTGTGTGCACAGTGTTATTCAAATGGCTGGGGTCATACAAGTATGAGCAGGCATGTGGCTGTGTGCAAGAGAGGAGCTGCCCATGTTTGTGTGCAGGGCTGTGCAATGGAGTGGGGTTGTACAGCTGTGTGCGGGGGCCAGGTCCTGTGTGCCATGGAGCTCCATGGGAAACCTCTATGAGTGCTAGCAACAGCAGGAGCACTTGGAGCACTGCCTGGAAGAACGGTGCTGGGATGGGCTGTGGTGGGCGCCGAAGATGCATAGTGGACCGAAGATGCGTAGATGCTACTCTGGACCAAATGTCGGGCAGCTGCTCATGGAATGCCACTGGACAAATCAGGCTGTGCAGTCTTTGTGAATATGTAATTATGATAGTTTATTGATTGAATGCATTAAAGAAAAAAAAAAAAGGAAAAAAAAAAAATAAATAAAAATAAATAAATAAATAAATAAATAAAAGAAATCCCAGAATGTAGTAAAACATGGAATGCTGAGTTGGGCTGCAACTGAAATGCTGTGCACTGCAGCCGCTGCCTTGTGACGCTTTTCCTCTCAGTCCTTCATGTGCACCTTCTGCATCATCTCTGCAAGGCTGTTCATCTCTGCGAAGAACTGGAAAGAAACAAAGCAAGCGTAGAAGTAGGACAGAAACAATCTAGGGAGATCTCATGAAGAAAGCCTGACCAGTAAACATCCAGAATGGCCCCGTGTGGAACAGCATGTTCCTTTCATTCAGGTCACTGACACTACTTCCCATGACACGTTGTCTATGGTAAGATTCATGCTCTGTCATGGGAAGGTCGTTTCAAAGGTTGCAGTGCCCAACATGGCAAGCTTCTTTATCACAGCAAAACCTTCTGGCTGTTACCAACCACATTGTTCTCAAGCCAGAGGAAGGCGTCCAAGCTCCCCATGGCAGCTCTCACTGACAGTGTCATTTCCTCAAACACACAATTTTTCTATTCCATCGCTTCTCTCAGGATTTTGCCATCTCTTTTATGTCTGACAGATGTAGGCACTGAGACCAACAAGAGAATGCGTGTCTGTGTTCACCAAGGACTCACCTCTGCACGTGCAGCTCTCAAAGAAGCCTTTCTCATTTCCCTTTTCCTTTCTTTTTGTTGTTGTCTTCTTGCTGGAAAGCAAGAATACCAATGAATTCATTTTGTCTACAGCAAAGATGCAGAAATATGGGTGCCGAGAAAACAAATGGCAGTCCAAAGACAAAGCAAATGGGACTAGGAAGCCTCTCAGTGAGTAACATTTCCAGGGGGAAATACGGAAGAGCATAATGATGTTAATGGAAAGAGATGCGTTTAGGTATTCTGGCACCTCGCTGCCTTTGGACTTTGTAGCCTTCAACTCCTTTCCCCTCCACAGAGGAGGAAAAGGTAAAGCAAGCCCTAAGCAAACTCAATGTGTTTGATAAGGACAGCACTTCACCGGGACGGTGCCACAGCACCTTCTTACCTCTTTGCTTGGAGCTCCGTGGTGGGGTTGGGGCCGGCACACTGCCGGTGCTCTGGCCCCTGGCTCTTTTGTTAGCAGGCAACTGCGCTGCTGCCTGTTGCTCTTCGTCCAAGCCCTTGCGTTTCCCTCCAGCCAGGGTCTTGGAGACAGAGCGGGGGCACACAGCCAGGGAAGGTCTTCTCCCTGAGCTGGAACCTGCTGTTACTGGAAGCCCTCCAGCCTGGAGATGATCTCTCCCAGAAAGCACTTCCTGCACTGCTTTCACGTAGATCATTCCATTTGGCTCACATTGTACATCTGTTATAATCAAGAAAGGAGAAGCAGTTAGACTTCAAGGGAGCCCAAGGCTACTTTCAGTCTGCAGAATGGGCCACAATACTAGGAAATCTCATCTTGAGTGTTCACAGCAGCAGATCTTGGGTGAAGTGTGGGTTTGCATTTCAAATCTGGACAGGGAAGGTACTTGTAAATCCCAGGGACAAAGACCTCAAGCAACATGCAGCAACAACACTCCCAGGAAAGAACAGACAGAAAGCCTGACTAGAACGACATTGAATCAAACCCCGATGCCTGTTGTGCCTCTGTACCTCTCTTGGGTGCCACGTCACAGGCTGCAGTCCTACCCAGACCTGCCGCAAGGCTGCGCTTGGCTGGAAGACCGCTTGCGTCATCTTCTGGCAGAAAGAAACAAGAAATACTTGAAGAGCATCTCTTGGGAGGAAGATTTGAGCACAGCCAACCACCAACTTCAACTCTCCAAGTGTAGTTCCTACCATTTTCCTTTTTGCTGCTACAGCATGGTGCCATTTCTGCAGTCAGCACAGATCTGCAGTGGGCTTTCTTCACTCTTCCATCACACATGCACCCCTTCATGCAGCCCTATTTAGTGGCAGGTACCCACACCACAGCTCTTACCTGCATAGGCTTTCCGTTTCCCACCTTGCCCAGCACCATTGCATGGACGCACGGGCTCTGTCCCTAAAAAAAGAGATCGTGTGTTGATTTCACAGATGACAGTAGCAGTATTGTCCTGTTAGCCCGTGTCCACCCCCCACTAAAGAAAGACCCTGTTTTACAGACAGAAGAGAAACTCACTTTTGCATGGCAGTAAAGACAGTCCATCCCCATTGCGTCCCTCTGCGCGCTGAAAGGTGCAGCTGGATGTCTGGCAGCTGCGCCGCCTCTGAAGAGAGAAAGGAAGAAACTCAGGTCGGAACGGGCAGCTGAGAGCTTCCAGATCGTGCCAGAGATGGGATATCAGAGTGCTGAGACATCATTGATCTCTAAGGGAAAATACAGCCTGAGCCCTGCCCGTGCCATTAGCCCAGGCTGTCAGCAGTGAGCTCAGGATCCAACCGCTTACTGAGGTCCCAAAGGACCAGCAGGGCTCCCCCTGCTCCACTCCTTCCCTTTACAAATGGGAACAAAGAAGAAAAGTCAAGCCAAAGGAACCCAGCCATACCTTTCCGCTCACAGAGCAGGCATTGGATCCGCACTTGTCTCCTTGCTGAGACATGATCGCTCAAGTGTCAGAGGAAGCACAAGTTCTCTCACAAGCTCTCTCCACAGGAACTTTCCCTGCTCTTGGAAAGAGCTGGCTTCACTCTTCCTAAGACTGCCTCGATCCTCCAAATCTCCCTGCAAACAGGAACCCTGCAGAAATCATCCACAAGAGAAAAGTCAATGGGAGAAGTATATTCCCAGCTTTGTTCTGCCATGCAATTGAGTCTCTTGTGGAGGAAAAGGTCTGGGAATCAGCTGGCTGCAAGAACGTCCCAACGCTAGCTGCAGCTTGTGTCTGACTGCCATGGCTTGTGTCAGCAAGTGCTCTTCTCCATCTCCTCAGGAGCTCTGCACCCAGCCATCCGTGTGGTAGTGAGGCACAAGTTGCGCTCTGTTTCCTTATGAATGGTGTTTCATCATCCTCACCAAAACACGGGTTGGAATCTCCACAAGAACCTCTTTCCCCTGGGAACAGCCATGTGGAGGGGCACTGCTGGAGCTGGGGACTTCTCCCCGGCCTAGCATTTCATGTCTGTAGAGACACCTCCCAGCAGCCAGCCAGCACCAAACCCAGCTCACCTGTTGGGCCTGTTCAGCCTAAGCTGCGCTCAGCTCACCAACACAGCACAGCAGTCCTTCGGACAGGCTCTGCCAGGGTGATCTGTTCCACGAAATGCACAGAGCTCAGTCTCCGCGTGCAGCACGCTCGCCAGAGCACCAGCTCTGCTCACCACCTGTGGGACACGTGCTCCTCCCACCGTGCCAACCATTGAGACCTCAGCAATGCTCGCATGACTTCTGCGCTTTCATCATAATGGAAGTGGACGCCTCCTAGATCCGAATTTAAGGAAACCAACGCCAGGGTCAGCCCATGGGGTGATCTGAAGTCAAACAACAGGGAAGTGAAGGTGACTCTTGCGCAGCTGTCATGGTTTTGTAATTTTCATTAAAAACCAGTCAAGACTAATGTGGCCTCATAGTGCTCAATGGAGTCCCAGGGGAGATCGTGGGAAGGAATAGGGGTGCACATCTGTATGCCCCGAGGCTGGTGCTCACCTCTCTGATTGTGGCTTTATGGCCCAGGGCCAGTGCCGGCCTCATGGGCTGGGGTTTGAGGCCCTTGGACCATTGCTGGCCTCACTGAGTGGGGCTTCTGCCAGTTGGATACAGCTGCTGGCTGAACTGGCCAGGATGGAGCCTTCCCTGTGCAGCCTCCCATGTGCATATCCACCCCAAGAATGGAAGTCCTCCTTCTATATGTACTCCTTTCAACCACAATGTGGAAAGCAAACCATTTAGGCACCTGAAATGCTTCTGCTCCTGCAGTCTGGCAGAAAGCAATGCCCTCTGTTTCATGCCACCTCTGCACAAACTGGAAGGGAATGGGGAGACGTATGTCAGAACCAATGGGACAGGACTTCACTGGATGCAGTTTAAAAGCAAATCACCCCAGCTCTTGGTTGGGCTGTTGCCCTCTATTGCTGGGGATCCCTGACCCCTGGCCACTGGCTTTCCACCCATGCATCCTTCCTTGGAGCCAAGTGTGCCTTTCCCAGCAGCAAGCACCAGGCTGGAGTCAGCACCAAAACCAAAACCTCCTTGCACCTTTCCCGTCCTTCTTTCACACATCGTCTTTTAGTTTCAGAAAATAGGGCCAGACCCCAGTGAAACAAGAGCTCTAGGACAAAGCAGCTGCTTTATTTTCCTCTTTCCCTTTCCTCATCTACACCCCACAGAAAGACCATTTGCCAAGTAAGGGATGCAGTGATCAGGTGTATGAGGGGCAAAGCAAATCAAGCTTAATTTCAAAGTCTTGCCTCTTCCATGTGACTTCCCTGAGGTCTGATACAATCATAGACTCATCTGATACAGTCATAGATTCATAGAATAGCCTGGGTTGAAAAGGACCACAGCGTGCAGGGTCATAAACCACCAGACCAGGCTGCTCAGAGTCACATCCTCCCTGGCCTGGTCCTATCACTATCCACCCTCAGGAGTGGGGACAGAGATGGTTTCAGGGCTGGCTCTGGGAACAGGCCTGATTGCTGCTAGTGAGCGAGCCAAAGGCTTGATGGCGAATCTCCTCTTCCTTCCCAACTGCAGTGAGATTTGACATGACTCCAACCTACACCAGAAGCCTGAGCACTGCAAGTGTTGACAGCGGGCAGTTGCGAAGGAGACGGAGCTCACTGCAGAGGGAGAGCATTGCCTACAGGTGAGGCTGGAGGCTGTGGGCTGGGATGTGCATGGGGGTGACCCAACGAGAGCCCATTCCCTAACGCCAAAGGGTCGCTGCTTGTTTGTGGCTGCCCGAGAGAGGGATGGGGAGGCCAGGAGCCCCCCAGTTCACAGGGCTGGTCCCTCTCCACGTCTCCAGAGAGCCATGGGACAGCCCATCAGCTGTCTGTGGGGAAGGCTGCATTACAGCCCAGGCTCCTGGCTCAGGCTGGCGGGATGCGGCCCCAAAGCCATCAGCCACTCAGGCAGACCCCTCCCGCTCTGTCCTTTCAGTCTTCTGCCACCAATCGGGGCTGTGCTTGAAGCCCCAAAGCAGCCGATGACCTGCCAGCTGCAAGGCCAGGAGGGAACAGAGAGCCAAGAAGAGCTGGGCCCAACAGGATGGGTGGACGTATCCAATCTGTTCAATCTGTTCAGACGTGTCCAATCTGTTGATGTTGTTGCTGCAGCCCCTTTGCTGTGTCTGCGGCGGTCTGTAGGGAAAAGGGGGATCAGGTCAGATGAAAGCCCCTTTAGGGCTCATGGCGGGGGCAGTCCCGCTTTGGGTTGGGGGTTGTTGTTGATTATGGGACGGGGGTCTGCTCACATCCCCTGTGAGCCCCTCCCCCCCAACCCCATCCCATAACCCCTGTGACCCCCCCCAACCCCATCCCATTCCAGCTCCCTGCAGGTCACACAATGGAGCTGCTGCTGCTGGTCCTGTAGGAGGATGGTCCTATGCCCACATCCCCAACATCCTCAGCTTCACCCCGTGAGGTTTTTGGGGTCCACATCCTCAGCTTCACCCCAAGGTTTTGGGGTCCACATCCCCACCGGGTGTCCCCAATGTGTCCACAAGGATTTGGGGTCTCATGTCCCCATAGAACCCCAAGTGTCCCCCCAAGGTTTTGGGGCTCACAACCCTGTTGGATATTGGGGAGGTGGTGCCTGCATGCAGCAGGGCTGGAGTCAGGGAGGTCACAAGTGTCTGACAGGGGTGGTCACCTGTAGCACAATATAGGGTTATACACCCCCCATAACCCCCCACCCTTCTTTTGTGTATATGTTGATGTTATTTAATGGGGGGGTGGGGGTCTTCACTCACCACTCCCCCCCCCCACCCCCCCGAGCAGCACTTCCTCCAGCTCCGCTTTGAATTGCACTTTGGCCGCCCGTTTCCCCACACGCTGCAGCCGTTTCCACACCGAAGCCATCGCAAACCCCCCAAAATAAAGCCCCCCCCCCTTCAATATATACTCATTAATAACACACACACACACACCCTTTATATAGAAACTCAGAACGCAGCGTTGGGTGCGGCACAGCCCCGGGGCAGGAAGCGCTGATGATGGGAGGGGGCTGGGCCATATACACTCATATGGGCCCACCCCTAAGCTCTGCCCCCCTGCACGGAAGGACACGAAGTTCCCCTGTCGTGGCTGTGGGTGACCACTAGGGGGAGCCGTAGGCATAAAGATTGCCCCCCACGCCCCTTCCCCTTCAACCCAATGTGGTTCCAAAGAGACCCCCCCGCCCCCCGCATTAAACTGGGGTCTTAGAGTGCCCCCACTGACTCCAAATACCTCCCCCAACCCACCCTATAGACCCCAAACCCACCCCACTGCACCCTAATCCCACCCCACAGCCCCCAAAAACCCCCCCAAGCCCACCTTAAAACCCCCAAAGGCCACCCCATAACCCCCAGATACCCCCCAAACCCACCCTATGGACCCCAAATCCACCCCTCAGCCCCCAAATACACCCAAAACCCACCCTATGGACCCCAAATCCACCCCTTAGCCCCAAAATACCCCCTTAAACCATGCTGGGGCCTTGGGGGCGGCTGTTGCCGGCCCTCAGCCCACAAACCTCTTCCGCTCCCTCTGCCGTTCTCCCCCCTCCGCCCCACGCAACCAGGTCAGGCCTCTCCGGTCTCCACTCCCCCTTTCCCCCATTATCCGCAATGGTTCCGTGCCGTAACCCGCTCCCCCGGAGGGAACGCGTGCTCTGCGGAAATGAGTCTCCTGGGAAACGCGATCTGCTTCACTGGCGTTCCGCCCTCGCTTTGGTTCCTACGGTCTACAGAGCCGGAGGAAGGCGATCCCGGGGAGGGGGGGGGGGTGTCCTCAGAGGGGTGGGGACGTGTCAGCTGTGTCTCCACGGAGGGCTGTGTGTCCCCCCCCTACAGGTGGAGCTGCTGCTGCTGCTGCTCGTGTACCCCCGTGGGCGCCCCCACCACCACCACCCAAAACGAAGGGGGGCTGCGGGGATACCTGAGAGCATTGGCTCGGGCGCCCGGCCCCCCCCGGCCCAAAGCGTGCAGCCGCTACCTGCGGCGTTTGGCCGCCCGGAGCCTGGGGGGGTTACGGGAGGGCTTTGGCACGATGGGGAGCCCCGGAGGGGGGTTACGGCTTTGCCTCCGTTTGGAGCCCGACGACGCGACCCCCCCTCATCGCCTCCACATCCTGGCGCTGCTGCTGCAGGTGGGGGGGGGGGGGCTCAGGGCTGATCGGTGCGGTTGGAGTCGGGGGGAGCAGAATTAAGGCTCACCCTGCGCCCCTCCCGCTTTCCCCCCCCCCCCCCCCCCCCCACTCACCATGTGGGAAACGCTGGGGGTGGGACCTGAAAGCCGGTTGGTGTGGGAAGGGGCTCGGCCCCCCACCGCCATCACCCCCTTCGTGTTGGATGAAGGGGAAGGAGATGGGGGGTGGGTGGCAGCCGCCTCGTTGCCCCCCCGCGGTCTGGCCATAGGAAATAATTCATCTCAATTGTTTTCTTATGGATTCATTTGCTTCCTCGAGGTTGTCCTGACATTCGGCAATTTCCTTCAGTAGCGTTTCGAGCCTTTTCACTTCTGCATCCTTCTGCTGTAGAAATATCACATTCAAAACAGGACGAACCAGATCATTTTAGAAACAATTACAAGCCAAGTTGCATTTTGGTGTTAAAAACAGCCATAGACTCATAGAATAGCCTGGGTTGAAAAGGACCACAGTGTGCAAGGTTTCCAACCTGCAGACCAGGCTGCCCAGAGCCACATCCAGCCTGGCCTGAAATGCCTCCAGGGATGGAGCATCCACAACCTCCCTGGGCAACCTGTTCCAGTGCGTCACCACCCTCTGTGTGAAAAACATCAACCTAATATCCAACCTAAACTTCCCCGTATCACTTTAAAACCATTCCCCTTGTCCTATCACTGTCCACCCTTGTAAACAGCCATTCCCCTGCCTGTTTATATGCTCCTTTCAAATACTAGAAGCCAACAGTGAGGTTTCCCTGGAACCTTCTCTTCTCCAAGCACAAGCCCAGTTCCCTCAACCTGTCCTCATAGGAAAGGTGCTCCAGCCCTCTGATCATCTTACTGGCCCCCCTTAGCAATATTTGCAATTCTCTTTTGCCTTCCTGCAAGCACACCTGCTTCAGGGCACATTTCATCCCACTGTTAGGCCTTGTAAGAAGCACTATGGCAAGTCCATATGCAGAAAACAATGGCATTCCATTCACTAACAGAGAAACTATTCTGCCCTTGCTCCTGACTCTTGTCCCTGCCTCCTCCTGCACTGGGCAGTGTTTGTGGGCAATGAAAGAAATACCCACATTCTGGAAAATACAGACAAAAAAGAAACAGGCAGAAAAGCGGCACTAATACTTTGTCACTGGTGGGAATCTCCACAGAAAGTGCTGTGCTAAAGGTGTGAGGTTAAGGGATCATCACTGTCACGATAAAAGTCACAGCATGGAAGATTTAGCGATGGCGTGCTGACTAGAAGGAAAAAACAACACTTACCTTGGAGCTTGTTCATTTTCTCTCCTATCATCGGATATCTTATCATCATCTACGTAGCTCTGAGGTTGGCCAAAGCCTGTTGCCATGAGCTTTGCTAAACGCAACAGTGCTGTGGCTCAGAGGTATTACACCGGCACATAGCATAGGAGAACTCCATAACCCAAGTGTCAAGGGAAGAAGAAAGGGGAACTGTTACAATTAATTACGTTCACTAAATTGATAATTGTAGGCTTCTTGTCACACACTACTGCCTACAGCAAAACAGCACAGATGTTCACAAACGTGACAGGGATTTCTGCATACAAGCAACCACTCGAGGCTGAGCACTCTCTCCTGTCCCTTTGCCATTCCTAGAAAGACCCAGAAGAGCTCAGTGTTCTCTTGCTGTTAGTTTACATCCTCCAAGCACTTCCAAAGGCACGCTGCTCTGTAGAAAAAGCTGAGCTGCCCAGAAAGTTTGTGCAGGAAGAAGGCAGCAGTGTCAGTGCACGTCATCCTGGGGGATCTGAAAGCATTTGTGAAGAGAACAGGGAAAGGAGAGGGAAGAGAGCAAAACCAACAGGCACTAGCACTGCTGCCCACAGGGGGCGGGGCTTGAGGCAGGGCCTGTGCCAGAGGGGGGCCTGGCACAGTTAGGGCCAGCTCAGGGCCCAGAGCAGAGGGGGAGCAGGCAGAGGCAGGGCCTTGGGGCCCAGGATGGAGGAGGACCAGGCACAGCTGGGGCCAGCTCAGGGCCCAGAGCAGAGGGGGACCAGGCACAGCTGAGGCCACTGCAGGGCCCAGGTGAGAGGGGAACCCAGCACAGTCGGGGCTGCTTTGGGGCCTGGGCCGGAAGGGGGCCCGGCACAGCCAGGGCCTATCCCCCTTTTTTGCACATATGAAATGCTCCCAGCTGTGCTGCACAGCAGAACATCTTTCAATGGAGATGAAAGCCTGTGAAATGAAAGAATCGTTTCTTATTTCTTTCACATTTGTGTTTGTTGACTGCAGTTCCAACCAGGTGGACTCGCAGTGTCTTGCAAGTGACACCTGGAAGCAGGTACAGACTGGAGACACAGCACCCTCAATGTCCAGGTGAGTAACAGCAGCCAAGGAGGCCTTTGGGCTCTGCAGGGTCCAAGTGTGGAGCATTACACACAGGAACAGCTGAGTATAAAGACAGTGGCAGAGCTGCAGAGCTTGCCATAGTAGGGAGGCACAGTGGCTCAGCTCATTTCCCACAGTAACACAGGAAATAAGAGCCATGAGGGAAATGCAGATGCCTTCTGTCCCCATCAGAGGGGAGGAATGAGCTGCACTTCCACAGAGACATTCCTCTCACAGCCACTCACACCTCAGGTGTGGAGGGACGAGCTGGGGCTGCTGGTGGCAGCTGTGGAACACTGCCATCTGTGGTGCTCCATCCTGCCCTGGAGGGGCATGTAGAGCTGAGGACCTTTGTCACTGCACAAATGACTGCAAGCAAGATGTAGCAGAGGGAACATAAAGCATTTAATAACTTATCATACAAAGCAATGAGTAATAGAAATGACAGTATTTCCAACCAAATATCCCCCATCCTAGCAGTCATGCCTGATCTCTACAGTCCCACCCAAACAATTTCCCAGCCCCCTCCAATTCATCCTCACTATCCCACCCCTGAATTTCCCTCCCCCAATTCCCACACAGTAATTGCCCACACTAATTACCAGCATGCAGGGCATGGGGAACACCTGTTCCTTGTGTGCAGGCACCTGGAAAAAAAAGAAGTGTCAGGGAACTGGAGGTCTGTAGCAGGTTGTGGAGGCTCTGTATAGAACATAACCCCAGACCACAACCCCATCAGCTGCTGGGGCAGCAGCATCCCTGTCATTGGGGGATGTTGCCAGTGGTGGACAGGGACACAGGGAGAAGCCACACCTTGGTGTAGCTCTGATCTGCTCATGTCCAGTCCAATCCTCTATAGCACTTTCCATCTTCTGTCCTTTGTTCTTAACCGTATCCTTCCTTCTTTTCTGCTCTTTTTCTTTCTTTTAGGTGTCTTACCTGTATCTGCTTTTCCCCTCTTCTGTTCTTTTACTGCTCTGGTCAGCATCCAGTGTCTGCACCACAACTCTAGGTTTTGGGATCGAGAAAGGTACACAGGGCATAGATTTGTACAAGAAAAGCTCTCTTGCTGTGCCCAACAGGTGACAAAAAGGGGCCCTCAGGACCACAAAGGCAGCTTGTTTCTCCAAAAAAAAAATAAACTTAATTCTTTTCTTTATAAGAAGCATTAGAATCTTACAGAGAAGATGAAAATCATCTTCACTATGCTTTTAGACTGCGCATAGACTAGACCAAGATGTGTGGTGTTGCTTTGATACCTTATGAGGAGCACCGGTATTAGTGGATGAAGCTAACATTGTCTCAGAAGCACAATAATGGAGTACTTTTGTTTATAGTTGGCCTGAATGCAGTACAGGAGTGTGTTGCAGTAGTACTTGTTCTGAAATTCTAGGCTATGACTAAGAAGTTTAGCAGGGTCCAAAGCACTTGTGAAAACAGTAAAATATTACTTCCTGTGTTAACAAATGAGTCTGTTACAATAGGATGATGAAAATAATGCTGCTTTAATGTGCTAATCATCAAACAGAGGATCTAGTCAGATTTCTAACTTCCAGCTCTTTAATTTTAGAGGTCTAGTTTGGAGCCTAGGGGACACATACAAGTTTGCCTGCGTATTAAACCCTTTACGGCACGGGAGAGAGCAAATGGGTCACAGGTAAGGCATTTATTTAATCATAAACAAAAAAACAACCCTTAAAGTATATATGTTTTCTTTCCTGTAAGATGACCTTTTAAAACTTTTTTCATGCCTGCATTACTTGTGCTTCCTTGTAATAGGGATGTGTTTCACTTGAGGACTCAACAAGCATTATACTGAAGTCCCCTAAGAGCTCATTGGGAAGAATGAGCGATAAAACTTTAGGACAGGCAACACAGAAGTTCACCTTTTCACAGGTAAATTAATTGTCTTTAAATGATTTTAAGTTATTTATGGGAAAAGTTGCTTGTCTTCTGTTACTTCATATAAAGCAAACAAGTTTTTCTTAACTGTCTTTAGAATTATCAACGTGTATCTGACTCCTTACAAGTACATAAATATTGCTTAAACAAAATAAAGAGATTAACCAGCTTCTTGGTAACATTCAGGTGTTTGGACCTGAAGCAACTCAAGAAGAATTCTTTGAAGGTACTGTGAAGCAACCAGTGAAAGAGTTCTTAGAAGGATGTAATTGCCTTGTTTTTACGTATGGCGTTACAAATGCTGGGAAAACTTACACATTCCAAGGTATGAGCAGAAATGCTTTTTCCTTGAATTAATTTCTTAAAGTGAGAACTACTTCTAGAAGAGAGAGATGTTATGACTTCTTACCTAGTTACTCAACAGGCCTTGTACGTTGCCTTCTTTTGAATACTAGTAGCCTTGAAAAGTCGTCTTCTTCCATAACAAATATTACTAAATTTACAAGTGTGTAAGACAGCATACACTACAGTAACTTTGGTTTTTGTTCCTACTATAAATGCGTGCATCTTAAATGCTGTTCTTTATTTGAAGGCAAAGTATGTCTGAGTTTGTTTGATTTATTGTAGGCAGAAATTAAACATTCTGAAACATTTGATCAAGGTATTTCAATCTTTTTCCAAATTTCTGATTTTAGTAATAACAGCAGCATAGAAGATTGTGTTCCCTGAGCTTTAGTAGTACAGAAATAGTACATCAATGTCCTTTCTGGCTGGGAGCAGTTGTTTTTTATGTTTAATATTGTCATAACAAATGAAACGATTGGGTTCACAGGAAACAAATTCCCCTTATTTCTGTTATTTAGTGTTCTGTTACTATGTATTTCCAATAGTTTTATATGCGTGGAGCTGAAGACTTTCCCAAAGTAATACCTTTTTAGGACTTAAATATTAAGAACCAACAGGGTAGTATGTTCAAAAATTATCTTTCTATGCATCTTCCCTACAGCACTATAGAAATTCTTCTGCGTATTGTCCTCTCTTGTGTTCATGACTGACTTTAAAACACTGAAGCTTGCTTGGTATTTAGTGACAGTGGAAAAACTAAGGCGTGAAGTAGGCAAGATGTGGAGGTAGTTGTGTGCTCCAAGAAAAGGCAGTGGGAAAGGAGCTGAGTTACTTTAACAGTTTTTATGAGACTTGTAGATATTTATAAATAGGGTTTGTGGGACGAACGGAATGTTGTAGCAGAGACATCACTCTGGTTGTTATTTCAGGGTTGTTTCAGAGCGGGAAGGGTGCCTGGTAAACAGTTGAAAATCTGCACGTCTGTTAAATGTGGGAGTTTGCTGTGGGTTATTTTTTCTTCTTAAGGCTAAGCTTATGCAGAATATTCTGGCTGTTTTAAAGTGATGCCCTGTAATGTCTAAGGAATGGGATGTGAGCTGTTGCTTAAAGCCAGTATTTTTCAGGGAACAGTCTAGTAACACTGCAAACATTGCTTCAGACTGTAACTGGCCTCTAAATTCTTTGTGTATACTTTGAGATTAGAATCAGTTATCTTTGTCTTCATTTATGTTTATATGTTGCTTACAATAGTAACCTGGCCCTTCTTTTGTGTATTGCTTACAGGGACAGAAGATGATGTTGGTATTTTGCCAAGGACGATGGATATGTTGTTTAAAACTGTTGGAGGAAGGCTATACACAAAAATGGATCTGAAACCTATTCGGTGGAGAGATTACGTAAAACTGACTAATGACAAAGTGAGAGAAGAAATTGCTCTTAAAAATTCGTTGCTTCATCTGACAAAAGAGGTAGGAAACTACTTTATAAAGAACTGATGAGTACATGCATCTTGTGATAGTTCAGTGTTATCCTTTCCATTCTGTAATGAAAGAGGGTTCTGTATTTACACACAGTTTTCTATTTGTCTTTCTGTTCCTGCTGAAAAAGAATGAAGCATCTTATTAGTGGTGTGCTACACCACACTGGGGTATTTTAGTTGTGGAGTATGTTAACTTGATCTTACTGATGAGGTGGTTAAGTTTGGACTTCACAGTGTGAAAGGCAGGTGGCAGTAAAATTCCTTCTGAATTATTTCAAGAGCACAGCTGAGTATGAAGTCTGGCTCCAATGATCTTTAAGTATTTCGGGGAAAAACAACACCTGTCTTCTACATGAACCAAAGATGTGTAAAACTGTTCTAGGTTTAGTGAGTATGTGGAAAGAAAATGCAGTGGACAGCTATATGCTGATCTCATCCTACTCCATTAGAGAGTTAAGATGTGATCGTGCGATATAGGTGCCTCCTCTAGTTTCAAGAACCGTGCTCCTAGGTAAAATACTTGACCTTATAAGCTAAGTAGGTACAAGCTTTGCTGACTATACAAGGCCAGATCTGGGTGAGTGTCATGTAGATGAAAACTTCTATGTTAGAAGTTTTACTTCTAAGCATACTGTATCTGGTAGGTGAGATTACTCCTTTTCAGTAGATGAGAATTTCTTTCTACTTTTGTGCTCTATAAAAAAGCAACACAACCTGAAGCCTGGGAACTGAGTATACATCTATGAACATCATGAGATCTACATGTTGGGAGCTATTCTGTATTTTCTATGACCAAACTACTTAAAAATATTATATTTACAAAATTTAGTCATAACTTCATTTGTGTAACACTTTGATAGCCTGAGTTAAGAAATAATAAGCTGCTTATCTACATTAAGTGATCAAGTATTCTACCTTAACTTCCTTTTCTGAGAGTTGACCTAATAAGCCATAGGATATGGAAGTCCTGAATTAAGAAAATCCCAATAAGAAAAATATTTCAGGAGTCCAAGATTCATGAAGGGTAAAATGCAGATTATAAATGGGCTATTGAAAATCATCTTATTAAATAACTCCTTTTCCTGTTGGGGATTCTCTCCCTATTTGTTCTTTTTCTTTCTGAATCAGGAAGCTGAAATGCATCAGATCTTATAGTAAAGGAATTGTCAGAAATGAGTAGTAAGGTGAAACCAGTCAAAATGTGTAGCCAGGATTTTTGTGTTGGCACCTTGGAGCTATACTGTATTGTTTTCTGGTAGAGCAATACAGCTGCTTTTAAAATAAATAAATAAATAAATAAATAAATAAAAGCAACCAGTGGTGTATTGGTGCTGTACATCAATAATAAATCCTAAAGTCTCTGTTTTCTTTCGTAGGTAGACCATCACAACAGCACTAATGACAAATCCCCAGCTGATTCTAAGGGTATGTTTTATATTAAACAGTAGCAATTAGAAAAGCTTCTGTAAGGTCAACGACTGGCTTTTTTGGCTAATGCTGATAATAAAAGGATTATTTAGCTTTTATTTGTAACAGAATGGAATAATGGGCAGGACATCTGGGCAGAAAACAGAAGGAATAAAATGGCTAGGAGACTACTGGGACATCTATCATAACCTGGTTTTATGAGGTGAAAGTAAAACAAAGAAAAAGAGTATGATTTCTGATAAGATCCCTAGTGGTTTTCCGACAGGCCTTTAGGGCACTTAAGAACTCACTAAATACTTTTTTTTCCCTAAAAAGTCAGAACGAAGTGTCCTTACTAGTTCAGTTCTCTATATTGTAAAGACTGAAGAGTTCTGAATATTTCTAACCCAACTATAGATGTTAGATTGGGTTTTGGAAGTGAAAAAGCAAGCTTTATAGCAGGCGTGTCTTTGCAAATGTGTAGGGCACGCGTCTTGACTTCCAGATGCTTGGTGTTTGTATGAGAGGTGGGGATTCTCTGTGTTTATGTTCTGGGAAAAGTTTTAAGCTGTAAGCTTAACTATTACTTATTTTTAAATGCAGCTAGTTTTACTGTCTCTACATTGACTTGTAATATTTTCTACTTTGCAGGTGCAGAAAATCTCTCAGAAGGATCAGACCAACTTAGCAGATTATCTATAGATGATTTTGTGAAGTTCTCTGGGTTTCATTTTTTGAGATTTACAATGAATGTTTTTATGATTTACTGGCTCCTTTATCAAATGACAGAAAAAAAAGGACACTTTGCCTTGCTCAAGACATCAAGGGATATTCTTACGTAAAAGGTAACTAGAATACTTTGCAAACTGCCAAGCTTGTCATGGAATAGTGTAACATGTTTCTTCTGAGATAGAAAACTCTTAAATGTGTTCAGTGTAGCTCTAGAAGTGTCTGCTTGAATGCGAAGGCAACAAGCTACATGTATGTATCTGCATCTTCAACAGTATTCTCCTTATTCCTGTACTTTGCCCATAAAGCCTGTGTGAACTCCACTGCCTTCATCATCCTTGAAAATGAGAGCCATACAGTCGTTATAATGCAGACAAAATCCAGATAACCCATCCCCAATAAAAACTACAAGCTAAAACAAAAAACTTCTCAGATTGACTTCTGCACCAATGAATACAAACTTTCGGCTTCTGTAGTTTAAGAACTTAGCTTTTGTACTTTCAGTACTAAGGCTGCTTGCTTAATTTGGATGGAACATACTTTAGTATACTGGTAGGATAAACTGTTGTGCTATACAATACCTTGCCCTTTTCTGTGGGAGGAAGAATCTTAGTCTTATCTGCCATCAGCTTGTCGTATGTTTGAGGCAGAGTTAATGAAGTATTTTATTGTCTTAACTAAATGTTCTTAGTTTGTATACCTTATTTCTTGTTCACTTTCTCTTTTGCTAATGAAGCTTGCAAAAATCACTTTTCCTTCTTTTGAAAGGTTTGCAGTGGGTTCAGATTTCTGATTCTAAAGAAGCTTTCAGACTTTTTAAACTGGGACAAAAACACCAGAGTTTTGCAAGCACAAAGCTAAATACTTGCTCCAGCTGAAGGTGGGAAACTTTCACTAACATTGGGTGTAACATAGTGTGGGGAAGAGGGATGAATGAAAATATTGTTTATGGCTTTTTTTCGGGGAAGAGGCTTTAAAAAGGCTTGATGTCTAGTGTTCCATGTGATATTTTGTGACAGTTTGTGATTCTAGTGCTTTGAACTAGAAGGATTAGTCCTTCAAGCAGATAAGTGCATACAAAAGCGAAGTGTTTTATCAAAAACTCTCAACAAAACAACTAAGCCTTCTTCCATGTAAGTAATGGTGGTTCATGAGGGGGAAGAAAAGCAAAATAAACCAAGACGGAATGTCTCTTTAAAAGGTTTAATGCATCTAGTAGAATTATTGTTAATTGAATCTGGAATAAATCCAGCAGTGTTTTGAACAGATGTTACAGATTTTAGAAAATGTGTGTATTTCTGGCTATTGACCTTGCTTCATTTCTCCTTTTAGCCACAGTATATTTACAATTAAGGTACTAAGAATTGAAGACCTTGAAATGCCACGAGTGACACGAGTCAATGAGTAAGTTCAGAGCAGAGTTCCCTTCTTCTTTTAGGATGAAATTGTCAGTTACTTTCAGTATTGATGTATTGATATTGGGCTACGGACACTAGGTTCCCTGATACAGCCCCCTGTATGAGTGGTGGTTCCCCATTTCCTGTCATTATGCAGTACTAAACCATCAAGTTGTAATGCTGTTCTATATCTTGTGCCCACTGTTCCACACAGTGTTCCTTTATCCTTCTCACTCAACTTCTGAACTAATGTAAATCCTCAGAAGGAAGAATATGGCAGAAAAATGGAAGCTGTGTTGGAAAAGAGTTTGGCAGGAAGTAGTGTGCAACTTCACTAGGAAAGCAACATTAAAAAGCATGAAAGGGTTCAAGAAATTGTTCCTCTAGGAGGAGTGGTTGTGTTGGAAATGATAAATAATCAATGTACATTCAAAGGCAAGAAAACTTAATTTTCCTTATCTGCCTTCAGATTATCACTGTGTGATCTTGCTGGTTCAGAAAGGAATACCAAGACGTGCAATGAAGGTGACAGACTGAAAGAGAGTGGAAATATCAATGCATCTCTCCTAACTCTAAGCAAGTGTATTAGTGCACTCAAGATCAGTCAGCAGTCAAAGTAAGTCCTTGTACAAACTGTAAACTAGTTGTAGATTTCAGATATCATGTACAATGTTTAAACTATTGTTTAAAGTGCAGTGTACGAAACTATGTTATGAGTGAAAACTATCTGTAGGCTTCTGCAGATGTGTGAAGACTTAATGATCTAAGAAAGTGATCTATAAACTTGCCTTCTTTTTGTTGTTGTTTTTTGTTTGTTTGTTTGTTTTTTCAAATAAAACCATTCCAGTTCTAAATTTCTGAATGTGTTATCATAGACTTAAGCAAATTAGCGTTGTGGTTTTTTTGTTTTTTTTTTTCTGGCCTTGCCTTCTCAAACAAGTCCTGGGGCAGATTATAAAATTTGTTTTCACTATTTTCACTTTAAATGTGTGAAATGTTAGACCTTTTCCTCCTTTGTTAGTTAGTTGCATTTATCATTTAGTTCTGCTGTAACAGTTTTCCTCAGGGATATTGCTGTGCTTTGTCCTAGCCAAGAGACATGGTCAGAATATATATATTATATATATATAATTTGGAAAAGAAAAATTATATATAGATATATATAATTACATATATACATATAGATATATATAATTACATATATACATATATATATATATTTTTTCCAAACCTTGATGCAACTTCATCATTCTTTCTGATCTAGCTAACCAAATTCAGAGAGAAGAAAGCCTGCTTGCTACTTCTGTCTGAGGTTGTGCTCTAAATGAGTGCAGACAGAGCTTTCTGTATTTTAAACAATGTAGTATTTATTTACAGTCACAGCTGGATATAATTGCAGAATTCTCTGCTGATTCTCATTTGAAGGTGTCTTTCTGTCCCAAAGATTAGGTGAGCTCTGTGTTCATGAAATGCCACACTGTGCCTGGTAGCCTATTCAAATTCTGTTATGCTTAAAAGTAGATGAAAATAGGCCTTGCTACTGGATTAGTCTCTTATCTGTCTGTCCTTTCTAGGGAAGAAGGATTCCTTAAAATTAGCTGCTGCTTAAAGTGCTTTGATTTATTCAGAACTGTTTTATTTGTTGGTCCTGATCACTTGAAATTTTAACAATATGGGGGAAATGTAGTGATGACTTTGATAGTAATTTTCTTTAAAATAAGAACTCATTTACCACTCCTGCACTAAAGCTACTTATGGGTCACGTGTGTTGTGACAGGAGCGTAGCTATGTGAAGCTTTTAGCTCTGTTGGCAGAATTCAGTAGCTGTAAAGAGTCCAGCAGGTAACCTCACTAGAGAACAGTGTGTTTAGTCACGCTTTAGGAGTTCTCTCCTAATTTTCTGTACATCACCAGCTGTTTGATTCAGTGACTTAACCTTGGTTTAGGAAACACCAGAGATGTTGTGATAAGTATATGCTTCTTTATTTCCAAAGTATTTACTATTGTCCTTTCCTAGAGACAATATCCTGAGAGAGTGGTTATCTCTGATTTTGTTGGGTACTGTTTTCTTAGAAGTAGATAGGTCAGTTTGCCAGATGTGGTAAGGGAAAGAGAAAGGTAAGAGAGAATTTAAGCTAACGTGAGGCTGTATGACCTATCTTAGGCTGGATGTTGAATGTACTTTTTGTTTTAAATGTTCTCGTGGGTTGTCTAAGAAGATAATGGCTGCATAGTAGCTGGAACAATCATACAACCTGTCTGCAAACTAGCAAAAAGATTAAATTCAAAACAACCCACAACTCAAAATGATTTAAAGAGTAGTGCAGTTATTAATGTGTTGTCTTCCACTTGGATAGCTCTCACATTGAAATGAAGCTGTTAACTTCTGCTAATGGGATTTGCTGTGGTTTTTGTCTTCAAAGGGTGCAGCAGCACATACCGTTTCGTGAAAGTAAGTTAACACACTTTCTTCAGGGATTCTTCAGTGGAAAAGGGAAGATACACATGTTAGCAAACATCAGCCAGTGTGCTTCAACCTATGAAGAAACACTCAATGTGCTAAGATTCTCAGCTATTGCACAAAAAGTGAGTATGTTGTAGTCTATTTTGTTGATCAGTACTTATGATTTGCATTTAAAGAAAAAATTCTGTTCTTCTAAGAATATGAATCTATTTGTGTAGTATCTGTAGTGAATCTGGGTGTTTGTCTCCATACAGCAGTCAGGTTTTTTAATTTAGTGTTTTAGTTGAGCTTAATTTTCCTACAGAGTTTTCTAAAAATCTCTACTGGGGTCTTTGTGTTTCTTTGGGGCGTGAGGGCAGAAGCATCTTCTGAGAATCTCATTCCTAAAAAGTATTCAACCTAACAAGAAGCAACTTGTTACATCTGGAGGAGATTTTATGCTATTTACTTAATTTTTCTCTCTTCTCAAAATATGATCCCATGTAGGAAAGCAAATCCAGCTACCCCATATGTTGCTGCTGTTGTAATTTTGAATATTGTCCAGTTCAAGTGTTGACAAAAGAAGTGGAGCAGTAAAGAGTTTGAAAAGCTGTGTTATGGCCATCAGATGCTTCAGTGGGAAAGTGGGGGTTAAGCGGAATGGGTAGGAGTGAGTGCTATGATATAACACTGAAGAAGTTAAGCTGTCAGATCAGTGCTACAGTCTTGATGGAAAACTTTGAAGTGCTGAGAGTTTGTGTTTGAAGCACAATTGATGGATGTGTGCCCTTGGATTGTGGCCTTATCTGAAAGAGGTTAAGTGTGAAAGTAGAGGGAGCAGCCTATGAGGGTGATGTGGCGCTGCAAGACAAAGAACTGAAAAGATGATGATCAGTTGCACTGAATGCAACTGGAAACTCGAAACATAAAAAAAGCAGAAATCTATGGCTGCATGAAGTGGCAGTTCTTGTACATTGTTTGCCTAGTGAAACTCTTGAGGTTAAAAGCAGGATTGGAGTCTGCAATAACTCTTTTGTAATTTCTTGAAAACTGGTTTAAGTAGTGACCAAACATCAAATACTATAAAATATATTAGCTGTTACTAGAATGCCACTTATCTTCCCCCCATATGAATCACTGTCATGTTGTATGTGAATTTGTGAGGTGGGTTTTGAAGCTGAAATTAAAAACTTCTTGTATGGCTGTCTTCATAGTGGCTATCCAGACTATCTGTAGAAATAACAGCTATTATGTAGTCAGCTATTCACCAGTGTTGATCCTGAGGGCATTCTTGATTCTGTGCATTATGATGTCATGGATATTAAAGAGCAAGCTGAGGCAGCACATAGTTCCATTGTATCCCTGGAGGACCCGAAGGAAGATATTGGCTGGTTTGAAAAGCAGCTGGAGAAAACTAACTTTGAACTGATGGAGACCAAAGAAGAGCTAACAGAGAAAAACACCAAACTACTTAAAACTGAAGAAGAGCTGATGCAGAAGAACAAAGGTGAGTTATGCGATGTGAAAGGTAGAAGACAGAAATAGTTCATTAATCTAAAATAGAAATAACCAGTTTGAGTAGGAATTAGAGGAGATGTTCTACCTTTGGAACCATAGCCTGTAGATAAATGATAGTTTGTTCCTTGTGTATATTCAGGTTCAGCAATTCCACGGTTTTTGGTTATTTCTTTTTTTTTTTTCCCCTCTCCTTTAAACTGCAACTAGCAGCTTTACGCTTTCGTAAGTATGGGGTTAAATGTCTATATCTTGATTTTTACTTTTATATTGTAATCTCTACTCTTCTTTATGTCTTGTTGATGCAATGTTTTCATTCCAAGAAATATAGAAAACTTTTGAATCACTCCCAATAAGTGAAGACCACATGCAAATTAATTAATCTGTTCAAAAGCTACCTAAACGTTAGAATATCTGGAAAAATTGATTACTTAATAAACTATCTATTGGCTACTTATGTAATACAACCTTTTCTGTGTGTTACAGACTTTGAAATGCAGATGATTAAATTGGATGAGTCTGTTGAGCAACTTAAAGAAGCAACTGAGGTAACTTTATGAAGATGTTGTGTAAAATTGTTTTAATTAATTAATTAATTAATACCAACTTGTGGTAGCTTAAAATGCTATTCCAGTAGGCTCAATTAATAGATTTCTTACTGAGCTTAGCTTAACTGAATTTGCCTTTAATGCATTGTGTAATTCAGCTACTTAACACTACATTAGAAACTGATGACTGAATTTTTTTTATTTTTTATTTCCAATCTCAATCAAGGTGCAGAAAGATGACATTACAGAGCTACAAGACTTAAAATCTCATTTAGAAGAAAAAGTAAAAGATTATGTGAGTTTTACACATCTCCGTATCCTTATACAAAAAAAGGAAAACACTAATTCTATGCTTGTAATCAACACATTTTTGGAAAACTGATTTTCTGTATGTAGGTGGTACTCGCTTGAAATTGTAAACAATTCAAATTTATCTGAAGGTAGTTGTTGTTAACACAAACAACAAAAATATCAGCGTGTTCCACTAACTCCTGCCTCACACTCCTACATCAGAGGAAGAGCAACAGTAAAAGTATGTTGAGTAGAGTCTGAAGTACGAGTATGAATGGTCAGGATATCTCCACGTTCTATGCAGTCCATAAAACTTTATCCTGACTAATGTACTGCGAGCTACTGAATATGTGAAGACTAGCTTGATTAAGTACGTGTGCATACCACTTCTGGTGGGTTTTGTTCATTTTTTGATGTTTGGTAGCCTGAAGTAGCTCTGAAAACATTTATAGTTAATTCTGTCACTCAGATCTCTAACCTTGTAAGCTTAGCAACTTGACCTTTCTTAATCTTTGACTGTCTGCATCACTGCAACTTAGTATTTCCATGGTATTAAAGCTGACTGTGATGAGTAGTCATGTCCTCACCTATTACTTCTTCCAAGAACAAGGCTCCAACTCTATCTGTGAGATTGTGTGGCCTGAACACTTCTGAGGCTTTTCTTTTCATAAGCTACTAAAGATGAATAATCAGTCCTTGGCAGTGCCAGCATGGCTTAACAATCATCATCTTGTAAGTAAGGAAGCTTCACTTGTGGTCAAGGACACAATCTAAAATATGCCTGACAGAGCTGACTAAGCTTTAAGGTTGGATTATAATCTGTCACGATGAAAGTGATTTTAGCAGCTTAGCAGAAGTGTGATGTGATGAACTTGTATGAGAGCTGACCATTTGCTCTTTGACCATGTTTGTAATTTTGTTGACTTCTTGGAAACAGGAAATTCTTTGATAAACTGGTAAACTCTTGATTGTGTGCAAGTCTTTTACTTTGTAACCTGCTCGGCTCTTGCTTTCCCTTGTATACTCTACCGAGTATTGCACTTGTCATTATCTGAAGGTGTACTTGTTCTGTCTGCTATTGAGATTTGTAACTGATGTCTATAGAGTCACCGGGTAAATATTTTAGCTGTATGGTTTTGTGTAAATATTTGCCTACAGAAGATTACTGAGACTTAAGTGCTCCTTTTGTTAAGCTTCAATGTAACTGATCTTATATCAATACAGGAAAAGACTACCTACCATTTAACTACCATTAAGTCAGAACCGGCAGAAGAGAACACTAATAAAGGAACTGAAAGCAGCCAATTTTCAGTGCTTTCAGTTAAAGCACTGAAACAAGAGAAAACTGAGTTGGAAGTGGGAAGAAAGCGCAGTACTGATGATGATAAGCCTACTGTGGAAGAGCCACCTCCAAAGAAAGGTACAGTTTCTTCCATCGTTGAACAGGGTGTCTTCCAAAACAATAAATTGCTTCCTATTCCGGATAGGAAGCAAAAGGCTGTGAAGCGCGTTACCTTATGGTATAAGGAGAAAAGCCACTGTGTTAAACTGTAAATAGAAGTAACTGTTATGTAAATATCCCTTTTTCAGAAGGTCCTATGCTGTTCATTTTTGAATGCTTAAGAATAAAAGTTTTTTGCACTATTTTTTTCCTTTTTGCTGCTTTTTCCTCATCTGTTGATGCACTTGCAGATTTGGTAATAGTTTTAAAGCAGTTTCTTTAGGATTGTTTCAACTGCTATTGCTGATCTTCTGAGTAGCATCAGCTGCTCAAGTGCTTTTTTTTGTTTGTTTGTTTTGTTTTTCCTGAAGCAACTATCAAAATTGTTGACGACCTGCTAATTGCTCGCTCATGGGCAATATTTGAGCAAAATGGTTTGGATAAGCTCTGATGCATTTAACTTCACTTCTGGGCACAGCTGAGTATCAGTGTTCCTAGAATTACGGAAGGCATATACAATGTAGAAGGGAAAATCTAAAACTTAGCTGTAGTCCCTTCCTTTCTTGTATTCCTCTTGCAAAATATGTGCAAGGGAGAAAGTCAAGGCCTTCTTTGGATGAGATGCTGTTCTTGGATGATTTGTCCCTGCTGCCTTTATTTGGCATAAATATTGAATCCTAATGTGACCACTGAATGGCATCACATATAAGCATCTTACCAGAGACTGAGGGAGGGATGTGGACTCCTCCATACTCCAAATAGTAGTGGGTTTGTTCTAATCATATGACCAAAGCTCTCATTTAAAAATTAATGACAGCAATGCTCCACATAGGAATTAAAATGGGTAGCTGATAGTCACAATGTCAGCATGAAGTTTTCGGTTAAGAAGTACTGAGTATTCAATCATGTTAAAATTTTCTTCTATTTGTGAGTATTAATAGCGTCCAATTTCAAAAAACTCTTAATATATATTCTTTAGCTATGTTAAATATACACAGTAGAACAATGAGCACAGGTATGTTGTGCTGGTTCTTTTGTAGAATTAGTTATATAAGTAGCACGAGCAAAAGTGTTTTAGGAGATGCTAGGTTATCTCAGCTTCAAGTTCAGGGTATTTACACCATTCTCTGAGCTTTTAGGTCTTGTTTCCTATGCTCTGTAATAATTCTTTTTCCCTACTTCCTCTGTAAGGAGCTTCTAGACTGAACATTACACATCTTCTCCCTAGTCTTATTTATCTTGCTTTAGTGCTTGCTTGTTGTTTTCAGCATAAAGTGTTTAGATTACTTATAAATCATATTCCCCTCACTAGTGTTGCTGGGAGCAGCAGTCAAAACCCAAAACCTCGTTTGGGGTGGAATACGCCACTGCTGTTTCTTCAGTATGACTTTTAAATCAGTTGAGGGCTGTATATAAAACTCCTTAGATGAGTTAAGAGGCTGTTTCCATGCAGTACATGTGAATCTGTATGTAATGCAGGCTGCACGTGGGCACTATAAAATTCTGCATTTCTGTAGTTGTAGTAATAAAAGGACTGTACAAGAATCACCATGGAATATATTGTTGTGGTGACCCAATCCCTAGTAAGTCTTGACTTATATTTATTTTTTTTAATACTTAAAGTATGCATATTATGGAATGGACATAACTGGATTCTAAAGCAGTGATGAAATACAGCAGAAGTTGCTTTTGATAGAAAGAAAATGCATGTGATTTTAGCTAATTGCTCACCAGTTAAAGAAAAAAACAGCCCCAAGCTAATGGAATATTTATGGAAACTTGAATCTGCAAATTTGTACAACTTTATGAGTGAACTTTATATGCAAAAGAGTAAGTGTGGACAGAAGTAGGAATCCTCATATTTTGTTTAGAGATCAACTGAATAAGAGAGACAGATATCAACACTTAAGTGATCAACTTGTCCAGGGTTTTATCTTTCTTTTGAAAGTAAGAGGACTGTGAGTTGGAATGAAATTTCTTAGAGAACTGTTTATCTACCATTTAGATGTAGATGGAGTGATTCCTGGCTGCCTTATAGGGATTGCTGAAGCACGGAAGATAGAAAGAATATAGCTGTGAATTATCTATCTCGTTCCCATGTTTCTTAAATCTAATTAGATTTTCTACTGGTGTGGAGTGGAAGGTTTGAGTAGTGCCATGGTAAAAGTGTTCTTCCAGACTGAAAACCTTTTGCTCTTAATTCTGTATAGAAATCTGAGGCACCTGATTACGTGTTCAGAGGACTTTAATTCCTTCACTAGTATCAAATACTATGTGATGTGAGGGCATGGCTTGCATATTACGACAGTGTTTCACTTAGAAGTTGCTACTTGGTGTTGTGAACTGCTGTGTAATAATGATTTTAATCAATCTGAGCTACATTCCTTTTCCCTTTTTTTTGTTTGTTTGTTTGTTTGTTTTACAGTAGTTGTAAATGAGAGAAAGAAAAAGAACACTGTAGAGCAAAAGAAAATTGAACACATGAAGCAAAAGTGCTCCACGTACCGAAAGGAAGTACTAGCACTGAGGGAAAGAACTGAAATCTTGGAACATCATTTAGCTGTGCTTGAAGAACAATGCAGAAGAGAAAAAAATAAAAAAGAAGATTTCAGTAAGCAGGTAACAAGCCTGCGTATTGAGCTTTCTTTTTCTGAAGAAACAGCTGATGCCCTCCGTGAACAAATTCTGCAGGGTCAAGCTGACTATCGGGAAATTGCTTCTGAACTGGATGAACAGAAATCTATAAATATGACACTTGAAAACAAAAATGCCCAACTAACTAACAACATAGAAGTTGCCAAAGAATATATAATTGATAAAGTGTCACAAGTAAAAGAAATGCGGACCAAATTAGATGAATTATACAAATGTCACTTAGAGTTTCACGCTATCAGTACTGACTTTGTCAGTGTAAAGGATTCCTCAGACTCTGAAAAAGATGAGACAGGGACATCTCAAATTAGTTCTGCATGCACTCAGTCACAGACTTCTTCCATCTCAGATCTTGTGCAGGACCTCTCCTTTAACTATAGTCTTGAAAGGATTTGGGAAGTATGCAGAAGTATTGTTGATGTTTCCTCACAAAAAAGTCAGCACATCAAAGCACTGCTTCAAGACAATGAAAACCTAAAGGCGGGACTGAATAATGCTGAAAATCATAATCGTCATTCAGAGAGTTAGGACGCTCCTTCCTGCTAAACAGAGAAACAGAGAGAGAGGGAAAGCCAATCTGTTAGCTGTTTACGAGCTTCATACACAAAAGAAAGAGCACACTAGCTCATGCAAAATGTTAGTCATTAGAAACTGAACAGCACTCCTTGCCCCAGCTTAGCAGTTGTGTGGATTCCCAAACCCACAGCTCCATGGTGCTGTTTGTTCAGACCCAGAGTGTCTACAGGTAGAGCCAACCATCTGCCTAGAAAGTCAAAGGGGGTCAAGTGACCAGGACAGGCACAACTGACATCAGCACCCCCATGCAGTGTTTGAAGGAAAAGCAAAAGTGCAAAGAAACCGAGCAAATTCAAACCAATGTGTCCTTTGAGAAATGGGTGCACCGTGGGAAAACGCCACAGCAGACAATCCCACAACAAAATGGGCATCATTGAACGAAGAAAGAGGCTGAAGTGAGTCACCTACACGCCACTTCTGCACATTCCACCCCAAACCTGGTTTGCACCAACAGCAGAAATCAGTGGGTTTTGGATCACTTCTAATACTAAGCAAGAGAAGTAATACTTGCATTCTGTGATTCCTCCTCCATATCCAACTACAGTCTTCTCAAAATTCAGAATTTATACAAACTTATAAATAAATGCATCACTCATAAAGCCAGATGTCTGTATTACTTTTTCTTTATCACTCTCCTTTCTGGCAAGTGCAGGTGACCAGCAAGCTGTGGATTTGATTCTCAATATGGAAGCTGGCACAGATTTGGGGACCAAGTTCCAGTGGGAGAAAATGTAGAGCAAGCAGTGGAGGTGGAAACTCAAAAAAGAAAGTAGCTTGTCAGCATGAACACTCCAGAAACAGGGCAGCAGTCAACACCTCCTTGCAAGACACCGATCTGCTTCCCTGCTCCATCAGGCTCCATGCCAGCCCAGTACAGCACTGCTCCTGGACACAGCAATCATTTCACCAAGACTCAGCTCAGCTACCACCATCACACAGTGGGACCAGCAGCCTCCAGCAGTCCCTTCAACCCAACCTGTTCTGTGATCCTGTGATCTGTGACCATGGGTGAAAAACAACTGCAGCTGCATCTGAGGCTGCCCCAGGACTGACTCAAACACACTGACATGGCAGGGGCAGAAAAGAGTTCATTTACAAAGTGAAAGCAAAATGTCTAACGGAAGAGACCAATGCTCAGCCTTTCCATTCTGAGCACTGTCCAGCTGACACGGCACACTGCACCGCTGTGCCAGCATGGCTCCTGCTTGGAATGGCTGCTTTCTGTGCCCCATCAAGGAAAAACTGCAGGAAAGATAACTTCAGTTTCACAGTCCTGACGTTGGTGTTACCAGTCCCCAGAGTAGTTCAGAATATCCTCAGGGTTGCTATAAATTTTCAGTGCTGACTACAGCCCTTTGGAGTGACTTTCATACACCCACGTCCTTCTGGTCCAGGGGGACTCTGAGCACTTGGTTAGTTCCACCTCATGTTGTGAGGAAAACAGCAAAAGCCTCTATAAGGGCTTGCAGTAGCCAAAACCTGGATCAGAATGCTCCTCCTGTAAGACCTTAAAGCTTAGAAAATGTAACAGAACTACTAGGTTTGCCATCATTGCAAGGTGGCAACAGCCCTCTTTGTAGGCTGAGGGTGCAGAACTCACTGCCTCAGCCAAAGTCAGATGTGCATTCTGACAGTTACTGGTGACATGCATTTCCTGCCCTGCTTAGAAAAGAGGTGTATTTTGTGCTCATATAGGAAGTGCTCAAGAAACGTGTAGATGCGGTAGGCAGGGCATGGTTTAGAAGGGAAATATTGGTGGTAGGTGGACACTTGGATCATTGGGGATCTTTTCCAACCTTGGTGATTTGATGATTCTAATTTAAAGGAGAAAAGACAACTTTTTAAAGTAATCTGGAAGGTGAAGTGCAAATGTCCAATCACACAGGGATGATCCCAGTTTGGAATCCAGCCTCTGCCCCTTCTGCTTTGGGTGCATGAGCTCCTTCCTGATGTAGCAGCTTGCTGGCTCCCTCTGCACCAGCCAAGGGAAGTGTGCCATGTGAGTGAATCTAATGCAGATGTCAGTACACAAAGAGGGCAAATAGGCCAGCACAGAACCTTTCAGCATCACACCACGACCACCCAACAGCAACCTCCAGAACTATGATTAACAAATAGCAGTAGGATTTACCTTTTCCTCCATGACTGGCGATGACTGCAGCGACAAACGTAACAGCCAAAACAGAGCAGCAATTGCACAAAAAGCAAGACAAAAAAAAAAACAACAAAAAAACACAACAACAACTATTAGAGAATGAAGGTCATGCAAACATGCAGCCCTATCAGAGACAGCGAATGCATGCACTTTTATTCATACTACTTGGAGGTGTGCACTGTACCCATTCCCCTCCTCAGATGGCAGCAGACACACACACCCCTCAGCAGTTCTTGCACCATCTTCTCTCAAGTGACAAGGAAGCACCCTTGGTGCATTTACAGCCTTATGCAAATATGTATTTACACAGTCTACCATATAAAACACACCCAAGCACATCCACAGGTGAAGGTAACCAAATGCACTCACAAACATGTATGAAGACATTGAGAGATTACACCCATATCCCCCCCAAAACACATCAGTGTACCAACTCACAAGTGCTGGTGTTCACCCACACGCAGCTGTGCAGACACAGGACCACACAACCCTCCAAGGCACAAACATACACAAATACAGCACACATGAACAGCCCAAAGCTTGAAATGAAGGAAAACGACCCACTTCCCAGCTGCTGTTCCTACAGATTCAGATGGAGGCCTGGCAAGGGCTGTGACAGACACAGCGAGCTGCTCTTTCTTCCCATTCTTCCAGGAACTAGCAACACGTTACATGGAATAGCATCCCTCCAACACAGAGACAATCCTCAGTGCAAGGTTTGTCCTTCATACCAGAGAACGGGGTGTGGGGGGGCAACCAGCCTAACACACTCCAACCATTACAGCTGTGATCAGGATTGGTTTGGGGCAGAGGAAAACAGAAACAACCTATTGAGGGAGCTGTCAGGAACACACACTCTCACAATCCTAACAACCTACTGGTTCTTTTCACCCCATATCTTCTCTTTCCATACCCATCATGCCTGCCTCCATTCACCTACAGAGGCCACCATCCAGCTTCTGCTCTTCTTTCCTTGTATAGATTTCTATATTTTTCCACTGGTCTGCTAGAAAAGCATTACCTTCAGATGGGAAAGGGTTACACTGTATTCTGTAATCAGTTTTATTTTTCTAAGCCACTCTCTGACATGACACCAATTTACTGCTCTGCAGAAAACACAGCACTGAGAACTTACTATATGGAAAGAACTCAGCCAGATCAGAATGTTCCTATTCCAGTTCCTTTTAGATCCTCTACAGATTTGTGCTGTCCTTCAGAGTTTGTGCAGGAGAAAGCCTAGATAAGTCTCTCTGCCTCTGGAGTTTAGGGTATAACTGCTTCAAACTGCTATATTGCTGCCCCTGAAACACTGCTGGATATTCTCCATGGCAGGAGAGCTGAGCTGCTCTCTGCAGAACAAAAGAAACAGGACCACACACTGACACTTGGCTTCCTGCAATGCTGCACCCTGCCAGCTCAGCAATTCCCAGCTCCCCCTGTTCCCAGCTGAGACATGGAGATGGCAACAAGACAGAAACGCACACATCAGCACAGCTGTTCTTTCTACAAACATTCATACCTTTCAGGTAGGTGGGAGAGGTGAGTTGGACTGAACAAAGACCTAATCCACCCTGTTTCTCCTTCACCATGGGTGTGCTTAAGAGCTTGTACAGAGACATCTGACAGCAGAGGCACACAGCCCAGCAGAAGTCTCAAACATGGATGTTCTGCAGTTACAGAGCCCATTTTCCTTCAGCATCCTCCCTTCCTTCTAACACAATGTTACGTTACCAACAGCTGTGAACAAAACTCCCGTTCCCCCCAGCAGCCCTGTGTGCACACCAGTAAGGCACCAGCACAGAACTAGAGGCTGACCCCCAAACCTTTCCCTCACAGCACGATGCTCGGGCAGGAGGCCAAGCACTGGCTGGGGAAGGAACATCACGTCTGCAAGGAATCGGGGAGCAGTTTGTGTCTCTCTTGCTCTCTCCTCTGCTGTTTTACAATACACAACCAAAACCTTGATGATCTGAATTCCTTCCCAGGCACTCCAACCCAGCAAAAGGAAACCACAGCTTCCAGAGAGCTTATATTGTTTATTTCAAGACCTGACACTTCCTTCCACTTTCTTTATCCCAAACCTAATGGACACACTAGTATTTAAATGTTACGGATCTAAACAGAAGGTACTAAAATAACCTTATGTTTAGAAAATAGGAAGAATATTTCTTCTTTTCTTCATTTGAAATTATCTTTTTATATGTGGTTTTAATAGAGTGGTTTTATATACTGCACTTCATTTCCTGCTACTGCCATTCCTTTAAACAGAGGCTGGCTCTGATCACTTTGGTGCTATGAAAACAGAGGGGAAAAAAACAAAGCACTTTCATGGGCATAAGTAGATCTATTGAGTGACTGACTCAGATAAATCTTCCCTTAAGAAACTGGGGAAGAAGTTACATAAAGGCTAATGTGTTTAACTACTCCAGTTTCGCTGGCTATCACACATGCACACAGACACACACAAATGAACACTCTCTTCCATCCCCATCCATTTTATGGATCAGTCTTTTACATGATAACTGAGAACACAAACGTTGCTTTCCAGAAGACGTCCATCTGCAGCAGCACAATGAAGTCTAAGCTTTGTAACAGAACACAAAAAACTCCTCTCTGTCAAACCTTAGAGAACTTATCCACAACTCACCCTCAACCCATTACAAAAAGCTTCAGGTACAATCCATGCCCACAGGGAAAGATCCTTTGGTTTCTTTCTCTTGCAAATATGCACTCATTTGATAAGTTCCTGGATGGCAAACATTATATGGAGAGGTTATGGCCCTACCTTCTCCCAGGTACACTGCCCTCAGTTTGATTATTTCCCACAACCTGCTGCATCTTGGATCGTTCGATGTGTTCCACATAGGTCTGGATCATCTGAGAAGAGGAAAAAATACGTGAGGCAAACAGAATAAAACAAAAGACTCCATTGGACTCCATGATCATTATGGGTCCCTTCCAACTTGGGATATTCTGTGATTTCTGTTTTTTGAATATTGTTTTCCAGCATTTACTTCCAATTCCTTAAAATTTCTTTAAAAAAGTGCTCTCTGATGTTCAGACAGAACCTCCCGTGTTCTGGTTTGCACCCTCTGATTCTTGTTTTGGCACTGGGCACCACTGAAAAGAGCATGGCTTCATCCTCCTTGCACCCTCCCTTCAGATAATGTTGATGCTCTCAAGTTTCTGAAGCTCTAGTCACTGTCAGGATGAAAAACCCAGTTCTCTGATGTGGTTTTATGGGTAAGCTAAGAGTTTGTTTATTTGGAAGGAATCAGGCAACAGCTTACCTCTGTGTGACGCTGATGTAAAGCATTATACTCTTTCTTCATTTCTGATTCACGCTCCTCCAGCCGTGAAACTGCCAAGAAAAGATTCCACCCATCAGCTAACATACAGATCTAGACATGCTCCATGCAAGAGAAGCAATGAAACCTGCACTACACTAGTGTGGATATGTCGCACCCTGTAGATTGCTCTGATTTTTATACCAAAGAAAGGGACAGCCACAGATTTCAGGCTTTCCACAAACTACATTAAAACAAACAAGAAAAAACAGCACATGAAGAATATCTGCAAGTATATGCTCATGGAAAGCAAACTACATAATCGTATCTGGTGCACAGCTTTGCTTACTCTGATCTGCATAGTTTTTGGTCTTCAGCTCCAACTGTCGAGTCTGAAATTCAAGGTGTTCCACTTGGATTTGTAGCTCTTTCTTCTGCTGTTCCAGTGCATCTTCAAACTCTATGAACTTCTGTACAGGGAAAAACCAGAGAAGGAAGCAAGGATGAGGAACAGACCTAAACGTATTTGACTTTTCCTCTTCTCTCCTCCTATACTATGTGTGCGTATATATACATATATATATGTACACACACAAAAAAAGCAAGAGATAAGAATTTCTATGTGCTTTAAGTTAAAACAGCATTTACTCAAGCTAGAAATACTTATCTTCTAAAATAAAGTAAAAGATGTACTTTGTGTATCATTAAGATATAATCTGCTGGCCAATGCAAGTTATGTAAACCAACACAGTTCCATCATCTTCAACAACACCTTTATCATGCTAGGCTGAATTTGGATTCCTGTTAGTTTTATGTCAGAAAAGCCAAATTCTGTGTCTACGGTCACGCATTTAGAAGTGCCTACGTCAGAAATCTCCTTCAGACATCAGAAAGTTCCCACTATTAATGATGTTGCATCTAAATTTTGCAGGAAACATACAAGCCTTGTGGAAAACCAACCCACAACCGTCACACCTCACAGTCTCCTTTGCAATCCACTTCCCAGATCTCAGACCAGAGGTTTTTTCAGGCACACATCAGAGAAGGGGTAGAGAGTTACATGGTAAAAACCAGAGCAACTTTGACAGGTGATTCTATAAGGATGGCACATTCAGCTCCAGAGCTGCTAAGAAAAACTTGAGTCTTACTTTTTCAGTTCTGTAAGTTGAGTTATGCCTCAATTGGTGCAGAATGGAAGCAGTGAGTGATGAGACCTCACAGCAAGAAAATCCCGGCCAGTCTTCTCTGGGCATCAGTAAAAAAGAAAAAGTTCTAACCAAGACAGCCACACTGAGCAACAGGCCTAAAGAAGCCATTTCACTTGGTTTGGACTGGTTGAAGCTATGCTAAGAAAAGCAGTATTTCCCTCTGCCCCCTCTCAGGGTTTGCTGGAAGCACTCCATGCTAATGCTCTGTTGACAAACTTCCAATTACAGCCCAGCGCTAAATCCCTCTCCCTTCTCACTTGCTTGGCTTTCACTCTTGTGCAGCTCTCCTGGCACAAGGTGCCCATCTCTTCCCAGCTCCCCACCCAGGCGTGTGCCACCCAGCCAGGCAGGAATTGTGCTTGGAGTAGCAATAAACTTTAACTGACTCTAAGGAAAACATTCACAGAACTCTCAACAGTAAAACAGGAAGCAAAAGAAAGCAGGAGACCAATTTTATTCCCACTATGTAGGTCAACTTTAATAGGATTCCTGGATTTGCTACCGTTGCTTTGGTTTAGTTTAGTGAAACCGATTGGAAGATTAAACATTCCACACTAAGGCTCTTCTTAGTCCTGTCTGTCTTGCAGCCTCAAAGTACTCAAACAAACTGCAAACTAGCAATGAGCCGACCACGTGGAGAAGAAACAGAGACAGCAGCAATAAAAATTAATGCCACTCTAAGTGTTCTCAGGGAAGAAGAGCATCTCAGGTGAGTGCACTGCAGCAATATCCTGCTCCATCTCCTACGGAGATCGAACACCAGCTCTGGGCACAGGGACCCAACGGCTCCTCACTCTGGCTCCAAAACGCTTCTTGGCTGTTCCTCCATCAGAATCTCCCAGCCAGTGTCTCCCCCTGCATCAGAAAGTCAAGACAAGCAAATAAAGTGGGTGCCGTGGGAGTGGCCACCCAGCAAGCATGGGGACATGGAGGCACTGTTCTCTAAGGAACTGAGAGAGACCTGAAATCCAGCTGCCCTGGTCCTTATGGGTGACTTCAACATTGCAGATGTTAACTGACAGTAACACACAGCTATCTATTTTCCACACATATGTTTACAAACTGCACCAGAACAGAAGGAAGGGATGCCATGGAGCCTGGACAGGCTCAAGAAGTGAGGCCTCAGGAACAGGTAATTCAAATGATGTTGAAGGGAAAATCTTCCTTTCTTTTCTACCCCACTACAATGAAATCAATGGGTGAACTGGAAGAACAAAGAGCCCACTCCCACTTGTCCTGGGAGAGCAAAGCCGAGCACAGCATTACTATTTTTTCCAATCCCTTCATACTTGCTTTCAAAGGATAATTTTCCAGCAGTTATAGGAGCCAGATATATTTTAAACAGTTAGTAATGATGGAACATGACGCTGCTGTACACATACAAATTAGTCTTGCTGGAGCCTCTCCCTGGATTTCAAGCAGGATCGCTGGTCTCTAACATCTCAGGATAAGGTTACAACCAGCACCATGGTTCACACGCTCATCGTTAAATGGAAAACAACGAGCACAAAATCATCTTAAGTGAAAGAACGAGTATTCCTCTGCAAAGCAGCGGTACACTGGAGATGGCTGAGCTTCCTGCATTACTGGCTTTCAGAGGAAGAAAATGACTAAAAATAGTAGCATGCGGTCAGAAACCATCATATCATATTAACAATAAATCAGGCAGAGTGAGCTAGATGTGCATATATGCAGAAATCTTATTATAAGGTCTTAATCTGGGCTGGCTGGCAGCACGTATTACATGCTGACGGGAACAGCAGCAGCTCAGCCGTCACCTTACCCTGCGGCTGGGCAGAGAGCAGAGCTGGGATGCACTGCCCGGGAGAACAGGGAGGATGCACAGCTGGATGCACAGCTGGATACACAGCTAGACGCACAGCTGGATGCACAGCTGGACGCACAGCTGGATGCACAGCTGGACGCACAGCTGCCTGTGAGGAGGGGGCTGTCTGCAGGGCAGGAAGGACTCACACCGCATTCCACTCCCCACCTGCAGGAAGGCTGTCAGCCAGGGAGCCAATGCAGGCTGTGCAGCCTCCAACTCACAATTTGGGGCAGTAATTAACTGGCAATTCGGGAAGTTACGTTGACAGTATTCTGTCTTAGGAGGCCAAGACAAAGAAATAGGGCAGAACCCACTGGTGGCAGGACGCAGTACTGCCTGGTGGGCAGATGCTTTGAGCTACACCCCACGCTCAAATCTTTGCTATCCTCCCCAAAGAGAAACACTCCTCTGAAGGAACACCTCCACCTGCACAGGAGCACACAGCCTCAGTGAAATAACATCCCCTTTACAACTGCAGCCCTTAAGGGCTTTTGCTTCTCTTGCTAATTTCAAGGATTCACAAGCACATCTTTTATGTGTTAGCTACTTTATAGTTGTAGATTGGTCTTCAAATGCTTCTGTGAAATCAAATGCTGTTATTTTGGCATATATCAATAAAACCATCTCCTGGATTCCTATTCCAAGGGATCTGAGCCTTTTTTTGAAGAATGAGATGCTCTGCCCTTTAAATGCTCTCCATGAAGCAGGCCTGGTGCTATGGCAGAGCCAGGGCAGGCAGATGGGCTCTTCCCAGCCCTGACACAGCTCTGCCCCCGCACACCATGGATCACTGTAGAGGAGCACAAAGGGAGCACGGGCAGCTAACAGAGCTCTTCAAGGCAGCCTTGTGGTAAGTGGGGCTGACAGGGCAGGAGGTGCTACTCGAGTGCAGCAGATGAGATCAGACTGGGAGATGCCACTCATGAAGAGAATCAAAACATCACACAGGAGGAACGAAGCGATGCTGATGGTCAGAGAGGAGCTGGGACTGGGCAAGGGCATGCAAACATCGTGACTGCAATGAGAAGACTTGAGAGAAGGGAGCTGAGCACAAAGCAAAGATGAGCCCCAGGTCAGCTGCAACACAGTGTGAGGAGACAGACAGACGTGCTGCCATCTCCAGCCAACAGGATGTCACACAGGTGAACACGCAGGGTGATCACACCAGATAAATCCTACCATTGTCATTTTGAACAGTGCAACACTCCAATTCATGCTAAAGCCTTCCAGGAAAGCCACCTGCTATTGCAGCCCCACACGCCCAGGGATCAAACCAGGCACAGCCAAGTGTCACCCAAACCAGCTGCACACAGATCCCTCCATGGGGCACTCCAACCTGACCCTCCTCCAGCAGGCAGCGAGCAGAGCTCGGCTCGTGCCACCAACACAATGGAGACCAAAGGCAGGACTGGTTTCTATTAATACTTCAAAGGCACAGATATCTCATGGAGGCAGAAGTTACTTGGAGTAAAAGTCAATGCTGGCACAAGAACAAACCAGTAAAAACAGGCTGCAAGTTAAAAAAAAAAAGAAAGTGGAATTCAGGAGGAGGTCACTTTTAGAAGAGCAGACGCAAGAGGTTTAAGTAATGGCTTTAAGACAAAGCCTGATACATTTATGAAGCAGCTTCTGTAATGCAACTGCCTGCAGTGCTGAGGAATGGGCTGCTGAGTCAGCAGGTCCCTCCCAGTTCTGTGCTCCTACAAGTGGGTGCCATCGTAACACCCGCTACAGAGCAGGAAGAAAATTCCTATGCAAGGTCCTATGCATAAGCTGCAGATGTCACTAACTAGTGGGAGCTGCTGGCTCCCTGGAGTGTAGGGAGGCCTTGCAGTGAGAGCTTGACGAGTTAGTGGGATGTGCATTAGGCTCCACATGAGGATTAACAAGGGAAGTGCTGTACTCTGCACTGGGACAGGGCAGCCCCAGCTCTGTGCAATGACAGGAGCGGCACAACAGAGGTGCTATAAAGGAAGGGAAGAAGATCGCTCACCTGGAGCAGAAGATCTCGGATTCACATGGGAAAGCTGCACCAAGGGGGGATCTCCAGAAAGAGACCCTTGCCAGCAGCAGTCTGCCCCTAAATGGGCTCTAGGAGAGGTGCAGCCATTACCCTGCGCTCACACAATGCAAAGCAGGTGGAAGAACACGGCAATACTGAAAAGCTGACGCTGTTCCACAGCTTCAGTGTTTTGGAGGTCAAGGAAAAGAAATGTGACATTCTGAGCCCTGCAATCACAGACTGACTGCACTGCTTCATTTCAAGGGACTTCTGACTTCAGTGCTCTTGTCCGGGTGCTTCTGCTGCCCTATTTTAGAGCAAGTGGAAAATATTGAGTCACTCTGCAGTCAAAGTGTCCAGAAAAGCTTCGCTTTTGGCTGAGAGTATTTTGAAAGATACTGAATGCAACCATCCTGGGGAAATGAGTGGCAGAACATGGAGACAGAAACCTCTGCTTCAGAGGAAGGGAAATGAAGGCTGTGCAAGCTGCCCCAATGGAGCAGGACATGGCTGGGTGCACGCTTATGTAAAACAAGATCTGGTGGTTCTGCAGTAGCGGGAACAGGAGGATACGACACAACTTTTATGCCAGAGAATAACATCCACTGCTGGTTTCAGTTCACTTAACATCAATAAACTAATGATGTAATCAGACGCCCATGACATGATATTGCAATACAGGAACAAATTACTTTGTGATCACCGACTCCCAGCTCCCCAGCATTGCTGCAGCTGTTGAAATGATCATTGATACACGCAAAGAACTCAACAGCAAGGGATTGAACATCGCTCCTGGAGGTGGAACCCCCACTGAAGGTGGGGCTGGAAGCTGCAGACCCAGGACAGGCAAAGCACACAGCGCCGAGTGCTGCTCAGGGACGGAGATGGGCTTCCCCTGCTACAGAAGTGCAAGGCGTGCTCTGGTCGGGGGTGCATTTCTCTGCTTACAATGAGCTGATGAACAGCAGAATTCTCTGTAGCATAAGAGATTTTCACTTCCATAACACGTAATCCACTGCACAGGAAGAGGCACACAGGAAACTGCTGCAGGTAATGGTGTGCTTTGGTCACACACAAAGGGAATGACAGCTGTATCTCACACACGTGAGCTGATAGCAGAGGCTACACAGGGGGCAAAACCCATTTGTTCTCATAGAAGCACATTATCTATTCCTTTCTGCTAACAAGGCCCTATGCAGATACTTTTTTGCCCATTCAGCTCAGATGCGCCTGAGGATGACAGAGTGCTTTTACATCTGCCAACAGCACCGTGCTGTGGGTCCGAGCGTCCCTGCAGGACGTAAATGTTGTCACCACATCTGCTTCCAGGAGCAGGCACAGCAGGAAGCAGCACCCCCTGTACCTGGTAAACTGAGAGCAGAAAGATACGAGTCCAAAGATGCAGGATCCATCCATGGGGCTGTTCCACCCTACGCCCCGAGCCCCACTCCTCCCCAGCAGCAGCACATTTCCAAGTATTTAATTCTCAGAAGCTACAAAATACCGGCTTGTGGAATGAAGTCCCACACTTGGAATTGCTTTTCAATCCCTCCCTGCCTTCATATGAATTTGAAAAGATCAGCTGTAAGTTTTATTAACACATACTTAAAACTTAAGGCTACAACCCAAATTGACCAGCATTAGTACAGGGCGATAAATGTCCTGGGCTCACGTCCTCACCATACAGCACCCAGAGCATCTCCATTGAAATACTGCACGGCGCTTTACTCTGGAGTCATGAAGGGATTTCATTTACCACATCTAAGCAAATCAAAACCCGACTCTGAGCAAGACTCCTGGGACGGAAAAAACCCTCTACTCTCCCAGTGTTAAAACACAGCCAATACAGACGCATACATTCCTTTCCCAGCAGCTTTGCAAAGACATGCTGATGACACGGCAGCATTACACTTCTAGCGGTACCAATGTGTCCGGCACGTCGCAGACCGGCCCTGCTGGAGGCTGGAGACGCCCGGCTGCGCCTATGGCCAGAAAGATGCCGGTGGTGTCGGCAGACTCGAGCGCTCAGTGCGGAGCAGCGCGCTCAGCTCGGCTCCTTTGTCCCCGCATGAGGCGCTGTGCCCCGATGCCGCCTGCTCCCAGCACCTGCCGCAGCCCTGGGGATCCGGGACCCGCAGCGCCCGGGGAAAGGCCGCTGAGATCAGACAGGGAATCATCTCCAGGGCAGGGGAAGTACAGGGAAGACATCAACCATCTGAGGGCCGTGTTTAAACCTGAAACCGGCAGGAATCCTCCAGTCATCCCCGTGCAGCCGGTGTTAGAGCTCGGGGCAGCGCAGCAACGCGGAGCCATTCCCAGCTATTCCCAGCCATTCCCAGCTATTCCCAGCCATTCCCCTTCCCCTCCGCACGGGCTGCACGGAGCGGATGGAGCGGGGCCGGGAGCGCGGCCTGCGATGCGGGTACCGCCGCAGCACATCACATCACATCGTATCACATCATCACATCGCATCGCATCATATCATCGCATCACATCGCATCACATCCCCGGCCCTTGGCGCCGCGCACAAGATGGATGCCGGGCCCCGTTGGCGCTGGGCCGCTCTCACTCACCTCCTCGGCCTGTTTGCGCAGCACCTTCTCCCACTCGTACTGTGTGAGCAGCTGCTCATTGTCCTCCTGCAGCAGCTCCAGCTCCACCTCGTGCTCCTGGTTATCGGTCAGCACCGAGTCCAGGTTCTCCAGCACCGTCACCACCAGCGGCATCAGCTCCTTCACCACCTCCTCGTTGTAGCAGTGGATGAGCCGCTCGAACTCGCGGTAGATGCTGTTGGCCAGGCCCGACACCCGCTCCGACATCACCGACCCCGAGCAATAGTCGTTGCCCGGGTACCCCCCCACGCCGCCATCATCCAGCTGGATCTCCAGCATCGTGCCAGCCCCACAGCGATGCGCTGCACCCCGCGTCGATCCGCTCCGTTCCGTTCTGATCCGCTCCGTTCCAATCCGCCGCTGCCGAGACCCACCGCGCTCCGCCCGCCAACGGGACCCAATGAGCTGCGCGGCGCCGCCCCGACACCGAGACGCGGCGCTGAGCGGACGAAGCTGCAGCCGGGCGGGGCAGGGCGGAGCTGCGGCATCCCCGTGTGTGCCGCGCGGGCCGCGCTGCCGCCGTGTGCATGTATGGAGCCGCCAAGGGGCGGGGAGGGGGGGGAGTCACAGAACGATGCGGGGCCGGAACGAGCCGAGCTGGAGAGCGGCAGGGGAACACCGGGAACACACAACATAACACAACACAACAACACAACACAACAGCACAACACAGCCCGACCCCCGGCCCCGCACGCACCACCCGATCCCGGCGGCGGGGAGCCGAGTCCCGTGAGCTCCGGCAGCGCGGGCCGATATAGGAGCGATATTTCTGGATGGGAGGAGTCAGGAGCTATAAGCTCATTTTGCAGCTCAATTAGTGATGCCCCAAACGCCTCCAGACCTGAACGTCTCTGCCCAGAGCCTGTGAAAACCAGGGCACTCCTGTGCGCCTGCATGTAACAGTAGTTTCAATGTAGGTAATGATCCTTCAAGGTGAAGTGCCTGCGGGTTCTGCAGCAAAAGGGTTTGATGGCCCCATTGAGGCGGGGATGGATCCAGAGAGAAAAACAGGGAAAACTGGCTGCCTGCCGTCCCCTTGGTCACCCCCATAGGACCCCACTGAGCTCCAGGCCCTTCTCAGCTCCATTGCTCCTCTCTGGACACACTCCAGGGTCTCAGAGTCCCTAATGCTCCGAAAAAACAATAAAGGAAGTTGTCCAAGGAGAGGTGAAAAGAACCTCATCGCTTATTCACTGCAGGGAAACATCTTCAGTTTGGGGGGTAAACGGAAGAGAAACGGCTGCATAAAATGACAGCTTACAGACAGGAGGAGGCTGTCAGGTGTCACGGTGTTATTAAAGGCCACAAGAGCACGAAGGGAAGGAGTGCAAGAGTGGGATTAGGGCAGGGGAGCTCCTGAGGGCTGCCAGCAGATCTGCAGCCTGCGTTCGATCTGTGTGAAACCCACATGGCACAGTTTGACTTCAGCACATTGGCACATCCTGAGCACAATGGAGTTATTGGTGCAAGGGCAGTGCCTGGGGGATCCCAGCTATTCTGTGCTGTGTAACAGCAGCAGAAAACAGCTGCAGAGAAACCTCAGAGTGCTCTGTGAGATCTCAGCTGCAGCTTATCTTGGGCTGTGGAGTCTGAGCACAGGGACAGCAGAAATCCATCTCCTGTCCTGCACTGAGCTGGGCCCAGCAGGGCAGGCAAACCAGGGCCTGATCTTTGGGAAGGCTCCTGACGTGGATGTGAGTTAGAGCTCAAAGATGAGTGTGATTCCACAATCATTATTGTCATCCTACAGACTCCACGTTACACAAAGCGGAAGGCACTTAAACCTGCCCTAAAAGCATCATTGCAGTGGGAATATCACATCTCACCCATGATTCACGGCCTTAAGCCCTGCAAACACTCCATTCTATGTGATGTCATTATACCTACCTATATTGCTAGCATGCTGTAGATTCGGTGCACGGCGACTTTAAAAAGACACATTTAAGGCTTGTCTCACAGAAAGGAAGAAGTGACCATGAAATATTATTATTTCATCTGAGATGTACTTAGTTATGGAATGGAGCACTGATGAATCACGAGGCAGCTCTGCTCCGAGCATCGTGCAGAGGAGCTCATGGGCTTCTCTGGGACTGCAAACCTCCCTCTGAGGAATCTTAACTGCAAGAAACCTGGCCTGAAGGTTTGGTCCCCATTCCCAGTGTTGTGACAAGAGTCACCTCAGTTCTCTGTTACTTTACTTCAGATAACCCCACTGGGTGACCCTTGTGTTGGTCTCTTACAATTGGATCTAGGAGGTGCTGGCTGCCTGTGTTTATGATGAAAGAGCAGCAGTGATGTGGGTCTGTGTGAGGTCACAGTCATTGCTGGGTTGGGAGGGTTTGGCCCCCAGCTGTCGAGCAGAGCTGGTGCTCTGGTGAGCGTGCTGCACACAGACACTGAGCTGTGAGCGTTCCTTGTTGGAGATCATCCTTTGCGAGCCCACTGCAGGCACCGCTGCGGCGTGTGTGTGAGCTGGGCACAGCCCGGACTGACCAGGCCAATAAGGTGAGCTGGGTTTGGTGCTGGGCGGCTGCTGGAAGGAGTCTGAGCAGAACAGCTGGGCTGGGGAGGAGCTCCCAGCTCAATGGAGGCCCTTCCGAGTGGCTGTTTGCAGGGTGTCACGGTTTGAACTAAAAATCCACCTGCGCCCGTGACAGGGGCCGTGGGCCCCGGAGGGGCCCTAGGCCGAAAGGAAAAAAATTAATTAGGAAAAGAAAACAGCGGCAACGATCTAAGGAGGCACACTTATTTACTAAATACTATATCGAAATACAGGATAACACAATATAATACAATATAATTGAAAATTGAGCTAACGAATCAAGCAAAATAGGAGAGAGAATGAGTCCCGTAACCGAGAGGCCTACTGTAAATCTAGGCGAACGGCTGAAGGCTCCCACACACTCCCCTGAACGCCAGAACTCGAAAGACGTCAGTCTGTTCTGCGACAGAGTTAATATAGAGTCCAGGTCCCGTGACCTATCGCGTTGTTCCCTGGGAGATGTAGTCTTCTTCTGTAAGTTGCAGATTCAGTAAAATTATTCATGCTTTATATGATGTTATGATGTGGAATACTGATAGCAAAAAATACAAAATTATTAAACCATGACATTCCACCCCTTATTCTACATCATTACATTATGTTTATACATACATACACACTCATATGTATAATTGTGAATAATCAGCAACCTTATTTTTCTCAACAATTTATATTTATTCCATACAAATCCCTAAGTTGAGAACAAAACTCTATAACCTAACCTACTATTTATTAATTTTGAGAAAATGGCAAAACTGCCAGAAAAAGGAAAACGTCAGCGGTAGAGGGGAAAGGCAGCGCTAGTAGGGCGTCCCCCACATCAAGGTGCACTCATCCTTTCCCAGCCACCACAGCAGATTTCCTTTTGACTTATATTTCTTTCCATGTGTGCTCTACACATGCATGGCCAGTGCAGGATATAGAGTCCAGATGGAAAACTTGCTTACAGAATGCCTAATTAAGGTATATAGAGAAAAAGTGTTTCCTTAACATTAATCCACTCTATCTTAAGTCCTATACCTAATTGAACTATTCTGTACCTAATTGAAATATTTTCTGAGACTCTACCTATATATTTACAGGAAAATCATTGGCTGCACTCCCCCAACATCAAATTCCCTTGTGGTACACATTGAACATTCCCATTTTTGTCCATCACCCACCATGTGCACCCAGGTCCCTGGGCAAAGACAGTACCCCGGAGAGGTTTGCCCTTTCCAGACGCTGGAAGGACCCAAACCGTCTTTCCCAACACGCTCTTTATGTGTACTACAGGAACCTTATCTCCCTCCACGGTACGTAGGGAGCTGGATTGGTTAGGACCATTACGATTACTAGATCCTCGAGTGTTGACCAACCAGGTGGCTTCTGCTAAATGGTTCTCCCAGTTTTTATACGTTCCGCCACCCATTGCTTTCAACATAGTTTTCAACAACCCATTGAATCGTTCAATCTTACCAGAAGCTGGTGCATGATAGGGAATATGGTAAATCCACTCAATGCCATGATTTTTGGCCCAAGTGGTTACAAGGGAATTTTTAAAATGGGTCCCATTATCTGATTCAATTCTTTCTGGAGTGCCATGCCGCCACAGGATTTGCTTTTCCAACCCTAATATGGTGTTTCGGGCAGTAGCATGGGGTACTGCGTATGTTTCGAGCCACCCAGTGGTCGCCTCCACCATGGTGAGTACATAACGCTTACCATTGCGAGATCGTGGCAAGGTGATATAATCAACCTGCCATGCCTCTCCATATTTATACTTTTGCCATCGCCCTTCCCCCCAAAGAGGTTTCATCCTCTTGGCTTGTTTAATTATGGCGCATGTTTCACAATCATGAATAACTTGAGCAATAGCGTCCATAGTTAAGTCCACCCCTCGGTCTCTGGCCCACTTATATGTTGCATCCCTTCCTTGATGACCTGAAGTCTCATGGGCCCACCGAGCTAGGAATAATTCACCCTTGTTCTGCCAGTCCAAGTCTATTTGAGCCACCTCAATTTTGGCAGCTCGATCAACCTGATGGTTATTTTTATGTTCTTCAGTAGCCTTACTTTTAGGCACATGAGCATCTACATGGCGCACCTTTACAACAATGTTCCTTATTCGGGCAGCAATGTCTTTCCACAGTTCAGCAGCCCAAACAGGTTTACCCTTTCGTTGCCAATTATCATCCTCCCACTGTTGCAACCACCCCCATAAGGCATTTGCCACCATCCATGAATCAGTATAAAGATGAAGCATTGGCCACCTCTCCCGTTCAGCCACATCTAAAGCCAGCTGAACAGCCTTTACCTCTGCAAATTGACTTGATTCTCCTTTACCTTCAGTGGCCTCTGCAACCTGTCGTGTGGGGCTCCATACAGCAGCTTTCCATCTGCGATGCTTCCCTACAATACGACATGATCCGTCTGTGAATAGGGCAAATTTCTTTTCGTTTTCTGGTAGCTCATTGTATGGTGGTGCCTCTTTAGCACGTGATACCTCTTCTGTAGGTGGTGTTTTTTTTTTTTACTCTCAGGCCAGTCCATGATCACTTCTAGAATTCCAGGACGGCTGAGTTTTCCCATTCGAGCTCGCTGAGTAATTAATGAAATCCACTTACTCCAAGTGGCATCAGTAGCATGATGGGTGGAGGGAACCTGTCCTTTAAACATCCAGTTAATTACTGGCAAGCGAGGTGCTAGAAGAAGCTGAACCTCTGTCCCAACTACTTCAGAAGCAGCCCGAACCCCCTCATACACGGCTAAGATCTCCTTCTCAGTCGGAGTGTAGCGCTCCTCAGACCCTTTATATGCTCGACTCCAAAATCCTAGGGGTCGGCCTCGGGTCTCTCCTGAGGCTCTTTGCCACAAACTCCAGGTGGGACCTTTCTCTCCAGCAGCAGTGTAGAGGATGTTCTTCACATCCTGTCCCGTCCGTACTGGCCCCAAGGCCACGGCACGGGCTATTTCTTGTTTTATCTGCTCAAAAGCCTGCTGCTGCTCAGGACCCCATGAGAAATTATTCTTCTTCCGTGTTACCTGATAGAGAGGGCTCACTATGTGGCTGTAGTTTGGGACATGCATTCTCCAAAAGCCCACTACTCCCAGAAAAGATTGGGTCTCTGTTTTATTTGTGGGCGGAGACATAGCAGTGATTTTGTCAATCACATCTGCTGGGATGTGACGACGTCCATCTTGCCATTTTATACCTAAGAACTGGATTTCCTGGGCAGGCCCCTTCACCTTGCTGCGCTTAATGGCAAAACCAGCTTTCAAAAGAATTTGGATTATCTGTTTCCCTTTCTTGGAAACCTCTGCTGCTGTATGGCCCCACACTACAATGTCATCAATATACTGCAAGTGTTCAGGAGCATTACCCTGTTCCAAAACAGCTTGGATCAATCCATGGCAAATTGTTGGGCTGTGCTTCCACCCCTGGGGTAAACGGTTCCAGGTATACTGAATACCTCTCCAGGTAAAAGCAAACTGTGGCCTACATTTTGCAGCCAATGGGATGGAAAAGAAGGCATTAGCAATATCAATGGTGGCATACCACCTAGCTTCTTTTGACTCCAATTCATACTGGAGTTCTAGCATGTCTGGTACAGCAGCACTTAATGGAGGTGTGACTTCATTCAGGCCACGGTAATCTACCGTCAGCCTCCATTCCCCACTGGTTTTACGCACTGGCCATATGGGGCTGTTAAAAGGCGAGTGCGTTTTGCTAATCACTCCCTGATTTTCTAATTGGCGAATCAGCTTGTGAATGGGGAGCAATGAGTCCCTATTGGTGCGGTACTGCCGTCTGTGAACCACTTTGGTGGCAATTGGTACCTCTTGGTCTTTTACCTGGAGCAACCCCACAGCAGAAGGATCATCTGACAGACCAGGTAAAGTTGACAGCTGCTTAACACCATTTGTGTTTACAGCAGCTATCCCAAAGGCCCATCGATACCCCTTGGGATCCTTGAAATATCCCATCCTAAGGTAATCGATTCCCAGTATACATGGAGCCTCTGGACCAGTCACAATAGGGTGCCTTCGCCAGTTTTTACCAGTGAGGCTTATTTCGGCCTCCAACATAGTCAATTCTTGGGAACCCCCAGTCACTCCATGGATATATATTGGTTGTGTCCCTTGGTGACTTGAGGGCATTAGGGTGCATTGTGCACCAGTGTCCACCAAGGCTTTATATTTCTGTGGTTGAGATGTGCCAGGCCACTTAATCCACACAGTCCAGTATACTCTGTTGTCCCTTTCCCCCCCCTGGCTGGGGGCAGGGCCCCTCTATTGTTTACCTCGTTGACTTGCAGCAACTGGAACTCTCTCCTTCTTGGAAGAGTTCACCTTGGTAGTTGTTTCACCTTGTAATTCTTTCACTCGTGCCTGAAGTGCAGAAGTGGATGAATTACACCACTTCTTCATGTCCTCCCCATGACTACAGAGGAAAAGCAACAAGGCGAGACGTGTAGTCTCATTGTTGATTCGAGGTGACTTATCATCGTCATTTGCTTGAATACGAGGACGTCTCTTTTTAATGGTTGAGATTTTCGATGATACAGGTCGAGAGGAACTCATGTTGTTTAGCTTCCTCAATAGGCGATTGTGGAAATCCTGGTTTCCATCATCTTGTACCACCGTGGATTCATCTACATCAGGCACATTAGCCAATTTGTCAATAATATCATTTTGTGTTCCCTCCACTTCGTTTAACCTTTCCACAATTTTGACAATGGCTGAAGTATACAGATTAACTTCTGTGGCGCTTATAAATAATTCAAGTTCCTGAAGTTTGCCAATTAGTTCATTCACAAAGGGTTTCCTGTCCCCTTTGCCATATACTAATGCAAGTGCACTGGCATGCTTTTCTGGAGCTGCTTTTGTAAAGTCACGCCACATTTGTCGTGGAACGCGGACTGCTTCGGGATCATGTAATTGGTCTGGATCATTACGATTGAACTCGCGGCTGTATAGCATTTCCACCAGAGCATTTTCTCTCAAAAACTGGATACCTTTCTCAATATCAGTCCATTTCTTTCTCTCAGGCTCCAAGTCCCGTTTAAAGGGGAATCTATCTCTTACTGCTATCAACATCCGCTTCCAGAGGGTGTAGGACCGATTTTGGCATGTGCCAATACCTCTGTCCACACGTGGGTCCCTGGAAATGCTACCCAGTTGGCGAGCTTCACTGCCATCGAGCCATGCACTGTTGGCACCATTGTCCCAGCAGCGAAGTAACCAAGTGACCATATTTTCTTTTGGCTGACGTGTGTAATCCTTTCTTAGATCTCGAATTTCACTCAGTTTAAAAGATCGATCAATAATGGTCGTAATACTTTGCTCACCTTTTGCTCTATCAAGAGTCCCAGGTGTTGATGGTGGCAACTGTGTTGATGAGGCTGCCCCATCTACGAGTTTGGACTTGAGAAATTCTCGTAAAGAAAAAGGAGCTTTTGGCTCCTCTTCTGACTCTGACCCTGACCCTGATGCTTGTGTTATTTCCTCCAGGTAACCCTCCTTCTTTTTCCTCTCTCCTAACTTTCTCTGCTCCTCTAACTTCTTCTGCTCCTCTATCATCTTCTGCTCCTCTATCATCTTCTGCTCCTCTATCATCTTCTTATACCCCTCTAACATCCTCTGCTCCTCCAACTTCTTCTGGTCTTCTGACTCCCCCTGCTCCCCTGAGTCTCCTGAGTCCTGCTCTCCTAACTCCCTCCGCTCTTCTAACTCCTTCTGCATTTTCTCTAACTGAGTTGAAACTTTTTTTGTCTTTCGCCCTCTTACAGGGGCAACCAACATTGTATCTGGTGTCCCAGATGGTTGGTCCAATTGGACTACCTGTGCCCCCGGTGGCTGGTCAGATTGGACTACATGTGCCCCCAATGGCTGGCCAAATTGGACTACATGTGCCCCTGGTAGTTGGTTAAATACATTCAACTCACCCTGGAGGGCACATAGCTGGTCTCGGAGAGCGTTCCGCTCAAACTGGACAGCACCAAGCTCAGTCTGGAGGCTGTTGTAGTTGGACTGGAGAGTGTTGTATCCGAACCGGAGGACGTTATGCTCGGCCTGGAGGGCAGTGTGCTCAGTCTGGAGAGTGTTGAGCTCGGTCCAGAGGGCATTGTGCTCAGTCTGAAGAGCGTTATGCTCGGACTGGAGGGCATTATGCTCGGACTGAAGAGTGTTGTGCTCGGTCCGAAGGGCATTGTGCTCAGTCTGAAGAGCGTTATGCTCGGACTGGAGGGCATTATGCACAGACTGAAGAGTATTGTGCTCGGACTGGAGGGTGTCGCAGTTGGATTGGAAGGCATCATGCTTGGCCTGGAGGGTGCCGCACTCAGACTGGACGGCGTCATACTTGGACTGGAGAGTGTTGTGCTCGGTCTGGAGGGCATTGTGCTCGGTCCGGAGGGCATCGCGCTCAGTCTGGAGAGTATTGTGCTCGGACCGGAGGGCGCCGTGCTCGGACTGGAGAGTGTCGTGCTCGGACTGGAGGGCGCCGTGCTCGGACTGGAGAGTGTCGTGCTCGGACCGGAGGGCGCTGTGCTCGGACTGGAGAGTGTTGAGTTGGGATTGCAGGGAGCTTTTCTCATCCCAAAGTTTTTCTGCGTCAGCTCTAAGATTCTCTTTCTCGTACCAGATTGAGTCTCGTTGGTACAGGAGATCTTTTCTCTCAGCCTCAAAAGCTTTTTCTCTCTCTACCTTCTCATCCCAAAGTTTTTCTGCGTCAGCTCTAAGACTCTCTTTCTCGTACCAGATTGAGTCTCGTTGGTACAAGAGATCTTTTCTCTCAGCTTCAAAAGCTTTTTCTCTCTCTACCTTCTCAGTCCAAAGTTTTTCTGCCTCAGCTCTAAGACTCTCCTTCTCGGCCCTGAGACTCTCTCTCTCAGCTTCAAAAACTTCCCTCTCAGGAATGGTATTGACTAAGGCCCGATAAGCATTAGCTAGGCCCAAAATCATTTGTGCCTCCTGAGATCTGCCTGAGCCACAACATTCCTGTCTCAAATATGCAATCAAACTCTCAGGATTCTTCAAGTGTTCAGGAGTGAAGCTCCATAACACTGAAGATGTCTGTCCTTTGAGAATCTCTTCAATTCCCTGCCACTCAGTATTCTCTGGTTCTAGGGAAGACTTCCTCCGGATGTTATAAATCCAGATACTGAGTGAGATTATTACAATAATCAACAGTAAGATCAGGGAGATTAAGAGTGTGGCCCACTGATCATTCAAAAACTGCATAAAGGATTCATAGAAAGAAAGAGGAGCACGCTTAAAAATCACCATTTCTGTATAATTAGTTGCATTAGTTGCTCCCTCTGGAGCTGTATGCAGATACGAAGTGAGCATTGCTAACCATGCTTTCAATCCATTATACAATTGTATAGCTCCATAAGAAAAAGTGGCTAGCTTAAACATGGCCCAATATGTTCGGAGCGTCTCAAAAAAGGAACCAATGGCACACAGTCCCTGGTAAAACAAATTTAGTAGAGAAAACATTTTTTTTTTTTTTTTTCCTCCAATAGAGAGAAAAAAGTAAAAGAAAACAAAGCTCAGCAGTGTTTATAAAATATACCGGAGTATTGGCAGTCCGCCTGGACTTTCAAGGTCAAGCTCGCAGGTGCAGAACCGCAAACACGAGATAGCTCCTTAACAGGGAAAAAAACTCGTAGCTCTGTTAAAAGCTAAAAGAGCAACAGAAGAAAACACAGAAAAACAGCAACTCAAATTGCCCGCATTCTCCACCAAAATCTGTCACGGTTTGAACTAAAAATCCACCTGCGCCCGTGACAGGGGCCGTGGGCCCCGGAGGGGCCCTAGGCCGAAAGGAAAAAAATTAATTAGGAAAAGAAAACAGCGGCAACGATCTAAGGAGGCACACTTATTTACTAAATACTATATCGAAATACAGGATAACACAATATAATACAATATAATTGAAAATTGAGCTAACGAATCAAGCAAAATAGGAGAGAGAATGAGTCCCGTAACCGAGAGGCCTACTGTAAATCTAGGCGAACGGCTGAAGGCTCCCACACACTCCCCTGAACGCCAGAACTCGAAAGACGTCAGTCTGTTCTGCGACAGAGTTAATATAGAGTCCAGGTCCCGTGACCTATCGCGTTGTTCCCTGGGAGATGTAGTCTTCTTCTGTAAGTTGCAGATTCAGTAAAATTATTCATGCTTTATATGATGTTATGATGTGGAATACTGATAGCAAAAAATACAAAATTATTAAACCATGACACAGGGGAAATTGATTCCTTGTGAGATTCTGTCACACATTTTGGTGAGGATGATGAACTGCCATTACTGCCCTGTGTGATGCTGCAGTGCAATGGAAAGCACAGCAGTGATAATGGGGTATCAAAGTCCTGGGCTGCAGCAGGTGAGGATAAGCCCAAGTGCAGCAGCTGTGGGCACAGAAAGGAAGGAAAAAACTGCTGACCATTGGAAGGGCTCAGGCAGGCAGTGATCTCCAGTCAGACACCCTCACTTGCACTGCCAACCCTTCAGTGATGTCTGGGAGGGGTTTGCATGTGCCTGAGCTGCCCTGGGTTGGCCCTGCCATCCCACCAGGTGCTCAATCTCTGCTTCAAGCCGTGACTGAGCATCGCTGCTACAGCCCTGCAGAACTGCTGCTGGTCCCCAGCCTTTGTTTTAGACATTAGAAGGGAAGGAGAGAACAGACTTCATGGAGTGCAACTTGTGCTTTATTGACCCCCGGATCCAGCACATTTTTAACAGAACCCCCTGAAGTCCTGGTGAGATCCAGGTGCTGAGCTGGGCCGTGGGCTGTGCAGTGACATCACAAGCACAGTGAGCTCACAAGCGCTGCCTGGGGCCGCGGCTGCCACCAGTGAGTGCCAGAGCCGTGAGTGCTGCGCAGAGTGTGGACACGCTGTGTCAGCCCTCGTCCCGGCTGGCAGTGACGGTGGTGGTGGCTGCTGGTGCTACCTGCTCTCACTGACGGTGTTGCCCAGCCATTGCACTGGTGTGTTAGCTGGAAGGGAGGAGAACTGCAGCTGTGCCCGGGTAAGCCAGAACTGGAGGTTTCTCAAACGTGTGAGTGGTAGCACTGCATCCACTGCAGCTGCAGCACGGGTAGATGATGGAGTCCTTCTCATGGCAGGAACACAAAATGTATGCTGCAAGGTATATAACTGCTGGTGGGATGGAGAACAGCACTTGCTGGGGAAGTCATGGCACTTAGACACACATTGGTTCCAGAGCTGGCACAGTTCTTGCAACCAGCTGCTTCCAAGGCATTGCCCTCCTCGAGAGCCCAAACTGCATCAAAAGAAAGCTGGGAAAATGCTTATTCCTCATAATTCTTCCCTTGTAGGCACTTCCTGTAGGGTTCCGGTCCGAGAGGACTCTTTGGGGATCCAAGCAGTTCGAGCACAACCGTCTCTTTGCAAGAGCAGGGAATTCCTCTGGAGATAACCCAGACGGGCTCTAAGAATTTCACCATGTCTCAGCAAAGAGGCGACTGCTACTTCTACTTCTACTCCACCTGCACTAAGGTATGGTTGACTTTCTTCTGCCTGGGTTTTCTTCCATTTCCTCATGTTGAAGAGAAAGGGGTGGAGCAGGGGAGACCTGCTGGTGATGTTACCCTCATAGCGCTGCTAACAGCCTGGGTTAATGGCATGGACACGTTTCAGGCTGTGCTCTTATTTTCCTGTGGTTTCCTTGTGCTTGCAGGGAGACAGCTGCCCCTTCCGCCACTGTGAAGCGGCTCTGGGGAGCGAACGAGTCTGCAGACTGTGGATGGAGGGCGGCTGCTCAAATAGAAACTGCAAGTTCCGTCACATGAGGATTGATGTGAGTGTTTGCCTAAAGATGTGCTTTCCAGCTTAGTCTACAACACCACTTTTCATGGCTGTGGTTGGGCTGAATGCACTTCTGCAGGCTGGATATGTTTGCTGTGAAAATCTTACTGGTTTCTGTTTCTAGAGGGGACTGGGAGGAGGTAAAGAAGGCAGAGAATTCAGTGCCTTAGGTATATCACAGCGGGAGATGTTTGCATTAGGAGCCAAAAGCATTTTCTCCCCAGATGCAAAAAGCTCGCATTGCTCAGCCTCCTAAAGCTGCTGGAGCTGGGTGGTAGGAGAGAGTGGCACTGCCCTCCTGCCAGCAGGGCTCGGTTGTGCCCTATCGGGCCTTCTCCGTCCCGGATTTCTCCAGAGCAGTTCGTTCTGGCTGCTTGGAGTAGTGAAAGGAGGGGCAGGAAATGAGGGTACAGAGCTAAGGCTCCACACAATGGTTTCTGATGGCTGTTGGAGCGCGGCATCTCCCTGCAGACCTGATGTGCCTGTTTCCATGGCCCTTCCTTTCCTTCTCTCTGCAGAAGCAGCGCAGTTTGATTCCCTGCTTCTGGGAGAACCAGCCCGGAGGCTGCCAGAAACCACACTGCGCCTTTCGCCACCTGAAGGAACGCGGTGGGAACAGACCGACTGCGCTGCTGAGCCACAGTGAGTGTCCGATGGCGTGAAGCATGAAAGGCTCAATTCTGAATGTCAGTTCTGAGCGGGTGCAGGATGCATGTCACCATTCATTGGGGAGGCAGGGGAGAGTCGTGATAGTGAAATATCCGTCTGTGCTTTGGCTGTCAGAGCAGCGCTGGGCTTTTTCTGGAGTGAGGAAGATGCACTGCAGGTCTGTGCTGACTGCACAGCATTTGGGCAGCGGAAGGCAAATGTAACAAACAGTGCTTGAAAATGTGAAGCTTGTGGTTGACTGTGCTCAAACCTGCCCCCAAAGAGACGCTCATCAATCATTCCTTGTTTCTTTTCTGCCAGAAGTTGACACCATTGGCCTTCCTCCAAAGAGAGGCCTTGCAAAAAGTCTGGGGAACCAGACAGAGGTTGACAAGGCACCAGAGAGAGGTACAGATACTCAACAGGCTCCTGGGTTTGATGCACTGTTTTTCTACTGAGATCTGACTGTTCTTTCCTGGGACTCTTCTCTGCAGTTGACATCCCAGTTTCCTCCCATGGCCCAGCTGGACTAAAACGCAAACGGTCGGAGGAGGAGAAGGGAAAAGCAGGGGAATCACCCTGCAAGAAAAGAGTTAAAGGTGAGCACGAGGAGCTCGTTACGGTGCCTCAGAAAAGCAGTGCTGTCATTTTGCATTGCTCTCTGTCAGACTTTTCCTTGCCCTGGATTATTACTGAGTGCAGCTATTGGGTTTCTTTGTTCCTTTGTATGCGTTGTTGGTACACAGAGATGACCGTGTGCAAAACATGGCTGAGAATCCCGGACAGGGCAATGCAATTCCACTGGCCAAATGTATTTAACTTTGTGGAAGGGTGGTGGGACTGATAAGAGAACTTGATCTCTCTTGAGGCGCAGCAAGACAGTACCAGCTCTCTCTTCCTTTTACTTTAGGTGGGCGCAGGGTCTCTGTGAGGCCCATTGATTGGAAAAACACCTTCCCCCCAACGCGGAGACAGAAACGAAAAGCAGCAGAAATTCATCCATCTGCTGCTGAGGATGCGGATGAGTCCCCAGCTAAAAAACTACCAATGGTAAGAGCAGTGGCAAAAGCAGTAGTGGATATGAAAGGTTTACATTGCCCTTGAAGAAAAGGAAGAAATTCCAAGTGTTCTACAGCTCTTCTGTTTCCCTTGAAGGCAGCAGATGTCTCACAAGGTACTTGTGGAAACTCTGACCCGTGCTTCATACTCTGTCTTTTTTCTTCCTAGGAGACTCTTGCTTCAGTCCCGCCCGAATACACCGTGCTCAGCACCGAAGTCATAAAGCTTCCAAGCAGGTGATGACCACAACTTGTTCTTCCTTAATGCCCTTTTCCCATCAGACAGAAGTTCTTTCACACTGGGGGAAAATGGGGTGTTTGAGATGTGTCATGGCATAATGCAACAAAGGAAGAGGTCATCTGAGATCATTGAAACTGCTTTGTCAAAACCTCTGCTGAGTTCATGGGGAAGAGTACCTCAGCCAGCAAGCAGGATTTTGCAGAGGATGATTTCTTGACATGTTTACAGACAAAGCAGTGAGGGTGGCAATGTGTTTCTGCTACAAAGCCCAGCCCCTGATTGCCAGACTCAAACTGCTCTACTTGAACAGATGAAAAAGGCACCTGCTGGTTTCCTTAACTCCAAAGGCAGCCGCAGGTTAATCGAATCACCATCCCTATGTGGGTGTGAGGGGCGGGAGGGTCAACTACAGAACTCAGAGCTGAAAGCACATCTCAGAAATGTCACGTAGATTGTTCTTTTCCTTCCCACAAGTCTGGAGCTGCTCCCAGGAAGCCACGCAGACCCCATGGCACAGCCAGAGGAATCCAACACTACATCATGTTCCTCACAAGGGGCAGAAAATTAGCAGCTGAGCTGCACAGGGGCGGGGGAAGCAGCCATCACTGAAGACAACAACCTTGAGGAGCTTCTGATGGAGCTCACAGAAGAACTGGATGGAGAAACTGATGTGACGTTGAGGATGTGGATGAGCTCCTTCTGGACCTGTCCGACATGACGGCTTAACACCATCGCCTGATTGGACAGTTTAAAACAACAACAATTAAAACCAGCCCTGTTCCTTTCCAGCCCTGCTCCTTTTTGTTGTTACTCTGTGGGTATTTCTGAGACTCTGCACAGAGTCTTAAAGCCGAGTCAAAGCAGTGACAATCAGCACTGACTGCATCCTGTTCTGATTTCCTTGTGGCTCTGAGTTCAGGTCCTGCACCCGCCGCCAGCTCTGGGTGCTGCTTCAGCATCGAGGGCACAAAGCTCCTCTGTGGGCACAGAACGGCGTCCATCCAGGGCTGAAACTTCCTCCTTCCTTCACCCTCAGCAAAACTCTGCCTTGGGCCCAATGGGAGCTCTGCTGTTCTGATTCCTTGGGCAACCCTTTGAGAAGGCAGTAACAGTGGGCTCAATAACTGAGGCTGAAGCACAGCACTCAGGGCAGGGGCTCATGGGGGAACACAACGACGGGGGATTCAGGAGCTGGGGGCAAAGCCGCTGTGCAGGGAGCGGCCCCAGCAGCCGCCGTGGCTTCGTGGTACCCCGGTGGTCGAGGCCTGGGCGGCCTCTGGCGGCGGCATTGCTGGCACAGCCCTTACGTTCCTTTCCATTCCCTCCCGTTCCCCATCCCATCCCATCCCATCCCACCCCATCCCATCCCCATCCCATCTCCATCCCATCCCATCCCATCCCATCCCATCCCATCCCCATCCCCATCCCATCCCACCCCATCCATCCCATCCCACCCCATCCATCCCATCCCATCCCATCCCATCCCATCCCATCCCATCCCATCCCCATCCCGTCCCTTTTCGTTCCTCCCCGCCCACCCAGCGGGGAGGATGCGGGATCATCTATGAAGGTGCGGGGCCGGGCAGGGCTGCGGGGTGTCCGTGCTGCGGGTGCCATTGCCATTGCTTTGCCCCATGTTTGGCTTTAGCGTCCTTCTACTCCATCGGATCGGACCGCGCTCCGCCTGCAGCGCAGCGCACTGAACTCACCACACCAGGTCTCAGAGCCTCAGACTCACGGCCGCCATCTTACCGACACCGCGCAATGCACCACGGGACAGCACAGCACCACGAGGGGCGGGGGCGGCGGAGACGGTGATTGGATAGTAGCGGTCACGTGGGCGGGAGGGCTGTCCTTCTTGCTGCATAATCAAGTTTCTGCCAGCCTGTAAGACTTCCCCACGTAGATACCACTTGGGAGGTTTCACAGAAGGAATGGATATCTCGCATTCAAATTTGGCTTCTTCAGGCTCAGTCACATCCTCATCACACAGCTCCTTTACTAGATTAATGGATTGCTCTTTAAGAAGGATGGAACAAGAGAAAGCAGATATTTAGAAAGAATGTAAAAAACTCGTACATTATCACCCTACTTACTCACGTCAGCATTACTGCACATGAACACTACACCTATCACCTCAAAATGCCTTAAAAAATCATTAAAAAATAATAGAAAGAAAGGAATGTTGTTAAGAAGTCAGACAATAAGACTGACAACCTGAAGAGAGCCCAGATCTTCTGATTCCCAGTTCAACATCCAAATCAAACCATGACCTTCCCATCCCGATATCAAACTCCTCGCATTACGAAATGGAAAAGAGGTTCAATGAAACACGAACACTGATAAATACTTTGGTTAAATACAGCAACTTAGCTCTGAACAACAAGTTTTCACCTAGTAAAGGTCTCTGTAGCTCAAATGTAATGACTCAACTTAGGAGAAATTCCTTTTCCAGGATGTTCTTGCCCTTATCATTCTAACAGTGGCAAAGCTGGGGACTGAACTCTTGAGTAGTGTGCTAACTCAAATGTCTCCATTTTCTTTATCACACTTAACATCATATATATACCCTAACATTGTATATATTAAAAAAAACCCAAAACCTGTGCTCTTCTGAAACAGACAGAGAAAATGAAGAAAAAGTCAAGCTATGTTTTTTATCCCTCAACGTTCAAACACAAATCTGAAGACTAAAGGTAGAAAATCAACCTCCTAAGAAAATAATCTGTTTTACTTAGCAAAAGTAAATCCCAAAAGACAAGCTGGAGATTTTGTGGGCACAAAGGTAGGTAGGTAGGAGTTTTTATTTCTGTCAAAGGTCCTGGTGGTGTTTAACTTCCTTGACATTAAAGCAAAGGATGTTAGCTGGTTTATAACATAATTTAAGCGAAATCATCATCAGAAGCATAGTTACCTTTAACTGTAAGATGGGCACGAGATTCTGCCCTTTATGCTACAAATTCGATTTCTGCTGCATCATTGACTTGGGCACGTGTGTAAGTCAGCGAGTAGCTCTTTCCTGAAGCAGAGAACCACAGAGTCACTAAGGCTGGAAAAGACCACTAAGGTCATCTAGTCCAACCTCCAACTCATCCCTACCAAACTGTGCTCTTGAGAGCAAACCCACAACTATACTTGGCTTCCTTGAGCAAAGAGTTCTGAGGCACATGGCCAGGCTGAGCATCACCCATCTGGTTTCACAGCATCACTGCCTGTTCTCTCATGTCAATGAAACCACCCATTCCCCCACATCCACATCCCCACCAAAGTGTAATCTAAACATGGCTTCTACAAGGACTGACCGAATGCGGCCACTGTCACCATTAAAGTACCCGAGACAGAAGGATCACACTCACTGTCAGACAAAACCCCTTTGGAGAGGTGAACTGACTGCCCTGGTCACCCCCACTTTGGAAAGAACTGCACTCATTTCCTACCTGCTCCTGGCAGTGTGGGATGGTGGGATAGCATCACACTTCCCACACTAAGCTTCCCACCATGTCACTTGTTCCACCATAACCTCAGTCCAAAAACAAAAGGGGAACTCCCTTCTGAACTTTCTTCACTTCATTTCAGATGTCCTTTCTGCTTGATCTCCAACCCACCCCCCACTCAGGAGAAAGATCCCCCGCTTACACCCTACCATCTTGCCACATTCTGATGTTGTCATCAGCCTTCAGCTTGTCGTCATCTTTGTACCACTGGCTCTGAACCTCATCGTGTGAAATCTCACAGACAAAAGATTCACTCCCATATTCATTCACTTCCACATCTTCCAGTGGTTTAACAATCTTGATATCTCCAGCTGTGAAACACTAGAGATATATTTGTCAGGGTATTTCCAGAACTGAGTGCAGCATCTTTTCCTTACACATATTTGCTTGGAAAATAAGTAGGATTATGTTTTATTATAAACCATCATCCATTCCTGATTCATTTCTCTCTTCAACACAGTCAATGCATTATTGCCCTTGAACTTAAAGATAGACTTACTAGCTACAGTGGAGCTCCCTGCAAACAGTTTTCATGGAAACCAGAATCTCATTTATTCTAAAACTCTTCAAGCAAAATTAAGGTTAGAAAAACAATAGGATGGAATGAATCTTTAAGGTCATTTAGTTCCAATGCCCCTGCTATAGGCAGGGACACCTCCCTCCAGACCAACTCTTCTTAAAAGGGTCAAGGCTTCTCTCAAATCATTCTCCTCTAAGCCTGTGCCTGTGCTTGGCATTGCCCTGACCCAGGTGCAGGGCCTTGTACTTGGCCACACTCAAGTTCATGTCAGCCACAAATCTTACCTAGGGGACGTCTTTGCTTCAAAATCCCTTGAACATCACACAATCCATTTTAAATCTCCAGGTCTGCACTTCTTTATGTCAGAATCAGACCATATTTCTGTGCTGCTATTTCCCTTTCATTCTGAAGGGCTCGGATACAACTTGGATTAACCTCAGGAGCAGAGTTCCTGCATAAAACAGCCAGTACTGAAACAGCAACCCAACCTGGTTGCAGACTGAGAGAGAAAATGAGAGTTCACCACTTGTGAATAATGAGACTTCTCTTATTTCCCTGGGAAGTAATGCCCCCTTTTTTACTTTGATGGAGCTCTTTCCTATCCTAGAAGGGAAAATATCAAGTCAGATCTCCATGAGTCCTTCCATCTCTGCACTGAGCAAAGGCAGCCTTCAGATCTATGCTTAATTCACCCACTCCCCTAGAATTAATGGAACTGTGCTTACTGGCACATATGCTGAAGCTTAAGCACAGTGCAGTGTTTTCAACGTGTAGGAATGGCTATAGAAAATTCAGAAATTCTGGCTGACCTATGACAGCTTAAAGCACTGCGGAGGACTGTTAACAAACTCGTTTGGACATCATCTTGAATAAATGACGTTATCCCCAAGTAAGGGAAGGAACAGCTGAGCAACGGGGAGGTACACAAAGTGCCAGAGCAAATTCTCACACTGTCAGGTGCAAAGAAAACTGAGATTTCACCCTAAAACCCAGTTCACAACAAGGCTACAAAATCCTGGCTGACAATTTCTGTGTTAGAGTTGAAGCTCAAGACTGTACTCCAACCAACAATATTTTGTACAGCAAGACCTCAGGAGTTCACAAGAAACCAAAAACAAACTTCAATTTAAACTTGATAAATGAACTCAGGACATAATAACAAAGAGTGCTGATCTGGGCAAGTAAAAGACCATAGAGAAAAGAGAGCAGTGCAAAAGCTATCAGGCAAAAGCTCAGACTCGCATCCCTTGGAAGTGAAATTAAAGGCTCTCATTCATTTCCAGAGAAGTCAGAAAGGAAAATTCCATTACATGCCATACCTTGAACCACTTGATGTCCAACTTGGGCCTGGACAGCTCACACTCAAATGTGACCTTGTCCTTCTGAGTGATGCTAATGTCTGCCAATGGTTTGCTGATTTACAAAGGCAATTCTGAGAAGTAGAAAGAAGGATGTGGATTTAGTTGGGAATGAGGTCTCTAGGAGCATCTGGCATAAAGAATAATGAAAGGCAGTGCCTACTCTCCATGCTTACTAGAACTTGTAATTAACAACAATAAAACCTGCAGTTTTGAGCCCATTATCATTACTTGTGCTAGGGACAATCATGTTACAACAATCCTCTTCATATTGGAGGGATATTCTGGTGGCAATGGCCCAGTGCATAACATTCTTTGCAGCTGGAAGGAAAGCTGGTTCTGCTGTTCAAGTAATCTGGGACAGGAGCAGATAATGACACCTTGCACCAACCAATATCGGTCACAGTGAGCCTCCCCGATGAATTAATGCCTTCTGCTTTAAAGGAAATGAGTCCTGCATCTTCAAGGGTCACAGAAGAAAGTGTCAAGGAATGTTTCTTCCCCTGGACACCCATCGTGAAATTTGGTGCAAGCTTCAGCCGCACGCCGTCCTTCTGCCAAGTCCCTTCCACATCCTCATGGGACACCTCCACCGAAAAGGTGACAGTTCCCTTCTCAGGGAATTCCAGGGGCTGCAGACCTTTCACCAGCTTCATCTGCCGCCCTGAAAGACAATGGGGACAGGTTGGAGATCTCACACCAGCATCTGAGAAATAGAATCATCAAAGGAATCAGAGAAAGGTTTAGGTTGGAAGGAACCTTTGAGATCATCCAGTTCCAAACCCCCTGCTGTAGGCAGGGATGCTTCCCTCTACACCAGATTGCACAAAGCCCCATCCAGCCTGGCCTTGAATGCTTGAATAGCATCAGGACTTCCAAAACAAGTTACTTCCCTCTTCCTCTCCCAGGTACAGTATCTGCTAATTAAGCAACAGCCTTTGCAAAGAAGAAAACTTGTTCATAACCAGGTCCATGGGTGCTCTTAAATGGATTCTTCCAGATGGAAAAAACATTTCAGGTGGCCTCCTAGATTTTACCCCTTTTTGTGTTGCACACAAGACTGAAAAAAAATTACTTTTGCAAAGTTCTTCTTGTCATAAGGAAACAAACATTTGGGGAATGGCAGAACGGGGTAAAATTTACCGTCACGTCAAGAAAATTGAAATATCACTCACATGTTCTTAGTGTGATGTTTCTGCTATAATTATTTGGACTAATTAAGCTTTTCCCTGATGAAAGCCTAGAAGTATATCACAAGAAGGACCAACTTACCCATGACCTTTTATTTGTCTTACTCAAGCATCTCCTCCTGACCAAAACTGACAATAAAATATTCAGCCAGACTACAGGTTTGAGCAGCTGGGTTGTTTCTAGGATCTCCTGCAATCTCAAGCTTGGAACACACACTTGTCTTTTGACTAAGTGTCTTTTACAGTGCAGTAAAACAACAGGTTTTCACATGGCTATTCCTCATTTACCTTGCTCTGAAATCATTCACAAACCATGCGGGATCAGTCCAGGGAGAAGGGGAGGAGAGGGGAAGGGAAAGGGGAAGTCCACTGTCCTCTAAAATCAGGCTTCTTAGCCTAAAGCTCAACAGCAAATAGCAGTCCACTTCCCCACATTGCTAGACTCCGAGCATTTAAAGAACATCAGCTTACCTCATTATGAGCTCTAACATAGCCAAAGGAATTCACATATTCAAATATTCTCTTGAGTGATGAGAAATATGGAGCATAACTTCAGACTTCTGCTGTTAAACTCTCACTTCTATCATAAACCAGGGTAAGAGTTCAATGCTGTTTTAGATGGAAGACTCATACTTTAAATAACTCAGCTCATTAAGGCTTGGATTTCCTACTACAATTAGCTAAATTCCAGTTTGGATCATGCTTCACCTTGGATCACTTAGGGATTCAGCCACTTAATGGTACTAACTCAGTTTGTCTACAGATAAGCTGTTTTCTATAGCAACAATAAGCTGGGATTGCAACTGGATGTCAGGAGAGCACAAATCCCGCAGTTATCCTGTACCAACATCCTCTCCTTCCATCAGAACAGCAAGTTTTTAAACCAGACTCATGCAAGCTTGCATGACACACCTTGTGCAAAACTGTTGGCAGCCATCAGGACAGCCAGTTGCTTCCTGTATAGACACTTTTCCATCAGTTTGGGTTTTTTGCCTCGCTAGAACAACATCCAGTGGTGAAAACTCACACAGCTGAAGCAACCACGCTGATATACCGCAGTCACTGGAGGTGCTCAAGAGCCACGGGTATGTGGCACTGGGGACGTGGTTAGTAAGTCCAGTGAGGGTGGGCTGGGTTGGGCTCAGCTATCTCAGTGGTCTTTTCCAGCCTTGGGTCCAACTTGTAAGAGGGAATGAAGCAGCAAACTGCCCAGCACTGAGCTGCATTCTTCCGACATGTGGTATCAATGAAGTGCTGTATTTCCCTATCTTCTCTGGAACTATTATTCATCTAACCTAACTGAAACAGTAAACCTGAACCTAGATATAAATCAGGATCATAGTCACCCGTGGTTCCTTATATATTCAGAAATACACTCTAGAGGGTAATTCAGTGCATCTAGAAATTCAAGTAGTCTCTGAAGGTCTATGTATTTTCCAATCTCTGTTGGCCGCAGAAGTATGTGAAGTGATGCACATGGCCCAACGATCAGCACTGACAATCAGCTGCAAGTTAATATCTGCGGGTTGTTTGGTTTGTTTGCTTGTCTGTTTTATTTCCTACAACCATTCAGTTTGGAGAAAAGATGAGCAACTGCCAATAGAAGTGATAAGTGCACATTTTGGGACACAGAAGCAGAATTTTGTGACAACTGTCAGCCCAGAATATGTTGATGATGAAGTTGTCCTAACAGTGCATGCCAGTGATTTGACAAACCCTGCTCAGTATGACACAGTTTGTCTTCAATTTTTGGTATCTTTGATTCCCAGTTGGCTCTTAGGCAAAAAAAAAAAAAGCCACCCAAACAACCTTGTCCTCATCTCATCCTTCCCATCCAGCTGCTGCCTCACAGAAGGGGTAAAATAAAAACTCTCTTGGACTAGCAGAGAGATTTACAATGGAGTAACTTAAGTAAGGATGGGAGACTGAAGGTGTTGGGGAAGACATCCAGGCTTTAGCTACAGGGCATGCATGCAGAATCACAAAACAAAGGCCAGTCAGAGAAATCAGAGCTTCGTCAGAATTAATGGGGTTGTTTCTACATGCCCACCCTATCTGCCAGTGTAAACCCTTCCAGTGAAAAAAAAGAAGCTACAGATGGGTGGGGAGAATTGTTGGTGAAATTATTTGTGATATTTTTTGCTAATAATATGCTTAAAATCCTGGAGCAAGACTTAAAGTTAAGCAACTCATTCTGTGTAAGTAGACTTACAGAAGGGAACTATAAAGCTTATGGAAGGGAACTGTCAAGCTAATCCACAGCTAAAACAGAGTAGAGACGAACTGCAGGAGCTTGTTTACTTTGCAGAAGTGTGAGCTTTAACCACTGCTGAGCTCCTAGTACAAAAGTCTGAACCAATGCAACAAACCAACCCATCCATGTTGTACGAAGGAATGTACTGACACCACCAGAACACAAAATTCTATGGCTGAAAATACCCGCAAAAATCATCCAGCCCTTCTCCATTGCTCCAGGACATGCTCAGCTCTTTGTGCCCCAGATATTTCACTAACCTTTTCTGAAACCCACAGTGAAGGCTTCAAAGCCCCTCCAAATGACTTATCCAGTCATCCAGCCATTAAAAAGCTTTTCTGTTGTAGAACTTGCATCTTTGTCATTGCAATTGAAGTCCCTTATTTCTGCACAGAGAACAGATTGTTTGCTTCCACTTTCTAAGAGCCTTTTATATACTCAAAGCCTGCTATCATATTATATATGAGCACCTTCAAAGAGCCAACAGAGTCAATGATTTTATTGGAAGCATCAGATTTTATGACTCGCAGGAAGTGATCACCATAACTCACACTCACATCTCCTGCCTGTAGAGGAGATCCTCCTTGCATCTACAAAGATGCAAGAAGAAAAGAGGCAAAGAAGGGGTAAAATAAATCCCATCTTACATTTGGGATGCTTAATTCCAGCCTTGAAGGCTGATTTGCCCACTTAACAGCTGTGCTCTTCAGAAGCAGTTGTTCCACAGTTATTTAGAGAGAAAGACGAGTTTTGTACTTGGTTGTTAACACAAAGAACAGCATAAACACACAAATGAACTCAGCTTTGCAGTGTTGTAATGGCTGATGAGGGAAGCCAAGGATCCTTCCACACTGTCAGCCTTCATTTCTAGAGACATACCTTTGGGGGTGATGGTAATGCTGCTCTTGTCATCTCTGGACTCACACAAGTACTCTCCCTCATCCTCAGCCCGGATCCCTCTTATTGTCAGGGTTCTTCTGACCCCTTCCTCATCAATCTGGAAACGTTTGCTGGGTTTGATCTCAACTGCATTCCTGCGCCACACCACCTTCCCTTTGGCATGGCTCACTTCACAGCTTAAAGTGACACTGCCTCCAATCTCAGCATTAACAGCTTCGAGCTTCTTGGTGAACTTCACTGGGATTTCTAAGATGCAGAGGAAAGAAAAGAACTATGAGAATGCACAAGTTAACAAACGTGTTCTACAAAACCAAATGAAAAACCCCATGAACAGACACACTCGGGGATCATGGCAGGCTGAAAGAAATCCAAAAGATAAAAATCTGGAGATATTATCAGCATGGAATTATATTATCATTCTATTTCTGCAATGTAAGAACAGCGCCTTAAAGAGACTTAAAGACTACCTTCCAGTGTCTCTAATCTTCTACCTAATGAGATGTGTGGTGGTTTTTTGCTGCTATTGTCGGTTGGTTGGGATTGTCTCTTGTTGCTGCTTTTATTGTTCTGTTTTTTAGCATCAGAGTCTAATTTGCCTGACTACCATTAAAAATCTGTACAGATGGAAGAACCCCAGCAGCCACAGTTGTATTTCATGTCACTGGAGACACAGCCAATGGAATCAGAGATCTGGGAATGTGACACATTCAACCTGTTGACATGACCTGCTAGCAACCACTCCCATGCAGTAACAGCCAAAGGGAGCTGGTGGGGTGCATGCCAGCTGCAGATTTCTCCAGTGTGGGTGTCTGAAGGGACACAAACCCCATGCTACATCCTCCTCATCAGCTTTGACATGCTTAGCAGAGTCAGGAAGAGCTGAGGCTCTGAACACAACCTACCAACTGCTTTAGGAAGAGATAGAAACTGGGTGATGACAGTGAAGAGCAAACACCAGAAAAGAACCCATCATAGTCCCTGAGCTCTCAAGTGGCCAGCAGAGGACAAACTTGGATCTCTGGAGGCAAGAAGGTCTTTTCTGGTCTATGCTGGGGATGCTACAGCAGCTGCAACAGCAAATCAAGAGTAAAGGTTGGAACAGCTTGTAGAATAGACCAATCTTCTTCACTTCATCCTCCCATAAGAAAAGAGCAGCTGTAAAAAAAGGACACAACTTGCAGGCTTCTACCTCCTTACCTTTCACTTCTAGAATTCTAAAACTAACTGAGAAATATTAATACACTGAGTATGGCCTAAGTAAGGCATATTTTCTATTCATTCTACTCCCAATCTCTTGGCCTCTTCATCTTGTACAACACTTTGCCACAGAACTGGGCAGTTCTGGGACACACAGCAGCAGAGGGGATTGTCTTAATCACCTTCCTCCCTATCTCTTTCTCTGCTCTTCAGAACGTCCCGTGCCTGCTTTCGGCTTCTGCTCACTGACACAGATCAGGTGATGAGGCGTGCAAAGATGAACAAAATCTATATAGAAGTTCCTTAGTCAAAAATATTCCACAGCCACATTTTCACCTCACTACCACTACATTAAAAAGGAGAATCCAATTAGTGGTGTGGGTCATTGATGTTGTTCCAGGGGGAATTGTGGCTGTTCCATGCCCACAGGGTAGAAGACAGACAGTCTTCCTCTAAGCCACATAAACAGCTGCTTAGTGCTCCCAAAGCGAATATCAGCTCTTCTGTTGAAACAAATTGTCAAATCTAGGCAAGAAAGAACCTAGGAACTGAAGGAACCAAAAGGGTCCTTGAACACCAGTCCCATGGCTGCAAGTCACTATGCAAACATATTGAACCCAAAAGAACATCTGTCCTGCAGGCAACCAAAACCTGAGTTCCTTTTACTTAAGACCCACTGTGAAACATCAGAACACATAAACATGTGATAGTCAAACCACTGGCTGCCTTTTCATGACCCAGAACAGTATTCCTGGCTTCCTGATGGAAGGTTGGGAACACGCAGCCAAAGGGACAGGATCAAAGGCCTCCCTGAAATCTAGAAAGATTACATCCTTTTCCTTCATACACTGAGTCGGTGGCCTTATCATAGAACAAGATTTGATGACCAAGACTGGTTGCACACATGCTCCCTCACCGATGTTTAGGCCACCAGACTGTTTACCCGGGCAGAGCTTCAGCACACAGAGGCATTTTGACCAGAACCTTGTGCTGAACTCTAAAACTTACCCCCAGGCTTCCTGACTGTGTGGTACTGGCACGTCCTGTTTGGGATGGAATTCTCAAGGTGCTTGCCACGAGCCTTCTTAGACTGAAGCAAGAGATAGGTTGCCACAACTGGTCGTAATTCTGCTAGAAAACAAGAGGATGTAGATCTCTTCAGAAACATTGTCAGTACAAAGAAAATTTCTGCATGTCTGCCATATTTTCCCCTTGATGTGCAACCTTCACGTCTGATCACATTAGGGTAGTTTCAGGCTTCAGCTGATTCACACAATATGTAAGAGATAAAGAAGCAGACTATTCTCGTTTTTGCTTGAAAGTTAGTGTATTGTACAATTGCTGGAAGTGAAATCTAAAGCTGGTGCCAGAATCTCTCTACTGAAGTGAATGGCAAAGCTCCTACTAATTCAGTTTGTACAGCATTTCAGCTGGACTCCCATTTCTGGGGGCAAGTTTCAGCCCAGCTCCAAGGAGCATCGACATTCAGCTGGACTTTCAGCAGCTTTTTGACTACTATGAGAACCGTGGGTACAATGCTTGACAGACTCAGTGTAGTATAATAACCTTGAATTACTTATCAGGCATTAGAAGTCCTTTGAATTAAGACTGTGATAATATCACAGACTTGAACTAAAGAACTTTTTCCCCTTGTAGGTCGATCGTTCTCTTTATTCCCTGTACCTAAAAAAGAAGTAACAGTGACTCCACAATTGATCTTGCCTAGATAAAACTTACATTTTACATCTAGTCTTACTAAGGTTATATGGAAATCTTAACAATCCTTCAAATTCTACCACTTTCTATTTAATAGAAAGACAACTCAATTTCAAGAGACAACTTTCAGATTCAGGTTAAAGCCAGAGTACCCATCATGTTTTAAATCTCTTCTACAGCTTGGAATGTCATTATTGACATTTATACAGCATCTCTAGAAGCACTCAGTTCAGCTTTTCTCATTTCTTTTCTAAAGTTACCGGAATTAATTTATTTCCTGAAGTATTTGTGAACTGTAATTCCCCAAATTTGCTTGGTTGTCCTACCTGATGTGTTGATATTTTCCACCTATCAGTGAATCATTTCAAAGCAGGGAGTTAAGCCAGCATGTGACATCTGCTGTTCATCCATCAGTTTCTGTTTTGAGTCTGCCTGGACTTCCAGAGATTCATAAGGATTTCAGCATGGTAAAAAAATAACAAAAAGGCTGAGAAAACACAATTAAAGGAGAAAAAAGGAATAAATGTGAACTTCAGAAATGCAGTTATTAGGTAGACTATGAAGTTCTGCAGTGGTAACTTACCTCTGAAAGGTGTGAAATATTTCATGTTTGAGAATAAGTGAGTGTTAGAGTCAGTTAATACAGTAAGGTTATTTACTGTAGGAGTGGGCTTAAATACAGAGAATTACTGACATACGTTTATTACCTCTGACGTTAATGCTGATCTACTCTCTCTTCTCTTGTTGTGAAACACAGAAAGCTGTTACACAGTCTTCATCAAGGTGTCCCAGCTGCAAGAATAAGACCTATACTGAGGAAACAGCTTTCAAGTCATCTCACAGCCCAATCTCACCGTGGTAGTGTTCTGCTGTGCAGCAGTCAATAATTAGCCATGATTTCAGATTCTTTTTTAAATAGTGTTATGGCTACATATTACAAGGAGTAAACAGAAAGAGTCGTCCAACTTCAGCAACTAGTCCCTCTGTGGCAACAGGTCGTGAGTTCTGAATTCAAGTACAAAAGCCTGTCAGCAGATGAGACCTTTAACTAGAGCAGAAGTGACGCTTCTATCTCTTCTTGATTCCTAGTTCCATGGCGTGCACAGCATGCTGTGCTGCATGCACAGCACAGCTGTTCTTCAGAGCAACAGTGGCACCCAGTGACCAACAGCAGCCATTGTCTGCAAATACACAGCAACTTCCCAGGATCTGCAGCAACAATCTCCCCACACACTCCACTTCACACAGACACTATGACCCTGATTAGACTCAAGCAGCAGACTTAAAACAAGTCAGAGTTTTAGATTACAGAATATTTCAGGATCTATAATGTGTGAAATTCAGTTACACAACAGGGCCTAGGTGACGGCATTTCAAGCAACGTTTAGATCACAGCCATGTAAAATAAAAGCAAATTCAGTGCAGAAATAGCAAGCCTGTACCTTAATACCCATGAGATTATCCATTTTTTACTGCACTCTGACTAAGTTCTAAAACTTGCTCATCCCAGTTCACTTCAACAAGTTCCACCAGTTCAAGCAACGCAGTTCTGAGATCCTGTGTATGTTAGGCAGATAGAATTGAACAGTGCAGGAATAATCTCTGACAGCTTTAAGAGCTCCGTTCTGCTTACAAACTCTCAGTCCAAAACTATTCACAGTTTTAAGGCAATGAACACCTGAAGCAGTTGGATCATCTGCCATTTGCCGCATTCTGCTTCTTGGCATCATGATTAGCACAAAGGGTTTTCTGCTGTCCTGCAGAGATGGACAAAGTCCTGCTTACAAATGGACCAAGTTTCAGTGTACAGCAGAGTTTGTACCAGACTAAAAAGCCACGTCATTCAATTCATGTGCTCAGGTTGTTATGCACTCCGAAAGGAAACAGAACTAACTGTTGGATTCTGAAGGCAATCTGTGGGGTCCTACATTACCTCCTGATTCTGGAAGAGGAAATTCTAATAGCAAATGCAGAACTTTGATCTTTGTAGACATGAGAAGAGCTGGCATTTAGGAACATTCCTTTCTGGGAAATCAAATGATGTGTCTATATTTTTACTACAGATAGTATAGGGAGCAGCCAGTTGAAGAACCAGATACAAAAAATCCAGCCCATTAGCAAGAAAATACTTCTCCTTAAATTCTGTATGTTATCATGGTATAGAATCAGGCTACAATGCCACATAGGCCAACCAAGCGTAGAACCAAATCCACAAAATACTGGTAGACAAAGCAGCAAAAACAGGGACAATATTCAGCAGACAGGCCTTTCTACCCACAGCTCAGCATGTTCTGCCATCCGAAAAGCAAGGCCTCTAGTCAAGCTCAGCTATTTCCCTTCTCAGTGTATTCTAGCACCACTGATACCCACTGGTATCCTCCTGTAGAGTGCCATCATATTGTCATCATCCAAAGGAAAATCCCACACAGCAGAGCATACAGCACTACACCCATGCTCCAAATATCCGCCTGAGAAACAAAAAGACAAGCTTACAAACCTGAAGCACCTCAAATGGCTTCCTGACAGACTGGATTGTCTGCCCTTGCCAAAGCCCACATATAGCCCATGAAAAGCTGGCTCTTTCCCTCAGGAAAAAAAACCTTATCATCCCAGAGAAAGCATATAACCCTAATTCAATTGCCCTTCCACTCAGCTTAGAGCACTACTAAAACCAGCATCTTCACTTTAGCTCATCACACTGCTGCAGTTCCTTTTACAAGGATTTCACTGGCAAAAATGAAATCAAAGCCGTCACAAGGGATTTAACACATTACGTGTTACTGGCTACGAGAGCTGTCAGCACAGTCACCTGTCAGGCTTTGCTGCTGTTCTCTTTATGTATAGGCACAAGGTTCAGACACCTCACAGTGCAATTCTCACTTTGACTGTAAAGAAAAAGGAGGCTTGAAAAGCAGTGTGTGGAAAACAAAGAAACAAGAATTAGAACAACAGTGGGGCCATGGCACTTGTAGGAATTGCTCCGCCTTTAACAGCGATTCAAGAAGGATGAGGGCATTCCAAACCAGACCAGTTTGGACAGATTAACAACTGCAAGTAGTGGGTTCCAAAATTCCAGACATGAAATCAAAGCTGGAAAAACTCTTTGCATTTACATCTCTCAATTTTTAGTACATTGTGCATTACAACAGAAACAATTCTTCACATACAACTTGGAAGCTAAAGACAAGTCTGACAAAACAGACTACACAGAAATGATGGATAATTAACAGAGCAAATTGCTCTTTCAAACACTTACTAATGGAAAGAGATCTCTGAAGTTGCTGTTCTGTAGAGCACCAAAGTAGTCGCTTGAGGCAGTTCAGGATTAGCCTGAGACAAACCAGCCAGCTGTGTGAACTGAGACCAATTGCACTTCTTCTATTTTACTTTCATTCTATGTGACCTCACTAAGCAAATATTGTCTAAGACCATGAGTATCACATAAATGTGCAGATCTCAAGCTGCTCACTTATCTAGTACCCTTCGCATGATGCTTTATTTTCCACAGCTGATCATCTAGATTGTGCCTGTTGATTGTGCAACAACAGCCTGTTCGTCTCGATTACCTGTGAGAGGCTCTAAATTTGGCCAGGAAAAATCATTTGAGGATAAGTAATTCTCTTGGAATCATTAAGGCAGTTTTCCCATGCTTTCATAACAGCAGAGATACACACACACACAAACTCATGGAACCCCACTGCTTTGCACAATCCTGTGCACACTCACATGTGTCATGCACTGATTTCCCAGCCAGTCCTTGTAGGGTCTCTTACTTAGGACAGGAGTGCAGGGGAGCAGCCAGAAGCTGTTTGCATTCCCTGCTGTCTGCTGGGCAGCTTTGCTGGAGATGCTTGTGTTGCTTTGTTTTTCCTTGGGAGGTGGGAAGGAGCTTTGGGTTGGAGGCACATCCCATGCCAGAGCATCCCAATGGCACGTGTGGGGCACTGATCTGCAGCAGATGAAGGGGAGGAGGTCCCAGCACAGCTCTGCACCATGCTCTGCCACACTGGGCAGCTTGTTCCTGGCTCAGCAACGTCATCAGACAAGAAGCAGGGAAGGAAATCAAGGATGGGGGATACCATCAAACGCAGTTAGTGCATGCCTGTGCAAGACAAACAGACCCAGAGCTTGCAGGTTGTTCCTGCTTTTGTAGCATTTGTGTGCTGTAGCTGAGCAAAAGGTTCTGCTGCTTGAATCTTCTTCTGCAAGAGCCGACTACCGGTAAATGTCTGCGGGGATGTACTTGGTGTGCACTTCTGAAGCCATTTGAGAACCTAGTCGTTCTTGCTGCAGGACCCCTGTCTTCTGTTAAAAGCTGAACGGTCCCCAGAGCACCTGTTTCCATCAGCTACCACCATCCAAAGCAGCCAGCCTTCTTACAGTCACCTGGCCCAAACATCCCTTTTGCTCTACACTTGATTCCTGCAAGAGATGGGAGCTTGGCACGCACACCATCCTTCCAACACCCCATCCCAGCAGAAAGGGATCACAGCGCTGGCACAGCTGAAACAAAAAGGGTATGCGAGTTTCCTGTTAGCACTCAGTGTGAACAAATCTACCACTGAGCAACACCGTGAGCCCCCACTCACCTCAGCACAGGTCAACCTGTAACCCCAGCCTTCCCCTATCCACGTGAAAACGCACACCCATTCACCACCCTGCCTACTTTGCACACCCCCATGCACGCACTGCATCGTGTGCCCTCCTTTGCATTCACAGACATGTGCCAACCACCCCTGGGAACACGTACGTGCCTACACCTTCCACAAACACCCCTTTGTGTGCACCTGTGTGCAACCCAACTCCTCAGCACACGCACGCGTTTGTGCCACCCTGTCCACGCACTCACCACGTGCCCTCCAGTACCCAAGGATTGCAGAGATGCTCCAGACTGTGCCAGAAATGGAATCTCAGAGTGCTGGGACATTATTGATCACTAAGAAAAACACTTGGAAGCATATTCAATCTGCAGAAGCTGTAATTACTGGGCACAGTTAGCTTTCCTATGGCTCAGCTGGAGGAGGCGGGTGCTCTCATACATCTGAGACACTCGCACAATGTTGGGATCATTCTGATGGAAACTATGTCTTCAGATATCATGGTTAAAACCATCCAAGATGATCATGCAGAGCCTTAGCTCTTGAGCAGCACTTCTTCCCCACCCTTCACTACTCCAAGCAGCTCCAACAAACTTCTCAGAAGAAATCCAGGCCAGCACAGACCTGGCAGACCAGAACCAAGTGCAGCTTGTGTGACGGCAGTGCCCACTCCTTGCTTCCACCCTGCTCCAGCAGGTTAAGGAGTCTGAGCCTCACTGGCCTTTGACAGCTCAAGACTTTCAGCACCTCATGCCAACATTTCTCACTAAGATACACCTAAGGCATTGAATTCTCTTCTCACTACCTCCTCCCAGTCCTTCCCTAGGAACAGAAACCATTCAGATTCTACAGCAAACTACAGCATCTGCACTGCAAGAGCACACTGAACCACCTGCAACAATGAAACATGGTTTTGGAGAGTGGGTATGAAAACACACCTTTAGACAGCTGTCTCCCTGTAGCCAAAAGGAAACCAAGAAGGAAAAGAAAAGTCCAGCCTGAAACATGCCCATGCTACTAGCCCAGGTTTTTCACAGTCAGTGCAGAATCCATCCTGTTCATGAGGTAACAAATGAACAGTGAGTCTCCCGTTGCTCCACCCCTTCTCCTTCAAAGCCAGAAAAAGAAAGAATAAACAAGCAGAAGAAACCCAGACGTACCTTTCCACACACAGAGCAGAAAGTGGAACAGCAGTTGTCTCCTTCCTGAGACATGGTGGGGAGCATCCCAGAGGAAGCCCAAGTTCTTTGCTTCTCTCCACAGGGACTTCAAGCACTCTTGGCAAGAGATGCTTTTGTTCTTTCTTCAATTGCTTCCATCACCAGAATCTCCTTTGGAAAAGGAACCCGAATGAAAGAATCAGCAAATGAAAAAGAATGAGCAATAGCCACTTTACCAGCTTTCTTCTCACACTCAATTTAGACTCTTGACTCGGGCAAGGTCTTAAAATCAGCTGGTTACAAGAACTGTCCCAAAATATATCCAGCATCTGTACAGCTGCTGTTATTTCTGACAGCGAGTGTAATCACAGAATCATAGAATGGCCCGGGTTGGAAGGGACCTCAAGGATCATGAAGATCAATCACCTCCCTGTCCCTGCTGGCCATCCCCTCTTCTGATGGAGCCCAGGGGACCATTTGCTCTCTGAGCTGCAAGAGCACGCTGATGGCTCACGTTCTGTTTTTCATCCACCAGGACCCCCAGGTCCTTCTCTGCGGGGCTTCTCTTCAGGACTGCTCCTCCCAGTCTGTAGAAATGCCTGGGATTCCTCCAGCCCAAGTGCAAAACCTTGCACTTTGCTGTGTTGAACCTCATTAGATTCATGTAGGCCAACCTCTCGGTTGAGCTCCCTCTGAATGGCATCCCTTCCTTCCACTGCATCAGCCGCACCACTCAGCAAACAGCAGAGGGTGCACTCCATTGCATCATTGGAGTCTCTGATAACCATGTAAAAAAGCACTGGTCCCAAGACAGACTCCTGGATGACACCACTTGTTATCGGCCTCCACCTGGACATCAAACCATGAATCACCACCCTCTGTCCTCTACAAAACCTCTTTGTCTTCTACTCCTGCTGCAGCTGCAATGGCTGCACCAGCATGACTCACGTGTTTGACAATCCTCCAGCTCTGGCCTAGCCATGCACAGCAGCAGTCCGTCTCCCTCCCAGCTCACTCACCAGTGTGCTGCTGTGCCCCAAATTCAGTGCAGCAGCATTGAGAGCAGGCAGCACCCATCACCCTCCTCTAACTCTCTCTGCCAGCTGCGATGAGGACTGACACAGCACGCCCACCCCAGCCCAGCTTTTCTGCTGAGACACCTTCCAGCAACCACCCAGCACCAATCCCAGTTGCTGCAAGCTGTCTGAGAGCCTGCTGGAGTGCACTGACAATAACTTTGTGGGCCAAGCATTAAGCACACCAAGCAGAAGGGAAGCATTACTGGACATGGTGCACAGCAGGGGTTAAGACTGGAGGTGGTCAGGGCTGTAGTGACCATGCCCTCCTAGAGTTCCTCATCTCAAGGAATGCAGGCCTGGCAAAAAGCAAAGTCAGGACCCTGAGCTTCAGGAGAGTCAGCTGCAGGCTGTTCAAAGAATTCTTGCATGAGAGACACTGGAAAACTGTTTTTAGGGGTAAAGGAATGGAAAAGAGATGGTAACTTTCTCAGAAAACCTTTCTCAGAGCTGGAGCTCTGAGCTCCATCCCGACCACACGAAACACAGCAGAGGAGGCAGGAAAGCAGCATGGCTGAACCTGCTGGTTACAGGGAGCAACAAGAAGGAAATGGAGAAACAGCGGAAACGGAGACATGCAGCCTGGTCGCTTTGGTGGCCTTCTACAGTGGAGTGACAGCATCAGTAGGGAAAGGAAAAGCAACTGACATCACTCAGCCAGACTTTTGCAAGGCCTTCGATGTTGAGCAAGTTTCCTGTTAGAGCTCAGTGTGAACAAATCTACCACTGAGCAACACCCTGAGCCCCCACTCACCTCAGCAGAGGTCAGCCTGCACCCCAGCCTTCCGCCTATTCTGCTCCATTGATGGAAGCACACCGGGCATCATTGCTACTCACCCGACCAATGATGATAGGGGCAGAAAAGGGAATTCCTCTTTACCTTTCAGATGAAAAAATGATGACTGTGTGGAATCTTCCCAGTACAGCTGCGGGGCCTTCCTTTACTTGTATCCTGCTGCTCCATGTCACAGTGGGAGAGCTGCTCTGGCCTCTCCTCGCAGCCTGTGCGTCCTGCAGTGTGAGCAGCTTTGTGGATAGAGGAGATACCCACACAGACTTCGGCCTGGATAGAGAACTGTGCCCTACAACATAGAATAGCCCTTGGTACATTTATATCATGCTCTTTTCCTTGTGTGTGAGCAATCCTTGCTCTTTTCAGATGGTACTATGAGCGTGTGACACCCCAAACACATAGTTAGCATCTGTCCATATCATTAAGGCTCTCGTCAAGGCAGTTATTTCAGCCTTCTGAGGGGTAGTCCCCACGGCTGATGGTTGTGCTTCCATTCCCTGCTCAGTAGCAGTTACTGCATGTCCTGCCTTACAGCCTCCTTGTCTCACAAAACTGCAGCTGCTGGTAAACCAGGCGTCTTCTGCATCTTCTAAGGGTTCGTCCTTCAGCTCCGACCGACTGGATGTAATGTGCAGCATCAGTTGTTTCAAAGCAGTGATGTCATCCTGGTTCTCCACCAGGGGAGTTCCGCTAAGGAAAGATACTGGGTTGGCAATAGTAGTTACAATTATTTCTATATCACCCTGCTCTACCAGGATGGCCTGGTATTTCGGGAATCTTTGGGGTGAAAGCCAATGTCCCCCTTTTGCCTCCAATACAGTAAACACTGCATGAGATATTAAAACTGGTATCCTTTGGCCCAGTGTAGATTGATGGGCTTCTTGAATATTGAGCACCAGTGCACCCTGGATATCCCTTACTCACTTCAAGCTGTTTCAAGTTTACCATCAGTCCGTAGCTGTGTATCCATGGTCGGCACCCTCCTGTCATTCCTGGCAAAATATGGAGTTCCTTGGCAGTTTGCAGCTCAGGGGTTGAGCAGATGGCTTCTTTCTTGGCAGTCCTTAAGGTTCAAAGTCCAGCTGTCATCTCCTATCCCAAATACGTCACTTGCTGCTGAGTTAGTTGTGCTTTCTGTCAACCAAGAAACTCAGCAAACTCTCAGTCTATTATACACAGCCCTTTTGTTGCTGTGGCACCCACGTGCTCCAGTAAAGTTCCACCCTAGGATGGAGGATGCCAGGTCTCAGGCTCACGAGTTGACCAGTTCTCAACAATCATTCAGCTGTTCTCACAACCCTGGGTAACACTGTCCAGGTTCACTGAGTCTCTTCTCCCTCTATTAGGGAGAACAGATACACGCAAGTACTCGTATGCTATCATGAGGAATCCAGTAGGTTACATTTAATTTAGAAGCATGATGCAATCAAAAGCTCGCTTAAATAAAAGCATACCCTTTTCTTTCACTCAAAATAATAGCCCAGAAAAAAATAAAAACAAAACAAAACCCTCATCATAATTGTTAAAGAAATTATCTACTAGATCTCGATGGAGAGTGGAGACACATGCTAGTTTTAGGAACACAGCACTTATCTCATTATCTGAATGCATCTCAAGGCATGCTCCTTGTGAAACTGTGAGAACTTCTATCATTAACAGACATGTACCGTGCCCTGATATATGGTTAAACCGCTTGCAGTACACTGTCAGATGTACAGGATGGCAGCTGTATGTGCTGTGACCAAATAAACCCCACACTGAAACCTTTCAGAATTTTAGGACCTACAAGTATTGCATTCATATTTAAAGTAAAAAATTCCAAAGCTACACATGTTCTAGGTTTCCATTTGTTAGATACAACATACCTTTGGAAGTAGGCGCCTGAAAGGATTTGCCTTCTACTTGCTTCTCTGTCTGGCTCTTCGAAAAGAAGGCCTTTGGAGCAGGAAATGCAAAGGGCAGCTCATTTCTTAACGCTGACTCTGCATCAACATTCTCTGTGTTTGCACGCTTCTTAGATGCCACTTTTCTTGTCACTGGAGTTGACAGTGTGAATTCCATATCACCCAGTTGAGTATCATGCCTCGAATGGTGCCAGAGATGGAACAAAAGGTTTTCTGATCACAGCCGGAGAAATTACTGTCAAAGAAATTCTAACAGCTGAGAAGGTCAGACACAATGCTTATAAAAATATCATACATTATTTGGCTATTGAACAAAACAGTTGAAAACTCTGATTCTCTCCTAGAATAAGTTCGTTTCTTATAGACTGTCAAACGCCATTTTTTGATTTGTTCATCTCAATTCTCCATTGAGGATTAACCCTCACCAGCTTATCTAAACATAAATATGAATTATCACTTGGTTTAGTTAAAAATTTGAATAATATCACAGTGGATTTTTTTGTCCAACACAGTAAGATTGAATTTCTTTCGGTAACTTTCAACCTCTGCCTACCTCCAGCCTAACTCCAGAATCTTATTAACTGTGCCTTATCTCTTCCCATTGTGTTTTAAAATCCTCACTGACTCCTTTACTTGTTCCCTTGCTTGCTGTTTCTGTGCAAACCAAACACTGGAGTTAGGGATCACGTCAAACCAACCGTGGCCTACAGGTAGAAGGCAACAAAATTTATGCTTAACATACTTCTTTGCTCTATCTTTATCTTCCTTTGGTCAAGGTCCACTAGATACTTAAATATGGAGTAAGCACTAGATACAATGAGAAGCAGATTTCTAGATTAAGAGCTGTATTTTTTCTGTAAGAAACTAGCTGTACATCTTCACACACCTGCTTTGTTTTCTGAGTATTTAGATCGAGTGGAGATTCTTCAAACACTGAAGCTACATCAGAAAATTCCATGGATCCAAACGCATCTGGCACATGGCTGCAGTCTGGCACATCTTCATATGCCAGAGCCTTTTCAGACAGAAATGTTCCATCGAGATTCTTTTGCAGAATTAGAAGGAAGATTTCATCAGAAGATTTCACCACTAAAGTCTAAATAAGATTGCTTTGCAAGTTCCAAACTATGGCTAACAGCTAATGGAAGTCCACAGGCCAGCAGCAACAACTTTTATATTATGTTCTTAATATTCTAATTGTTGATATGACGTTCATATCAAGAGCAGAAGGGAAATTACTCTTAGAGCTCAAGTCATCTTTCACAGCCTGCGTCAACAAGAGCAGCACCTCATAGCCTTTGGTTTCAAGACCCGGACCACAAGCTAGCTAATGATTTTACACAGAATTCCAGAGTTCAAGTCACTGTTTACATTAGGGCTGAAATTGTACTGAAAGCCTTCAAGTTCATCACACTTAATTATCACTGGCACCACACATAACTCCACGTTACATATGTGATCGCACGCAACCTGGCAACTTCAGACAATTCCCAAAGCACTCCACTTGCACTTGGCTACTAAAGTACAGAAAAAGGAATTAACATCAGAAATTGCTGCAGTCAAAACCATCTAAGAATCCAAGTCTCCAGGAAACAAGGAAAGCAAATCCTCTCCAGGACTGTGTTCTAAAAGGAAACAGATCAGAAAGGTGAGTTCTTCCCCCCTTTGACCACCCACTCATGTAACGTCCATGTCATTTCTAAGTATGCTGCCCAGACCAAGACTGAGGATGCTTCAGAAGAAGACCTTCCCTGCTAAGCCAAACAGAACAAGTAATGTACCAAAATATGTAGAGCCAAACGAGGAAAGGTGCTCTAGGAAGGTAAGCATCACAAGAGACCAACAGGAATACTTACACAATCCAAACAATGCACAGTTTCTGTTCCACAAGCTGCCAAGAGGAATGTGTGCAGTACTCACAGCGCACCATGTACACTGCTTACTGCAGTCATACTGCTTCGTAGGACCAGCCCAACTTGCTAAAACATTTTAATGAGCAGTCCGAACTGTCTGGATCAGCACGGTTCACTTGGAAGGGACCTTCACAGATAAACCTGAAGAGGTGAGGCGACTGCACTATCTAAACCTTAAAGCATATAGGACCTTAAAGCATAAGCTTAAAGCACAGAAGCATGACCAGCAGGTCGAGAGAGGTGGTGCTGCCCCTCCACACTCCTCTCACTGAAACCCCATCTGGAGCACTGCACGCAGTTCTGGAGCCCTCAACACAAGAAGGACTTGGAGATGTTCAGGCAGGTCCAGAGGAGGGCCATGAAGGTGATCAGAGAGGGCTGAAAGCACCTCTACTATGTGCACAGGCTGAGAGAGATGGGGCTCTTCAGCCTGGAGAAGACTCCAAGGAGACCTTAGAGTGGCCTTCCAGTATCTGAAGAGGGCCTACAGGGAAGGCTGGGGAGGGACTTTTCATAAGGGCAGGTAGCAACAGAATGAGGGGAAATGGCTTTACATGGGAAGAAGGTAGATTAGGATTGGATATTAGGAAGAAATGCTTTACTGTGGGTGTGGTGAGACACTGGAGCAGGGTGCCCAGCAAGGCTCCAATATGATTGCTTTGCAAGTTCCAAACTATGGCTAACAGCTAATGGAAGTCCTCAGTCCAGCAGCACAAACTTTTATATTATCTTCTTAATATTCTAATTGTGGATTTGACATTCATATAAAGAGCAGAAGGGAAATTACTCTTAGAGCTCAAGTCATCTTTCACAGCCTGTGTCAACAAGAGCAGCACCTCACAGCCTTTGGTTTGAAGACCCGGACCACAAGCTAGCTAATGATTTTACACAGAATTCCAGAGTTCAAGTCATTGTTTATGTTAGGGCTGCAATTCTACTGAAAGCCTTCCAGTTCATCACACTTCATTATCAATGGCACCACAGATACCTCACAAAGAAGCATTATGACATCACAAAGGGGCATTATGACGTCAGAAAGGGCATTATGACATCACAAAGGGCATTATGAATCACAAAGGAGCATTATGACATCACAAAGGAGCATTATGACGTCTCAAAGGGCATTATGACGTCACAAAGGGCGTTGTGACGTCACAAAGTAGCATTATGACATCACAAAGAAGCATTATGACATCACAAAGAAGCATTATGACATCACAAAGAAGCATTATGACATCACAAAGGGGAATTACGACGTCAAAAAGGGTCATTATGACATCTGAAAGGGGCATTATGACATCACAAAGGGGTGTTATGACATCACAAAGGGGTATTGTGACATCACAAAAGAGCATTAAGACATCACAAAGGGGCATTATGACATCACAAAGGAGCCTTATGACGTCTCAAAGAGGCATTATCATGTCACAAAGGGGCATTATGACATCACAAAGGAGCCTTATGACGTCTCAAATGGCATTATGACGTCACAATGGGTCATTATGACGTCAGAAAGGGGCATTATGATGTCACAAAGGGGTGTTATGATGTCACAAAGGGGCATTATGAGGTCACAAAGGGGTGCTGGGAAAGGATCTCTGTGTGGAGATTGCTTCTACTAGAGGTAGTTCTATAAGACTATATAGAGCTGTGCAGAGGCTGTAAATCTGTCTGCAGAGGGTGATGATCAGTTCCAAGTGTCTGCAGTCAATGCTCATGGACAGAGCCCATCCAACCTGGCCTTGAATGCCTGCAGGCCTTGAATGGGGCATCCACAGCCTCCTTGGGCAACCTGTTCCAGTGCGTCACCACCCTCTGAGCAAAAAACATCTACCTAAGATCCAATCTATACCTCCCCAGTCTCAGTTTTAAACCATTCCCCCTTGTCCTATCATTATCCACCCTCATAAACAGCCATTCCCCCTCCTGTTTATACGCTCCCTTCAAGTACTCAAAGGCCACAATGAGGTCTCCCCACAGCCTTCCATTCTCCAGGCTAAACAAGCCCAGATCCCTCCACCTTTCCTCATAGGAGAGCTGCTCCAGCCCTCTGATCATCACAGTGGCCCTCCTCTGGACCCCCCCCAACAGCTCCACATCCTTCCCAGGCCTGGACACAGTGCTGCAAATAGGGCCTCACAAGAGCTGAGCAGGAGGGGACAATCACCTCCCTCTCCTGCTGGCCACCCCTTTTTCAGTGCAGCCCAGAACATACATGGATCTATCTTTTCCATACGGATATTCCCATCTGTGTACATATATATACCACACCTACACCCCCACAATCTGCTACAACTCCATAGAATTTTCAAGGTTGGAAAAGACCTGGATGATCTTATGATCTTACGATCTCAGATCTTATGATCTGGATGATCTTATGATCATCCAGTCCAACCATCACCAATACTTCCCAGTTAAATCACATCCCTCAACACAACACCCAAACTTTTTGTGAACTTCCCAGGGTTGGTGACTCTACATGAGAGAAAAGGGCACTCAGATAAGGGATTCTGCATTTGCTATTAGCAGAGGTGGGATGAGACCGAGCACTGCCCCAGCTCCTGGGATAACGCAGAAGGGCTGAGACCTTCCAGCTGCTTCCACCCAGGGTCACACAGCAAAGCCGACCCTGCAGGAGTCTGCATCATTCTTTGCATGGCATTGCTAAGAGGAAGATCCCCCCCCTACCCTTGGCTCTACACTCCAGCTGCTGTCTGCCATCTGTAAAGCCACCACAGCTCTCCTACTGGAGTTCCCATCTGCACAGTGACAGCTTGGTTTCTTCTTACTGTCAAAGCAGCCACAGCCTCAGTGCTTCTCAAATCTCCCCTTTTCAGCTGATTTCCTCTTTCTAGTGGCTGGGCAATTCCTCCCTCTCACAGTCATCCCTCTGCCCCACTCTGTGCCCACAGACCCACAGAGGGCACACAGAGCCAGCCCTGTCCCAGCTGCTGCTGCTTCACATCTGACAGTCTCAGGAGCTGAGATCCAGGCCGAGACAGCAATGCCCAGACATGGTTTGTAGGACGTTTGTGATAGGAAATAAGGAGGTTTGTGATTAAACCTGCCCCCTAAGGAGGAAGGCAATGCTGCCTGCAGCCCCAGCAGGCATTACAAAACATCCCCATTTACAGGAGGGTTTTAAATAGCACAATTCAGGAACTACAACTGCACAAATTCCCGCATGCCCTGGAATAAGTTTGGGAATGGACAAGGTTCTACCACCTGTGCAATGCCATAGAAAGAACAACCATCCACCTATAAATCTCCATCCTCTCCCCTGCTGCACAAAGGTAAGCTCAACAGCAGTGCACAAATGTCCCAGCAATGTCTGAGCACTGCTCTGTGCATCCCAACCTGCTCATCCCATCCACTCCTGGCTGGGCAGCAGGATTGGGGTGGCACACTGCAATGGGCACAGAGGAACATGGAAGCCCCACACATGTGAGGAAGGGGCTGGCTGTGCTCCACACTCACGTTATCAGACGTGATTTGCCCTTCTGTGGGGAGCCTCTGCTCTTTCCCAGCTCATCCTCCAGCGTCTGGGACTCCAGGATCTCATTCAGGCTGTTGTTGGCTGCGGGGCAGCTCCATGAAGAGCCGCCCCTCCACCGACCGGCACACAACAGCCGCTCCCGCGCACTGCGGCTCAGCCAATTGGAGCCGGCGGAGCTGCCGCTGCCCGATGGGACCCCCCCCCACATATTGACCCCCCAGACGAGGAAGAGGAGGAGGAGAGCGACGAGGAGCTGCCGCAGGAGCTGACGTTGGGGCGGGGGGGCAACGCGGGGGAAGGGTCGGCAGTGGGGGGTGGGGGAGGGGGTGGGGCAGCATTACCCCCGGACCCCGTGGCCCCCCTACCCCCCCAGCCAAAGTGCTGCTCTCCGACCCCCGCGGGCTCTTTGTGCAGCCGCTGCCCTCCAGTTATAGGACCCCCCCCGCCCCCCTATATTGCGCTTTGCTCACCCCCACCCCCCAACTCCGGAACCACCCCCCCCTCCCCACATTGCCCCCTCCCCCCGGGTGTGGTTATGGGGGGGGGTGTCGACGATGTGCCGTAAGCCGCGGCGGGGTCGTGTGCCAAACCCCCCCCCCCCCCCCCATAAAGATGAATGGGGCGCTGTGGGGGGGGGGGGGCTCAGCCGTGGGGATAAAGGGGGGGGTTAATGGGGGGGGGGGCAGCGCTATAGGGAACGCAATTGATCTAAGCCCCCCCCCCCCACATTAACACCCCATTGTGTGGGGGTGGGGTGGGGCACCCAATAACCCCCCCCAGTGCCAAACAGCCCCAACCCCCCCCTCAAAGCCGCTGCCTTACGCTGTGCCCCCCCTGCATGAAGGGGCCCCCCCCATCGATTGAGCCCCCCCCAATCCCATCTATAGTTGAGAGCTGTGCTTTTTGTAATCCCCCCATTTTTTAGCCCCCCCCCCCCAATGTTGTGCACGTTGTGCTGCCCCCCATGAGCCCCTGACCCCCCCCTTAAAAGATGGGGTGTGGGGGGGTGGTCTCGTACCCCCCCTCCTTTAAACGATGGGGTGTGGGGGGGATTGTCACTGCCCCCCCCCCACCAAAATGGACACCCCCCTTTTAAAGGATGGGGTGGGGATGGGGGGGGGGTGAAGGTGGTCTTGGCTCCCCCCCATTAAAACGGACCCCCCACCCCTTTAAAGGATGGGTGGGGGTCAGTTACGGGCCCCCCCCGGCGCTGTGTATGTATGTGGCCCTCTCCCCGTTTTCCCCCCCCCCCCGTGTCGGAGTGTGCTGGGAAAGGATCTCTGTGTGGAGATTGCTTCTACTAGAGGTATTTCTATAAGACTGTTATATAGAGCTGTGCAGGGGCTGTAAATCTGTCTGCAGAGGCTGATGATCAGTTCCAAGTGTCTGCAGTCAATGCGCATGGACAGAGCCTGTATCTGGAATTCCCAGGGGGCGTGCACCTTGGTAAGCACAAAAACCCAATCAGCAGCTGTGTTAGTTCCCTAAAGATGTTTCCTTTGACTTTAAGGATAGTAGTGCATTAACACACCAAAGGCTTTCCTTTATTCCTAGTTCTCCTATCTCCTATCAACCTCCAGCTACCACTGAAGTGATACAAGTTCTGTTTCTGTGACAGAGACATGAATATCCTTATCTTTTGATATCTCACATGTGCAAGAGGCAGAACTTTCTGTAACAGATCTTAAGCATAGAAGTGCTTCTTCCAGCACTCATGCAGAGGGAGAAGTAGAAATGTACCTATGATTTAATCTTCCATTTCTAATTGAGATACCAGACTTGCATCTCAAGAGCATTGTCATGGTTTAATAATTTTGTAATTTTGCTATCAGTATTCCACATCATAACATCATATAAAGCATGAATAATTTTACTGAATCTGCTACTTACAGAAGAAGACTACATCTCCCAGAGAACAACACGATAGGTCACGGGACCTGGACTCTATATTAACTCGGTCGCAGACTAGACTGATTTCTCTTTCGAGTTCTGGCGTTCAGGGGAGTGTGTGGGAGCCTTCACCGTCTCGCCTAGATTTCACAGTAGGCCTCTCGGTTACGGGACTCATTCTCTCTCCTATTTTGTCTGATTCATTAGCTCAATTTTCAATTATATTATATTATATTTTATTATACTGTATTTCGATATAGTATTTAGTAAATAAGTGTGCCTCCTTAGATCGTTGCCGCTGTTTTCTTTTCCTAATTAACTTTTTCCTTTTGGCCTAGGGCCCCCGCGGGGCCCACGGCCCCTGTCACAGGCGCAAGTGGATTTTTCGTTCAAACCGTGACAAGCATTAAGACATCCATGTTGTTCTTCCTCAGACCCAGTCCTGGCTGTGAAATCCCCCCTAACAACTGGTGAAGCTGTACCTGGAGGGGATGCCATGTTTACTATTGACCTTACAACAACGTGTTGCGGCACTTGGTACCTCAGTGGTAAAGTCTTACAGGAAAGCGAGACCTGGATCATCAAGAGAACCCAAACTACTCACAGCCTAATCATAAAGAACGTCACCAAGAACGATGATGGAGCAGAAGTGAAATTTGTTGCCAAAAATGTTGATGTCAGCAGCAAGATGAGAGTGAGAGGTATTTGCTTTGATCCTTCTCCTTTCCTCTTACAGTCAAGGCATAGTTGCTGTGATCTGATGATTAGAACTGGGGCTGCAGGCATTCACTGACTGTACCAAATACCTGAAATTGCATCCCATGGACTGACGTGAGTCCTGGTAATGACCTAAACATGATAGCACTGAGTGTAGGGTAAGCCAATGTACCCAGCTGCTTGGTATCTGAACCAGATTGCTTCATGCCAGCTGATGAATGTCTGCAGTTCACAGCTATTGGCCAGTGCATTCAGTCACCAGGTTTACCACTGCATCACCATAGAGCAGTACTTTCAGCTCCAGGTTCAGACAGCTTTTCTGATTGTGCTGGAATGGGTTAGAAGTAGGGGAGCAATCATTACAATAGTATCTCTATCAATCAGCTTTGCATGACAAAATAGAACAAATAAAGATTCATTATGGGAGGACCTGTTTGTCATTGGGTGGAAACCTCTGCAGAAGCATGTTTAGAGCATTCTTAATCAGTAGAAGGAGATGTTTGGTTGATTTTTACTTAGTAAATCCGGCAAGAAGACCAAATGAAATATCTTGAATTGCTCAGCACCTACACAATGATGAGTGCAGGAACAGAAGGTGATACTTTTTCAGAGATGTTGCAGCAAACATTGACCACGTTAGCCTGATATAAATTGAAATAACGCGGCCTTTGCTCCTGACAGGTGCTGCAGTGAGATTTACCAATAAGAGCAAAGATGTAGAAAAGATCTGCGCTCGGCTGCGTGAGGAAGCCAAACTGCAGGCTGAGCTTTCAGACACAGGTGCTACTGTGGAGTGGATGAAGGATGGGAAGGAGCTCAAGGCCAGTGAAAAATATGAACTGCAAATTTTGGGGAAGAAACACACCCTGAAAATTCACAACGACTCAATGGATGATGCTGCAAGTTATCAGTGCATCTGTGAGGGGGATAAAATGCTCTATCAGCTTTCAGTGAAAGGTATGTGACAGTCTGGGCTGTCCTCTTCCGGCCCAGGGCCAGCAGACTGCATTCACCTGACTCCCCGACAGTCCAGCTGTTGTCAGACAGCATCTGGGGTGTTTTCAGTGGGTGTTTTGACTTGAACTGGCCAATCTGCTTTGTAGAGCCATTTGATTTCTGTGTTCTGTCCTGTGATTCGTCCCTAAGATATAGAGGAAATCAAGGGAAAGATAGGAAAAAGAGCATCCCAGCCTTCCTGCTGTTCTCTCAGGGTGGCCACGAGAGATGATGTAAACAGCTCTTTTTGTAGCAGTGATCCAAAATGTGGAAGAGACCTGTGAAGAGTCACAGGGATGTTTACTTAGCTGTCATTCCATGGTGGGCTTTTTCTTGCACAGATGTAGAGAGAAACTGAACTTTCCCACGCAGGTCTCTGTTTTGCTGCAGGGTGTAGGTCTGATCTCTGAGATCCACACGCTGGGCCTTGATTGCAATAAATGAGAGCCCTTTGTTTACTCCAGTGGAAGACTTTCCATTTCTGCAGTACCCTCTGCAGATGACACAAATGCAAATGCACCTTCTTCCCAGCAACAATTTTTTTTTTTTACTCTGAGTATGCATGAGGCTCTTCATCATATTCTGCTGGCTTGTCACCCTTGTTGGTCCATGGAGAAACAACAAAGCCCTAGAGTAGTGTATGCACTTTGGCATTGGAGAGCTTACTTAATTGCCTATTCTCAAAGAACAAACTCCAGAGAGGCATGGAGACAGCTCCCAACAGAATTGAATAATGGGACTAAATTGATGGAGAGCAAAACTTCCTGCCAAGGCTTGTCAGCTAGTCTTAATTTTGCTTTTCTTCATCTCTTTGTCATGTTAGCATATTTCATACTGGCAGGTCTGCCCACAGAATTAACTGGCACAGGCTGCCCAGGGAGGTGGTGGGATCCCTGGAGGTGTTCAGAACTGTGGAGATGTGGCCCTGATGGATGTTACCAGTAGGCATGGTGGGGTGGGTTGAGGTTGGAATCAAAGGAGGACCCCCATGTATTCCAGCAGGAAGCACTACTGGTAATAAGAGCTTTGGAGCAAATCCTGGTAGGGCCACGCTCAGCTGGTCCAGTCCGGAGGCTGTTCCTCCTTACTGCAGTATCTGCAGTGAAAACCAGCACCTGCTTTTGTGTGGCTGGGCTCACATCCAGCAGTGGTGAGGGGACTATAATGATAAGAGACAGTTCCTGAAAAAATGAATGAAATTTGACTGTATGATTGGATGGAGTTAAATGTATTGACAGGATCTCAATCATCCCAGTGTCCATCAGCTGGCTCTCGAGCTCCTAAATACAGGCATTCTGTAGAACGTTGTTGAATTTGTATTATACATGCGTGTTCTTGGAACTGCAGAACAAATGTATGCATAATCCAGACTTTGATTTTAGCAGCTCTGACTGCGCTGTCTCAACAGACCCAACTCAGTTGTGTGCGCTGTTTTGAAATGATATGTTAACAAGAAGTTGGAAAACAAGCTCAATTACCCTCAGTAAAATAGGACCGTGGACTTAGGCTTAAACTTTTGGCTAAGACAGTGGTGAGATTTTGAATCTTTGAAGTGAATTATTCCACTGTGTGTTAATAGGGGCCAGTTTTATCATCTAACTTTTGCGCTCCAATTAATTTCCATAAAGGAATTCTGTTTTTCTTTTCAGTCCTAAGTGATATCTCTATCTTTTAGGCTCGATTTGTTTGCCAGGGGGTTACAGTGCAGTAATAGATACCCCCTCCATTGATTTCCTTCTAGTTTGCTTGTTCCAATTCTTTCCTCAGTTTTCCTATTTCAGGCATTTTCTTGAAGCCTTGGGCTTCTTCCTTTGGCTCTGTCCCCTGTACAGTGTATGTCCTTCAACTTGTGGAGATAAGGTAATCTGGTACGTGGTTTATAAAAGCTGCCAATTTGCCAGCTTCTGAATTAGAATCTAGCAATTAGAACTAGGATTAAATGTGCACGTTTGATCTTATGATAAATGAATGCCTCATGGTCACCAATGTCCCTGCAGTTCTTTACCATCATATGTATTTTGTGTGTCCATATTTTGTTTCAGCACTGGCAAACTTCGTAATCAAAGAGACAACTGGAGGAGTAATCAGGGCCGTTGCTGGAAAACAAGCTGAATTTGTTTCTGAGACCTCTGAAGCCAATGTCATGGTGAAGTGGTACAAAAATGGCAAAGAAATCACGACCAGTAAGAAATTCACAATGGAAGATAAAAGGAAACTGCATAAGCTTGTGGCTTCAGCTGTAACGAAAGAAGACGAGGGAACATACATCTACACAATTGGAGATCACACTCTGATTTTTGATTGGAAAGTCTCAGGTAAGTTTGTGAGGCAAACATAGGATCACAATCCATGTAAAGCACTTCAGACTTAATTCATTTTATTTGTCCAACGCTGTGGGTTTCCAGTATTTAGGACAAAGATTGCATAGCTCTATTGAAGCAATTCTGACCTTCCTGTTGTCCCTATGCAAATCCACAGTATGAGCAAATAATCTAACTGTGTTGTGATGAATTCAAGACAGCCTTAGCTCCAGCTGGGGCTGGAGTCACGACTTGAGCCCTGACATCTGGGCTTCATTCATCTAGTTCATGTATTGCCTCAGAATTTACATCATCTTTAAACCTATGACTGAAATGGTCCTAAGTTATTAGCATGGGAATCCTGTCCTTCTTTGGACAAATTAAACTCCACATTTGGAGAGCTGAGTGTCTCCTGCTGTACCCGAAGGACACTGTGATCTCTGAGGTGTCTCCCTGAGGTGCTGTAAGCACAGCCATTAGCTCATAATACAAGTAAAGCACTGTTAGGTCAAGCCTGGAGGAGTAATGCTTGTCACTGACCTGTTCCTGTTCAGGGTGGAGCTGGAGGGTAAAATAACACAAGAAATTGTCATTGAAATTCAAGATCTGTGCAATTCAACTGGCTGCATTCACAGAACCTGGCGTTAAGATCTGTTTTCTGGTTTCTATCTTGAGCCTATTTTCCATAACCCAGTCCTCATTTATGAACTGAAGCTCTACTGAAAGCCTTTCGCTGTGTATGCTCATGCTGCAGCGCAGCGCTTGTGACCTTTAACAGCACATTCACGTTCCTCTGATCACAGGATCTTTAAGGTTGATTAAGACCCTCTAGTCCGACTGCTCACCCATCACCACCATGATGCTCACCATCAGCTTAGCTAAAAACTCAGCAGAGATGATAGATCAAGCACAGCACTGGATTTGGGAGGGCTAGAGATTCCTAAGATATTGAAGGATTGCTTGCAGGTGGTGTTGGCTCAGGTATTCACCCTGCATCCCACCTCCTGTTCTGTTTGGTTGAGAATCATGCATTCTGCAATTTCACTTTGTAATTCAAAGACCCTGGCTTTATCTGTTGAAAAACTGATCTAAAACAAGCCAAGAAGACTCCTTTGGAACTGGTTGATGCAGAACAAAGGCAAGGGACAAGTTACACTGTTTGATGAACATTATTGGATGAGAGCTAAGCTAAGATTTAAAAAGTTCTGGGGCTGTCTCTGAGCATCAAATACAGAGGAAGCCTGCATGATTCCCTGAGAATGGATACCTCCTACTTTGGTGTAGGGTTAAGGGAACACTAGCAGTAACTCATCACAAAATGTCACATGGCTCAGACAAAAAAGCCATCAAGAGGGCTTAATTAGGAGCACCAAATGGTCACAAGATGGTCTTAGGGCAGGGAAGTAATCTATGTATGTGATATTGGTTGGTGCTATTAGTTCTTCACAGCTTGACTCTAGAGGGACTGTTCTTCTTTGGTCACCTAGTTTTAAAAGAATAGATGTCTCCTGTCACAATTTTTAATGAATTATTTATTTACTGATGTCATAAATGTGCCTGGCATAGCAATTGGCCTTGTTATATTCAGTGACTGAAAGCAACAGTTGTTGCTCTAAGAAATGCAATACTAAGCTAGGTCTGCCTGTAGCTGACAGCCATCAGCTTGCTCCTCAGGCAGGTTCTGTCTGGATGGAATGAAGGGCATGAAATACTGATGTGCTCATCAAACGCTGCTTGTTAGCTTGGAGACAAGGTGTTGAATAGGTTTGTTCATGTATTGCAAACAGGTTACTTAGCTGCCTTCATTTTAGCTTCAGAAGAACATGTGCAGAATACAGAATTGATTAAAAGAAATAAGAACTGTCTGCATAGAACTTACTCTTTCCTTACAGAGGAGAATCAAGCACACGTTTGTATGTGAGTACCTCCAGAGGTGAAGCTCGATCCCCCAGATGTAATGAGCAGAGACATTATAATCAGTTCTAACTGTATCTTAATGCTGTGCTGAATAAGCCTGAGTCAGGATGTAAACCACTTCCTCTTTTTTTCTTCAGATGAAGCCATTAATTTTGTCAGCAAGTCCAAAACGACTCCAGAAATATCAGTCAGTCCTTCTGAAGACCTGGAGCTGGTGTGTGAGGTGTCAGCTGCAAGCAGAGCTGTCGTATGGAAGAAAGATCAAACAGAGGTGAAGCAGGACCAGAGGACAACCATCATCTCCCAGGGGACTCACCGCAAGCTCATGGTCAAAAATGTGACCCTGAAAGACCAAGGGAGCTACAGCTGTGAAACAAAAGATGACAAAGCAACATTCCAAGTGAAAGTCAGAGGTGAGAAAATGCTTGGAATCCCAGAGATAAATGAACGCTTCATTTGGTGTGTCTTGCATTTGGACGATCAACTGACAGCCTCTCTGGTGCAAAACATTTTGGCTATAGGACTTTCTTTGTCATCTAGTGTCATAGCAACACTTTTCTACATGTGCTTTTCCATCCAGGAATGAATTACTGCAACAAACAATAGGCAAGGAGGGTAACTTGTGCAGCTCTTGTAGTCAGCTGGTGTCTGCAGGGTTACAGTGCAAGAGCACACCAGGCATGCAAGGAGTGAGAAAAGGGGAGGTGTTTGAAGAGATCTGGTTACAAAATTTGAATGACACAATTAGGTGGAAAATGCCACTAATCAGACTCATATATGGCCTGGGTTGCAAAGGCCCACAGTGCTCATCCAGTTCCAACCCCCTTCTTCCTATGTGCAGGGTTGCCAAGCAGCAGCCCAGGCTGCCCAGAACCACATCCAGCCTGGCCTTGAATGCCTGCAGGGATGGAGCATCCACAGTCTCCTTGGGCAGCCTGTTCTAGAGGGCCGTTCCCTTCTGATTTTCTGGAAATGTAGAGAGACATCAGAAGAAAAAAAGATAAGAGTTTCAGCAGTGCATGCAGATGTTTTAAATCTCATGTCCAAATCTGCTATCAGACTGAGAAATGTTTAGCTTTGTGATATGATGTGATATGATGTGATATGAAATGATATGCTTATCATTTCCCAAGGCAAAATAGATGGGAAAGTATTTTCCTGTCTTAATGAGGCATCACGATGCTCCCTGTGAAGGGCAAATATAGTGAAAACGGGGAACTGGAGTAATCTCTGCAGCAGACTACAGCAAAACGGTGTGACTGTTGTGATGTCCCTGCAGAGAAAGAAGATGTGTTTACAAACAAGGACAAGGTACAAAAAGAGGTGAAGGCTGTACTGACTCAAAATGCCACGCTGAGCTGCGAGGTGGCCCAGGAGAAGACAGAGGTGAAGTGGTACAAGGAGGGGAAACTGATCACCTCGAGCAAGAAGTTCAAGGTGGAGTCAGAGGGCAAACAGCGTCGGCTGGTGGTGAGCCAGGTGGAGAAGAAAGATGCAGGGGAGTACAGCTGCGAGGCTGCTGGCCAGAAACTCACCTTCAAGATTCATGTAACTGGTAGGAAACACATTTTGGTTGATATTCTTTGATTATTCCATAGTCTGGCTGTGGAAACGTCTGTGTGAATGTGTCCTCTTGATTCTGCCATGAAACTGTTTTGGGGAGGATGAAAAGAAATGCTTACAAACGTGCAGCTAAAATGATTATGTGTTTTTAACAGTGTTTCATCCAGCTCTTCCCCTACGACTACTTTTATCATCAGCTGTCCATGGATGTCCAACTGTGATTTGTACAATGTGCAACACTGCTCTTCCAGTTGATATTTCAACAGTAGTAGTTACAGATCTCTACTGTGGCTGCACTGAGGTTTGGTTGTTGGTGTCCTAAGAACTTTTAGTCAGAGGCATTGCACTTGCCTTTGGTTTGTTGAATCCCATGTTGACGACCATTCGTTCCATGTTCTGTAAATGTAATGACCAGTCATGAATCTATTGATACCTTTCTAATTGTATGTTTCTCAGTAGTCTGAGAGTTTAGCATGGAGGCAGATCTCTCACTCCAGCTGCAGTAGAGATTGCTCTGGTGTCAGTATATTTTGCACATGATCCGGTAAATTTTAACTTAGACTCCACATAGCCTTGAGCACATCAGCTGCATTCTGAGTGACCATTAGTGAGCTGGCTGATGACGAGGGTTTGTCTTCTGTTTTATTTGTAGCTGCACTCTGCTGGTTTTTGCTCGTAAGTCAGCTTGTTCTCTGTTAACTTTACAGTTCTTGTCTTATATTCTGAGCTGATCAGGACAGGGAATCTGTTTTCTCCTCTTCTTTCTTATGGCAGTGAACACATTGGAGCTTAATCCTGGTCAAGGTTTGGCATTTTATCAGCTATGTGGAGGAGCAACTGTACTGGGAGTCTACTGCCTTTCTGCTCACGCAGACCTGGTGTCCTTGCAGGGCATAGCTTGCGTTCTGTTCCCTTGTAAAGGTTGCAGTCTTTGCTCTCTCCATCTTGGGGCATTCTGCTCCTTCAGTCCCTGGTGTGCAATATATCTCTGCTCCTGTAGTAGACAGTTTTTCTGCTGCCTGTGGTGTAGACTCTAAACCATCAGCTCTTACTGTTCCCACACCACGTGGATGTGATTCTGGGGCCTTTGGATCTGTTCCGTGAGTTGTGTAGCTCATGCTTTTGGCTCAGGAAACTGGCAGTTTCAGCAAAGAGTGGATTACAGAAAGGGTAGATTTGGGAGGTATCTGTCAGAGAAAATGAAATATGAACAATGACAGAAAGACTATGGCAACAGCTGGAATCAACCAAGTTAATCCTCAGCAGCCAAAGCCAGCCCACGTCTTATTGCAGAGGTGTAGGGAGAAAACACAGCAATGTAGTGCTTTTACACTTGAATTTTGCTAGCTGAGGGCTATTATTAGCTGTTTGCCTCAGAAACCAAAGGTTTTCTGTTCTCTTTCAGACCGGATGAGCTCATGGCTGCACAGGGTAATGCAATACCTCCTCCTCTGCCATACGTGGAGAGTGCTTGCCTAGCTACCGTTCCTGTATTTCTCATGTGTACCACTGTAACATGACGTGCAAGTCCAGCACTCACTGCAAAATGATGTGGTGTGAAAGTCAGGAGGGATTATGAGTACTCTTGGAGTGGTTGGCTCTTTCACTACAGAAATCCTCATCTTACTAGCTTCTCCCAAAGTGCAATGGCTTTCTGAGTCTTAATTTGTCCTCTTACCATTGCACTCAGAAAGATTTTCAGGGTTCCTCTACCCCAGGGTTCCACTGGTAGCACAGAACAATCCCATTTTAAGGACATGTTGAATGTTAGGTGCTCAGTGTTGAGCGTTACGGGATGCAGATTAGACCTTCTTGCTTAAAAGAAACAAGTGCTGCACACCTTGGGGACCTATAGAAAACGACAGTAAAAAGGGCTGATTGTGCCATCTCATTATCTCAGTATTTGTGGTGCACGCTGAAGTCCATCTTTGAAGTGGGCCAAAGCTCCATTGCATCTGTGAGAAGTTTTGCATCACCTGGTTGGTCTAGGCCATGTTTGTTGTCTTGCTAATAAGCAAGCCTTCTGATCTTCATGGAGTAACTTAAGTAAGGATGGGAGACTGAAGGTGTTGGGGAAGACATCCAGGCTTTAGCTACAGGGCATGCATGCAGAATCACAAAACAAAGGCCAGTCAGAGAAATCAGAGCTTCATGAGAATTAATGGGGTTGTTTCTACATGCCCACCCTATCTGCCAGTGTAAACCCTTCCAGTGAAAAAAAGGAAAGCTACAGATGGGTGGGGAGAATTGCTGGTGAAATTATTTGTGATATTTTTGCTAATAATATGCTCAAAATCCTGGAGCAAGACTTCAAGTTAAGCAACGCACTCTATGTAAGTAGACTTACAGAAGGGAACCATAAAGATTATGGAAGGGAACTGTCAAGCTAATCCACAGCTAAAACAGAGTAGAGACAAATTGCAGGAGCTTGTTTACTTTGCAGAAGTGTGAGCTTTAACCACTGCTGAGCTCCTAGTACAAAAGTCTGAACCAATGCAACAAACCAACCCGTCCATGTTGTACGAAGGAATGTACTGACACCACCAGAACACAAAATTCTATGGCTGAAAATACCCGCAAAAATCATCCAGCCCTTCTCCATTGCTCCAGGACATGCTCAGCTCTTTGTGCCCCAGATATTTCACTAACCTTTTCTGAAACCCACAGTGAAGGCTTCAAAGCCCCTCCAAATGACTTATCCAGTCATCCAGCCATTGAAAAGCTTTTCTGTTGTGTAACTTGCATCTTTGTCATTGCAATTGAAGTCCCTTATTTCTGCACAGAGAACAGATTGTTTGCTTCCACTTTCTAAGAGCCTTTTATGTACTCAAAGCCTGCTATCAAGCCTTTCAGTACCTGTTTATGATCTACACAGCAGCAATTGGTGGCAGGGGCTTTGTAGACAAAAATCAGATAGACCTTAAATTCTGTCCTTGTCCATTCCGTAGCAAACACAACAAAAGGATGCAGGAAATAGGACAGAAGTACATGGCTACAGCTGAGGCACCATTAGCTTACTTGAAAGGAAATCATCCATAGATAGATGCACTGTTGTGTTTTTATTTTTATTTTTTTCTTTTAACTCTGACTGATTATAAAGAGATGCTTTGAAAGACGTGCTTTGTAGAGAAGAACAGATGGTAAGCAGGGAATAGGTTGCTAATGGCCTTACAGATGAAGAAAAACAGACTGCACCAGAGTGAGAAATTCCAGAGGAGAATCAGCTAAGAGCTTATGTCAATGACATGGCTGAGGGCTGCTGGGAAGACTGCCCTCTCTTTCACCTTATTTCAAGCATTACAATGGTGTCCAAGCCCAGGGCTGTATCTCCCTGCCCCCATGGCAAGTAGGGCTGGCAGTAGCCACTGTGATCATAGAGAAGACCTGAATCCAAGTTCACATCCAGTGTCTTTACAGACCTTGCAATCATTCCACTTACTTTCCACATTGATCTTAGCTTGGGTCTTGTTGTCAGGACTCTCGCAGCAGTAAAAGCCCCTGTCTGCAAAGGAGATGTCCTTAACTATCAACATATGCATTGGGCTTCAATACAATGCTGTTCCTCATCCACTTGACTTCTGCAGGCTTGGTCAGCTCTACCTCCAGGGTCACTGTCTCTCTCTTCAACAGTTTTAGGCTCCAGTTTCTTCTTGAATGAGATTGAGGCCTCTGAAAAATGAGAAGAAATAATAGTAAGAACACAGAGAATCCACAAAACAGACTGACAGCCTATCAATGGGGCATTACAGCCCCTTACCTCGGACTCTGAGATTGGCTGTGCTTTCTACGCCCTCAGCATTGGCAGAGATTTCAGCTGCATCTTCCAGTGTCAGATTGGTGATGGTGAGGCTGTGGTTGGTGTCCTTCTGTGAGATCATGTATTTCTTACTGGCTTCAATCTTGACACCATTCCTGAACCAGGTGACCACAGCATCACTGGGAGAAACAGTGCACTTGAACACAGCCTCTTTGCCTTCTTCAGAAATCACGTTGTTGAGGCTCGTAGCAAATTTCACCACCCTGGGAGCTGATGGAGAAAAAGAAACCACTTAGGAGCACATAAAAGATGTGTCCCTAAGTGTATGAGCTCCTTTATGTATGAGCACCTTCAAAGAGCCAACAGAGTCAATGATTTTATTGGAAGCTTCAGATTTTATGACTCGCAGGAAGTGATCACCATAACTCACACTCACATCTCCTGCCTGTAGAGGAGATCCTCTTTGCATCTACAAAGATGCAAGAAGAAAAGAGGCAAAGAAGGGGTAAAAAAAATCCCATCTTACATTTGGGATGCTTAATTCCAGCCTTGAAGGCTGATTTTACAGCTGTGCTCTTCAGAAGCAGTTGTTCCACAGCTATTTAGAGAGAAAGACGAGTTTTGTACTTGGTTGTTAACACAGAGAACAGCATAAACACACAAATAAACTCAGCTTTGCAGTGTTGTAATGGCTGATGAGGGAAGCCAAGGATCCTTCCACACTGTCAGCCTTCATTTCCAGAGACATACCTTTGGGGGTGATGGTAATGCTGCTCTTGTCATCTCTGGACTCACACAAGTACTCTCCCTCATCCTCAGCCCGGATCCCTGTTATTGTCAGGGTTCTTCTGACCCCTTCCTCATCAATCTGGAAATGTTTGCTGGGTTTGATCTCAACTGCTTTCCTGCGCCACACCACCTTCCCTTTGGCATGGCTCACTTCACAGCTTAAAGTGACACTGCCCTCACGGCAGGAGAAAGAGAGGAAAGGAGAAAGTATTTTAAATGCTATAAATCACAGAGAGATGCAGAATGATTTATAATCAATAAAACAAACAATTATCCTGTCATTGCCCAATATGCTGTCACGATGGCTTCAAGCACTGGCAAGAAAAATATAAATAATAATAATGTGCATGAATAGGGACAAATCAGAAGCCTTCCCAGTGCCTGTTAAGTGTGCAATCCAGCAAAGTAGGGCTCCATCAAATCTAAGCTGAGGTCAGGGCTCTTGTTACACTCATCACTGTGCAAACCGAGAGACAATCCCTGCTCTGGCGTGTTTCAGCTTCAGCAGAAGCTACAACAGGGACTGTATTTTACTCAGTATGGCAGGTACTGGTGGTTGAGGACTATGATTAGCATCTGTTTCCACTGAATATACAAGCTGAGGGTGAGATGCTCCCTTTCTTGGTTCAGGAAAGAAAATCCATGGACATCTGTTGAAGTATCTGTACCAAATTCAAACTGGTAGCAAAACTTCCACTGCTTTCAAATAGAGCAGCTCTGATTTGCTATTTTATAGACACTGCTCGAACCAACATAATTCAGAATAGAAATACAGAACCCTTTTGATGCAAGCATCACTGGGGAGTGGCCAAGTGACAGCTCTGTCCCAGGACAAGCTCTCCCAAATCATTAAATGGCCTGGGTTGAAAAGAACCTCAAAGACCATCACATTTCCATCCTGGCAGTGCAGAGCTTCTGCCTCTTCCCCAGCCCTTACCTTGTGCTTCAGTGGAGTCTTGCCCACTTCCAGCTGCCCAAGTAGCTGACTAAAGGAAATATCCCCAAAAGGACATAATGCATCATTGAGAAGTTTAGAATGGCCTTGAGGTGGAGTCATACCCAGCTGTCGCAGCACCAGTCCTTACGCCTGCAATTAGGATGCAGATACACCAGTGACAATCTCCTCCCTCCTTCCTGCACTCACAGGGATTCAGTCCCCACAGATCCTTGGCCAATGGCCCTGGATCCAACCAGACAGTTCACACCTGCAGTGTTGGCAAACAAGCCAGATGCATCCTTTTAGTAAAAGTTCACCACCACTGGACATCTCTCACAGCAAAATGGATGTTTTTGTACCAACACACAGCCTGCGTGCATCCTGAATGTTCCCCTGCTTGCCATGGAAGTCTGCCAGCCCAGCGGTGGGTCTGGGAGGCCAGCAGGGGAAAAGTTAATGCAATTGAATGTGGAGAAGAAAAAGCATTGAACTTTTCAGTGGTATTTTTGTTTCATTTTTTAAATGCGGGTGGTTAAAACGATATATTTATAACAGCTGGAGGAGTTTTATGGCACTGTAAAATGCAGAGTTTTACAGACTTATAACCTGTTGTGTAAAGGGTGTAGGGGGGTGTTGCTATGGAAGAAAAATAGTGATGTCACGTTATTAGTGCTTTTGCCTCCTATGTACCTGGCTGCTAGAAAATTACAGTGTTTGCAATAGACATTACAAAGACAAACACCTAAAATTTGGAGCAAGAACCACGTGATAACTTGTTAAAAAATGAGGCCCACCCACAGAAGCCACTTCTTTGTTTTTGCATCTCCCATGGCAGAGGAATAAAGAGGGCTTGATGCTTATGATCAACCCTGTGCTCACATGAGATGTGTTTCAAGCTTCGGTTCCTTTCTTTTCGTGCAGCCCATTGTAATGAAGAAGGTGGGCCAAGTCTTCTTGGATCCTCTGTGCAGACAGAGCTTCCTCCTCCTCCACGGTCCTTTGCAAACACGTCTTACTTGAGCACCATTCCCAACTCCTGCCAAAGGAGAGGGATCTGGAAAGGAGCCTCCTGGAAAAGAAGGGGGGCGAGAGCAGGGCATGGGGCTGACACCTGACTCCACACTGCCATACTTTGACATTTCCTGGGTACCCTGGTTGGGATCAGGGCTAGCAGTCTACATGTATGTAATCACATCTCTGTTGTGGAGAGAGTGGGCTAGAACACTCCAGACATCTGAAAATCCTTAAATAATACTTTTGCTTCCAGATATTAGCTGGCTTTCACAGAGCTGGCACCAGAATTGCTCTGCTGCGCTCTCAAGTGCATCCGTATCAAGGGGGTCCCATTTAGCTGTGCACAGCTCTATGCAAATATACAGGAACAATCTGCTGCTGAAATGTCTTAATAAAAAGCTGTGCCTCAGCTACTGAGCCTGTGGCTGAGTCCAGAAGAGTTTGTTGGGCTGTGCTCAGAGCATGTGGCAGTTCTGGGCCCAAGCTAGATTGTTTGCAAAAAAAAGATATTCTGCATTTATATACAGTTTTCTGCAAAGATTTCATGTCTGCTGTAGAGTTGTCAGCAATAAGTGGAAGCCTCAGCCCCTGGGAGCTTACACTGTAAACAGAAAGCAAGGGCAAAGAAATGATTCTTCATCCTCAATTTGCAGATGAGTAGCTGATGTATACAGGAACTAAATGTCTCCCTTAACATCTACAGTAAAGCTGTGAGTGAGCTGAGAACTTAACTTGGGCTTCCAGTGTCCCAGCCAAGTATTGTCTTTCCTCTATTTGCCACTTGCTACTTGGTATTTTACTTTCTTGGTAGAACAACCTTGCTCTAGGTTTGAAGCAGCATGTCTGAAATCTTCCTTGGGGTCCAGACTGCACAGCACTTCTTGGCACATATTTCATCACTCAGATTTATCCAATCTGGGGGCATACTGTACCCTAACCTGGCACTGGTAATCACTCTTAGGTGGTAATGTAAGGTGCACAGTTCCCATTCTGTTTTTTCTTTGTGGTATTCTAAAGCAATTGATAGCTTTTTTTGACATAGGTCTTGTGATTAGATCACTGTGCGGGCTACTTGCAGAGGTAACATGCTGTTGATGTTGATTACTGGTGCTGCTTACGGTGACTGCATCCCTTTCAACTGCAAATCCCAGGTGACCTGGAAAATGGTCTGGAGCATACCAAGACTGAGGTGCAATATGGGATAACTGGAGGTGATAATGTAGGATTAGTCATATGCCAGAGTGATTCTGTGTTGTACTGAATAGAAGCCAAATCAGATCTGTAGAGGGTGATCTGTTACAGGGTAGATGTCTTACAGCTAAGAAATAAATCATCTGTAATAATTCTTTTAGCAGCGTATACACGGGTATGCTTCGAATATTTATATCTGCCTACTTAGATTCATACTGTGTTTTTGATCAGGTGGCTCATTTCTTCCTCTTTCTATTCCTAAACTCTTCTGTCTTTCTCTGGTGTGCTGCAAAACAGATACCATGCTCCACTACAGTTTCATATCTGTTCTAGGTAAAGTTCTTACTTGCATATTGTTTCTAAATAAAACAGCAGGAGTGCTGTGGTCTGAAAGCAAGGATATACAGATGCTGTTGTTCTTCTTTGGTTTTAGAACCTCCTGAGCATCACCACTGACTGCATATAGGGCTCCCAGATGCTCTAAGGAGAAAGAACTGGAGACAATCCACTGTCAACAAGAAAAAAATAAACATACCTTGACCCATGCTCATGAGAAGTCAGCCAGAATAGCAGATACCCTCAGAGCTTCCATAAGAATTGAGTCAGATTGGTTACAGGAAGTATTGCATTTGAATGTAATGGCTCGGTCCCTTCATCTGACTGTACTTCAGGTCATCAGCCCACTGCAGCGCCTTCAAACAGGATCCACTTGAAGGCACTTCTGCAATTTCTTGTGTTTTCCACCATCTCTTGACCTCAAAAGAACTCTGAAGAAGAGGAGAGGAATCTAGGATCTAAAAATGGTCTCTGTGCAAGTATTGATTAAACCCAGAGGGACAGATTCTGGTGTGGTTTGGCAAGGTAAATCAGGAATAACTCTCTTGCAGTAAAAGTTGTCAGACTAAGTTATGCCCTTGAAGCCAAGAGCAAATGGAAGCAGCAGAGATTTTCTGCTAGCAGCAGACAGTGAGTGCAGGATGATAACGCCCAGCAACAAGCCTGTTTTGGACAGGCCTAGAGAACAGTGAAGATATCAGCCTCCATCGTTTCATTCTGTTTCTTTCCATAGAAGGGAGCTGAAGAGAAGAGAGTAAAGCTGCAACTTAAAACAAGTAAAGCAGAGCTGTAGCAACTGGAGGATCCCACTTCCTCCTGAGATCCGTGAATCAATCCTTGAAATTCAATTAAGAGGGTTTGGGGTTCAGTCTGTTAGCTCGGCAGCTGCCTGTCCCATGGGCATGGCCATCACAATGTGTCTCACTGTGCCTTGGCTTATCCTGGTGCAAAATAGGGATTAACACTGCCTGAATGAGAGAGGCACATAACAGCCCCTTTCAGTTCATTACTGTTTCTAAGGCATCTGTTGGGGTCTTAGAAGAAAGGGGAAAGGTATAATGCCAGTAAGTGCACAGGTCTATTGACATGAGTGGGAATGCTGCCATGGGATGCACAGAATCAGAGCTTTAAGGACCAACATTTTTTGACAACTTGTAACCCAAAGAGGGGGCTGTTTTTTTGCATGATAATTCCTTGGACCTATCTCTGAAGCCTTGTCACAAGATGAAACACTACCTTATAATACACAGCTGGAAATACCTTATCCCCTTATAGTTTTCTTCTCTTGCCTGATATTTCCTACAACGTCATGCACTATACTATATAGTAAATCTCTCCTCCATCAGACGGACAGATACAAAACAGAAAGTAATTTATTATTCTGTCCTATTATGCCTGTTTTCATAGAAACTAATTATTCTGCATTGTTGTATTAGATACTCTAAGAAAGACTACATTTTCTTACTTTCGGCTGATAAAAAAATTAAATCCATCAGTTTTCCTAAACACATTAGAGTTAAGACAGAATTTCTGGTTCTAATTATTAATCAGTCAGATTTGAGGACACAGAATATTTGACTTAAGCTCAATATATTCACGAACAATGTCCCAATATCACGTTTTGTATTGAAACAATTTTTCACTTTATTAAAGTCTTAAGGAGAGGAACCCAAGCTGCAGCTCTCACTCAAGGTCATGGGAGCTTAATGCAGCCTCATCGGTGTAACAAAGCTTAAACATTATCTTCAACTTTACAGGCACTACAGGCATCTTCTTCCCTCCCCTCCGAGCCCCACGTTATGTCTTAGTGTTGTAGCAATGAGATAAGGGAGAGGGGAGCAATCCATCATGCCTGGAGCCGGGGTGGGAATATTTCTATGGATGGAAGAGAGACCAGGGGCATAGGGCTGAGCCAAGGCGAGTCCTGGAAGTTTTAATAGAGCTTCCTCTGATAATTTTATACACTTAATTCTTGAATTTAGTCATGATTGGGTGAGTTTCTACCTAAGCATCTCAACCATCTGCATGTACAGGAGTAAGCAAAGTAGAGCATGGACCAAATATATTCCTAAATCTGATGTGCTGGCAAGGGGAATTGGGGTTTCCACAGCCACCTCAGCATGTTCTGCTGGGGTGCAGTAGAGCTATTGGGGTGTGACACAGCACCTCAGGGCTGCAGGAGCCCTCCCACGTGGATTCTGCTTACATGAGTTAAAAGTTCTGCAGCACATTTCTGCACAGCCATAGGGGCACAGCTCTTCACACTACAGCTGTAGTTCTCCTTCATGCATTAGCAGTGCATTAGGTTTGTCATTGCCTTTTGCTGCATAAGCAGCTCTTGTGCTGAGGAAAGGGGGAAAGAATGGCTGAGTTTTCTGTTTGTTTAAGCCCTTGCTGTGTTTTTTTTGGGGGGGGGTTGGTTTTTTTCTTTGTTTTTGAAAAGTAAGGTTTTGTCAGCAGTGTAAGACTGGAAGATTCAGTGATGTCAAGAGAATCAGAAATAGCTTCAGTGTTTTCCACTCTTCATCCTGCACTGAGGTTCTGCAGGAAGAGAAAGGGTATTTGACTTTTCAAGACAGATCAGACAAAGGCTTTCGTCTAAGTCAGAATGAATTCTAGATACTCCAGTTTAGTAGTGGGTGACAGGTAACCTCCTCACTAAAGAGTTAGTAAGCTTTTAAAATATCTGTCCCTCTACAGATGATTTTTGTATGATGTTGTCACGGGAAAGGGACTTCCAGCCATGTTCAACAAGGAAGTAGACCAGAGGAGAGAGGATCCGCCCTTGGCTTGCTCTTGGGGCTTAGCTTGAAGTCAGTGGGTGAGCACTGTCAAAAAGGCTCATGTAATTGGTGTTGCATTCCCCGGGGACCCAAGGATGCTTAATATGAGTCAGCCCTCCCATAGGCTTGGAACAACGCTCTATTTAATGCATACCTTCTCCTGAAGATGAACTCCTCCTGGCAGCCACTCCACTGAAGTTAGGAAGAATCAGATCTCTCGGGTCTCAGATTCTAATTAACCGTGCCGTGTTTGTGAACATCACTTGTGCAAACAATTATGGTACAGCCAGCAGCAGCATAAGGTAGGTACATGATCTGCAGGCACCCACATCAAATATTTGAATAAACTCACAGTAACATCACATCGAGCTCCATAACAATGTACTACACACACACACGGCCATGGGAGTGCTTTGTGAAGGCTCTCAGTGTCCCAGTGGCAGTACAAAGATCTTGTCTTCCCCCTGAGGTAGGAAGAGCCTTGTAATTCACTGTGCTACACTTGTGTTCAGAAGCACATTTCTGTCTATAACAAGTATAAAAAAGAACCCCCACCACCCCGTGTCCCTTCAGGCTCCCCCCGCAGGAGCCCGCTGTCAATGTGGAACGCAGGGCATCAAGATTAATGGCAGAGTAATGCACACAGGATGTCGTTTCCATTTTAATTCTAATCGGCATTTAGCACGGCAAGTGTCACTTTCATACAGCCCATGGAAGCTGACACTTTGTCACAGCTGTCACGCGCAGGGGGCTGTGGGTAATAGTCCCAAAGCTGGGGCCTTGCTCTGTTATTTTCTACTGGTAAAATATAACATTGCAGCAAATTAACTTTCATTTCAGTGTCACATGCTCTTCTCTAGCTGCTTGCTTAGCGCTGCTGACTCTGCAAGCCTCAGTGAGTAAGTGCTGGCAGTGGGGGGGGTGGTCGCAGCCTCCCTCAGCTTGCCAATGGCATGGAGATGTGTGTCACGGGCACGCCAGAGAAGGGAGCAGAAGAAGCTGGGCTGGAGCTGAGACATGTTTACAGCCTCTCCATCTCCACATTTGCACAAAATATTTTGCTGTTTCTCCTTTCCCTTCCTTCAGCATCTTGGTGACTCAGAAACGTGCTGTGAAGCAGCGAGACGCCATGCTCTGTGGTGAGCGCCTCGGCCTCCTCCAGGAGCCTTGTCTGTGATGCACTCATCCCACTGGGGCTCTTTAGGCCGAACCCGCCTGTGTGTTGTCTCTAAAGCTCTGTGCTGAACAAAGGCCGGGTGGCACGTGTTGTGTGTGCGACTTGCCTGGGCTCCCCGTGATGCTGCTGCCGTCAAACCTGCATTTCCTGCCACTTGCAGTGCACCGCCTCTGCGGATCTGCTGCTTGGTGGCATGTCTGTGACTTGCCATAGAGCTCAAGCTTTTCACCAGAGTCTGCAAGGAGAGAGGATCAGGTGTTGTGCTGATTTTGGGGTGCACACTTGAATGTTGCTCTGCTTTTCCAAACCCTCTGCTGAAATCCCTCATCTCAGCTGAGGCTGGGGGTGACGACTTTTTGCAGTGTTGTTTTTCTGGGTCTTCCTGTCCTTCAGTGTTCAGGACTTTGTTTATCCTCGTGACTACAAGCAATTGCTGAAGAGAGAGAGATGATTGTATTTCCCATTTCCCCCCCTTTTCTGCAGGCTCCCAGCTTTGACTAACTGTTCTTTTAAAAAAAATAAATAGCCCTTGGGAACATGTGGACTGGAAACCAGGATCTCACGGCAGTGAAATGTGCCTGTGTAGCTTATATATGCTTCCTTTAAAATCCTTGTCTTGACTGCTGTTCTTCAGGGCAGATGATGATTTTATCTGCAGATGTCACCCCTGGAATGTTCACAAATTGTGTTCTTGGGTGAATTTTCAAAATAATCCCACAAGCTCGTTTCACTCTACAAAATACTTGACCTTGGTCTGTCATTTCATGCTTTCAGAGTGGAAAGGGAAGGGGTAGCCACTGATCTCTTGTCAGGATTGCTGGGATGGGGGAAGGCTCCGCACTGACATTTCTTTTATAGCCCTGTAGGACTTCTCTGTCACATTTACACTGGGACTGCTTTGCCAGAATCATTGCCCCTCAGACTTGTACTGTTCTCCATCAAGAGCCTGAGCTGCAGTGCTAAGTCATGAAGAGTTCCCATCATGATGCACACTCCCATGCCTGCCTCTCATCATGCATCCCATGCGCATCCTGATTGTCATAGGCCCAGAAATGGGGCAGGGATGTCAAATGCAGTGTCTGGTATGTGGACAGACTGCATGATTTTTCTATTTTCTTATTCCAGAGGAGGCAGCCTAATCTTACTGGCTAAAAAAACAAAACTACAACAGAATCCTCTCCCGGCCACAAAGCAGCATATCCAAGAGATTATTTTTTCCACTTTGTCATCGCTGTTGTAAAAAGCTTATCAACGGGATGTTTGCACTACACTTAGATTACAGGCAGAGTGTTCTAATGGATAGAACTCGCACTTAGGAGGCTTGAATTTTAACTCCATCTCTGCTACTGGCTTGCCACGTGCCTTTGCTAAAACCACTGTGTGACTGTTTTTCTTTCATTATTCAGTCATTAAGGTTATTCCTTTCTAGAGAAAAGCACAGTCTTGCTGCAGATACCAAGTCCAGTGCACTGGGGCTGCCCCACTCTTCATTAAATATTTCTTAGCAGTTCTGCATATGCAAGGTCTTTTGAGAGCTTGCAACCCAGCCCACAACAGAGGGGTTGGAAGCAGATGATCTTCAAGGTCCCTTCCAACCTAAACCATTCTATAGTTCTGAGACATCACAGCTGTCTTCTGGTGTAAGGGAGGTTGTCCCAGGCCTGAAGGAAGTCAGCAAGGAAGTTTTCCTGAAGGCTGTGACAGAATTGTGTTGCTAGATTAAGATCAGACAGTTCTAAGTGGCTATCTCCCTTGGCTTCCCTCCATTCTTCTGACATTGCTGCCTCCAAGGCATGAGTGCTTGATGTGCTTGTGAATCAGCTTCTGAGCCACTGCAGCTTTCAGCATAACGTGTTAAGGTAGAGTGGCTGCAGCCAGGTGAGGATGATAACCAGTACAGTAACCTGACTGAAATTTGTCACCAAACACAGTCATTTGATGACTGAAGGGAGAGCTTCCAGAATGAACGCGTGCCATATAGCATCACATCTATTCTTCTGATGTTGAGTATTGCTTCTGGTACTGCCATTCTTCAAAGCCTTAGTGTCCAGGTCCAGCAGAACTGAATTATTGTTGCTCTATTGGCATAAGATTGTTGTGAACAAGATTTGACGTCAAAAAACCTTTTCAAAAAGAGAACAGATTGACAACTTGAGCTGAACAACCCTGTTCCATGCTACTTCTGAGTCCAGAACTGCCTTGATATTTGGAACAGCTTATGAAGATTGTTGCTTTGAGACAGATCTCCAGCTCCCTTTAGTGTGAATGAGGCTTTGCCAAAGTAACCTTTGGTTTCTGAGGCTTGTTTCAATGGCTGGAGCATCAGTGTCAGCTGGTACAAAAATAAACCGCGCCTTTGAGTCTTGTATGAGACCTAATTGAAAGATACAGAGATGAGTTTTAAGATGAAGATGGAGTATTTTATATATGAGCTTTCAGACTTTTTCTTGTTTTTCTTGACAAGGATAGAAGAGCACCGTCAAAGGCTTCTGAGAAACATTTCTAAAGCACACATCTATCTATCTATCTATCTTCTTTCTTTCTTTCACGCTGTTTTCCCCTATACATGCCTGTCTACTACATATAGACTCATCGCTCTCGTGATTTATATTGCTACTTGACATCTTCAGTAGAAGTGCAGACTTGTAGCATGCACAGCTTGAGATGTGCTTTAGAAAGACCGAACTTGCAATCAAGGATAGAGCAGAGACTTCCACTTTTGCAGCTCTCCTGAGCAACCTATCTCCCCTATGTTTAAATATAGGCTAGTGGGAATTTCGGATAAAGCAGATACTATTAGGGCAGGTTTCTATCACTCCATGCCACCCTACAGCAGAGAGGATGCACAGGGGAGACAGAAGAGAGCTGCATCTTCATGGCTGAGGTATCCACTGGCATGGCTGCTGAGACTGGCAGCAAGGAAGCCGTTCTGACCTGGCTGGGACTATTCAGAATACTGATGTACCTCACTGGAAGGCTGCTGCCTTTGCCATGGTCCTGGCCCTGCATGTTAGAGCCCTTTCCTCAGCTCTGTGTGTGGCCACTTCTCTCCTCAGAGACTACTGTAAACGGGGAGAGCTGCCTAAGTATTGGGAGTCCAGAAAAAATCAAATGAAAACCAGACAGAAGGAAAACAGGAAGTGAAGTGCAACTGCAGGAAGGAGTGGAGCTTGTTTCCAGAGGGGAGCACAGATCACTCTTCAGGGATGGGGACCAGGAAAAGAGGAAAAGTAAAGAGTAAAGAAGTAAGAGTAAGAAGTATAGCAATGGCTGAAGCAGTGTTATTAGGCAGGAGAAGGGCATACGTTCACTTGTGTCATGGAGATTGGATTCACTGCAATGCTGAAATAGCAAAACATTGCTTCCCCACGGCAGGAAAGGAACCACGGCAGCAGCCTCATCAGCACACCCTGCACAAAACAACCGGTACAAAACCTTCTCCAGTTAGCACCATGTTAAAGAACCTGCAAAGATATTTGTCTTCACTTCTTTGGCAGCCTCTTCAGCTCTTAGCAATCCCTATGGAAGAAAAAAAAACCCTAGCTCTAAAAACAAAAACAAAAACTAACCCCCAGCAGACATCACAGGACTGGGATCAAGAGATAACAGCGGAGAATTCCTCTCCTGCATGCAGGTTAATTAAATGACACAGATAACCTTGTGCATGCCCAGGGAAAGTGTGTTTTCTTTCTGAAATCATATCAATCATTTAATTATCCCTCTTCTCACGCTGCCATTATCTAGAGCTAAAGGCTGCACAATTATTTCTTGATTTAAATTTTTAAACTCACCTTTTTTTTCTTTCAAAGTCTGAGTTATCACTCAGTTAGATACACTCCTATGGCTACACGTAGGCACTCCAGCCCAGGTCTGACCTCCCAGCTTATTTTTTCCCAAGTTCTTGCATCCCATTTCTCATCACATTATATGCTAACAACTTCTTAGTGGCGTATGCAGCAAATTAATTGGTGTTTGTCACGCATGGCAAAGTAAGATGCTCAGAGTCACAGGGAGTAGGTCAGTGTCAGAGCCAGGGTTCGTTCCCGAGCTAATGATCTTTTCTCACTGCCTGCTTCTGTCTCACCTTGTTGCCCTCAAGAAACAAAATGGTCTTTAGGAGAGAATGACAGAAGGCTTGGAATGCAACTGGTATCTGGACAAAATAAGTTTAATTAGTATCTCAAATCAAAGGGAGAATAAAATCTCATTGTCTCTGCTCATGTGAATGAATACACTGTGAATACACTGGTATGGGTGTGCAGCAAACAGCACACCATGGGGTTTGGCTGCAGAGGACTGACTTTTATCAACATAAAGTGACTTCTAGGACACCTGAGGGTGTGCAGGGAAGAACTAGATTTGCATCATCTGTGTGGTGCAGGACTGAAAGGCAGGAAACCTCAAGGCAGGGCTGACTGAAGTCATCTGAGCTCTGCTGGATCACGGGACCCTCCTGTGACACGGCAGGTGGAGCTGTGAACGTGTGAAATGTTTTAATGAGCTGGTTGGGAGCCTGGGGCTGCTATGGCAGGATGGGTCTGCAGGATGGGTCTGCAGGACAGGACCATCCACAGTTCTCTGCTCTGTGGGCTGGTTTCTCAGGATACAAGTTCCTAAGTTCCAAAACTTGCATGAAGCTCCAAGTTTGAAAACTTGCAATGCATGACAGAGTCCACTCATCTCTCCTCAGCCCATTCCAGAGCAAGGGACAGCTTGTCCCCCAGGATCTCAGTGCCAAAGGTGCCAAATCTTGCATCACCAAAAGCAGGATGGTGGGAGGCCATGAAGGAGCATTGAGGGAAGCTGGAGTGATGGAGTGAACTTCCTGGGAATTAGGAGGAAATTCTAATTGGCTTTGACTGCAATTTGTGCCTTGACAGCCTGTGTCCCTCGCCAGCTGTTTTTCCTGCACTGAGTGCTCTGCTTGCTCTTGTTCACATTGCATTCCCCCGGAACGCTCTATTTCTTTTCTTATCCAAAGAGTCACCAGCTGGTGTTGTTGATCACCACCCCCAGCAGCAGGTGCAAAGGCCAGCACAGGCTTCACACAACACTCCTTCTCCTTCCCATTCTTTCTTAGCTCTAATGAAAACATTGTCATTTGAAATGAGCAGCTGGGAGTGGCAGCGATTCCAGTCTTTTCATTAAGGTGGTTAGGCAGATCATCTTCTCTATTCTATTCTTGCCCCATAGTCATGGCTCCATGCAGCAGTCTGTAATTCAGGCCTGGCCATGCTGAAGTGGAATATAGCAGCAGCTCTGTGCTCCAATCTTGAGCCTCCTCATATGATCTGCTACTGCCAAGTGTCTCCAGCCACTGCAGGCATGCAGCTGAGCTTTGGAAGGCTTCCTCCCACCATTTGCTGTCCCTGCAATAAGGGCACAAGTCCTTAAGCTACCAACCCTTCCCCACACAGAGCTGTTCAACAGTAGTGACCCCTTCCAGAGAGCTAACCTACCCGAGAACCTGTGTTTTAGAAGAACCATGATGGAAAACTGTCATGTGCCTTATGGAATGTTTATGGAGAACTGCTCCTGCAGTTAAGTAACTTGCTTGTATATACAGCAAATGAGCAGTGGGCTTGGATGCTGTGGGCTAACCACAGCGGAGAACCTTCCTGAAGCGATGGGGAGAGGGCAACCTGTATGTAGAGATCAGAGGATGCTGATCTAGATTGGTCCTACCTAACGTTAGGCACTTAAGACATTTCAACTGGAAATGTAATTGCCCTGAGTTCCTTGTAAAAGCAAGAGGCTGTCAAGGAATGGCTTTACGCTCTGGTGGTGTTTCTTTCTCCACTTACTGGAGAGGGAGCCTAGCATGGGAAGGTTTCTATTTCAGATGCTGAATTTAAGTGGGTGAAGTTGAATGTGACGAAACTGGGCTTTGGAAATCCACCACTGCTTTCAGTGGGAGGCTTAAGGACCTCTTCTATCTGTCTTGTAGAAGGCATCATATTTCCATACAGTGTGTGTGTCTAAGGCAAAGAAGCTGAGTGTTTGACTGCTGCTAGGAGTAGACCACGCTGACCTTGTGAAGCACCGAGGTCTAAATATCCACAGTAAGCACACCTACAACCCACTCCTTCAGCATACAAATGTAACCTGCTTCACATGGCTTTTCCTCTCTCTGATGGATATGCTTTCCTTACCCTTTCCATTTCCATTATATCTATATCAGCATGCATGAGAGAGAGAAAGTGTAAATAGAGTCAGGGCACATGATAAAGAGCAGGGTAATACATTTTTTATTCCCACCAGTTAGGGATGACAGCGTCACATATTTACTGGCAGTGAGTTGTGGATGTTTGCTTCTAACAAATGTAAATCAGTGGTATGATGCTGCTCCGTCCATCACTCAATATTTTCAGACCGTTCTGGAGTTGCTGAGGTTGTACCTGAAGTCACTGACGTTATTAATAGGGGTGGCAGTGATAACAAGATGCTGTGATGCCTTATTTCCCAGTGGGGCTCCGTCCTACACAGTGTCTGCATTTTTCCAGCCCTTAACTTGTCTTTTTGCCCCTCTGGTGTTTGTGACATGACAACCTTCATTGTAAACATCTGAAGAGAAACAATGGTCATTTTCATCACCTCCACTTGGAGCTGCCCGCTTTGTCCTTCAGCCTTCAGAAGGGTCCTAGCAGCCTCTCCTTCTCTTCAGTCTCCTCCTTCAGAGGGCAGGGACAATAAACGGTCCTGCAGTCAGCTTCTCACAGTATTCTTGTGCCTGAGCACAAAAAAAGAAGGTGGAATCTCTCCATTTATGTCCGTATTTTAAAACAACGCTAGAAAAACCCCACCCGAAACAATTACCAGTCTCTACACCTATTCTCCCACTCTCCTTTGTTCCTGCACAGAACTTGTCAGCCTTAGACGAGCTGCAGGCAGGGAGGAGGGGTGAGGGAAGGCTGGGGGCTGGAGCCATTTAAGCTGTCACCAACTCTATCCGTGCATTTAAATCACTGACAGAATTACAGTGCCACATATTGCAGTTCAAAAAACAACCAGCCCCAGAATTCCTATCAATGCAGCGTCCTTCCTCCAGGATAATGTACCTTCTAACTTTAGTATACGGATATACAAAGAGCAGGGCAGACTCGTAGGCTAGATAGTGTAGCAAGGATCTGTACACTGAACTTTCTTTCTGCAGCTGGGTAAATCAAATTCAAACAGCACAAGTCATTTATGCTCTGCTCCTTCTTTCTATTTAAATGGTAACTGCTGGTAAGCACCATAATAGTTAAGGATCTGTCAGCAATTCCAATACAAAGAAGAGCAATCACATCTTTAAGCAGACTCCCAGTGATGGGCTATAGACTATCAAACTTAAATAGATTCTTAAAATCCTAGCCGTTAGGGCAGGAAAATCTTTCAGCACTAATAGTGCATGACTGTTCCCAGCAGTGAAGCCATCATGATAAGTGGTTTAGCCAGCGCTCCTCATCATGCCCTTGTGGCCACCCCCTTCAGGTCAGGTATCCCATCATCTCATCTGTGCCACTTTCAGAACTTGTCCCTTCAAGGCGACTGCAGTCAGGGACCTGTGGTCTGAGGGTTTGTGCTGATGCCTGTCTATCTGTCTGAATAGTTGGGTTTGCCTTACCAGCACTCTGTCTTTGCCTGCAATCACAGTGGCTGATCCTCGCAGAAGGTAAGGGACTGTGGTTAGTGCTGGCTAGCAGAAGTCTCCTTTAACTGTGATTTATAGAGTAATTGCCTGTCTGCAGCACATGGACACACTGTTGGACATGCCTTTGTTCCCCTTCAGTTCCTCCTGAATGCACTATATACTTACCAATATCCTCTCTCCCTGGGTTGCCCTTCTCAGAGACACATTCTTCCATTCCTTGGGAGTCAGATCAAAGCCAGTAGCTCTGATTTTTTGCATGGACTTATGCTGCACCTTTACTGGATTCTCTGCAATTTATTTACATCTCTCTCGTGTTCTCAATACCAGCGTGCACGATACCAGCTCTTCTTGGACAGTCTGCAGCAAATCTATAGGGAATCATGCCATAAACAGAGCATGTGCTGAGTGACCTTTCTATTGCTATATTCCCCTGATTCTCAAGAATCCATTGCAAAAGGAATTCTTGAGATGGAGCTTGGGATGGGAACAGAAAGATGAGGGAAAGTAACTCTCTCATCTTCATTGACAGCCATTGGCAAGGAGGGACAGATCACAGATTCCTGCTAGTTATTGGGTGAGATGTGTAAGGGCTGCTTGATGTGTGCAGAGCTCAGAGCCTTGCTCTGGAGCACATAGCAGCTTTCACTGGTCATCCCACCCAAACTGGCCTCCCCTGGCAGAGGGATAATTACAGGCAGCTCGAGAGGAGGAGCCCTTTGACATGGCTGCCATCATTTCTGGGTGCAAACCACCCCGATGCTGTGCCATAGTGTTGTTCCACTTGGTCTCAACCTTTAAAAGAACCATCATTGGTACTCTCCATAACTGGTGGGATAACTGTTGCTGCAGCAGCAGGTTACATCTCTTTATGCTTGTAGAAAGTAAGGAATACTTCCTACCCTTTCTCTATAGTCTTTTGTGTCTGGCTGCTTTGCTTATTGCTTCTCACTTGACACGTTCTGGTCATTTTTATTTTATTTAGTGAAGGCAATTGTTTTCCAGCAAAGCCATAGCGAGCAGGGGATGACAGGGTTCAAGAGAGAACAGTTCAGAAAGAAATGCATCTCTGCTACAGCATATCCAGATTCCTTTCACCAAAACTGAAAGCTTTCCACAGCCAGTAAAAGCCCACATGAATACCTGTGTGTTTTAGGGACATCTTTAAGCATGAGTTTGTAACTATGAGCTCTGTTTATTTAGGTCCTAGGGCAGCACTATTGTTCCCCAGAAGTCAGAGGTGTTACATGGCACTGATCTCCTGAGTGTGGAAATGCAGCAGGAACCCCTTTGGCATTATTACTCTGCTGGGAATAGCAATTATTCAGCAGACAGAGCCATGAATTTAGCCTGCTGCATCAGCTCCCAGCAAGGCAGAACCTCAGTGCAGTCACCAAACAGGGCTGGAAGTGGCCTTGCATGCTTACAGGTACCCTTTCTAACACAAAGGACATGTAGTAATGCAGTATGGGCTATTTTGCACTCATCCTGCTTTTCCCAACCAGAGAATCTTCATTTCTTACTTCCCAAGGGGTGATTCAACTTGAAGCCATGTCCTTCTGAGCAAAGAGAGACATAGATTTTCCTGCTTTAAAATACTAAGCTGTGCTCACAAGAGAAAGCATTCTCTGTTCCTTGAGCAGGATTGTAATTCTTCTGTGGAGCCTGAGGGCCATGATTAGGAAGCCAGGATTGCTCTGCTCTCAGGGATCCTGCCATTGTCTTTGATTGCATGGTATTAACAGTAAATTATACCCTTTTGGAGACCGCATGTAAAAATAAAATAAAAAAAAGAAGTGTCAGAAGACAGAGAAAATACTGATTCCAGAGGTAGCGGAAACTATGGCTTGGTTCAATTAGAGCCTGGAAAAATAAAAACAAATGAGCTTTTGTGAGGGTGAAATGGGGACTACATAAAGTGGACAGTGTTCCTCCCCATGGACCTATGGCAATTCCAAGTGACCCCACTGCAGGCAATGAAATGGCACCAGTTTAAGTAAGAATCCATCTTTAAGTTATTGAGAAGGAGATACAGAGCATGGATAGCAGGATTATTCTTAAGGTGCTGATGGACCAGAAGCCTGATTAATTGAAAGCACAATATAGGAATGAAAATGGAAGAAGCTGAAGGGTAAGACTGCTGTTAAGACCTCTCAGCTTTCCGATGCCATTTCTACTGAGCAGTGTCACCAGTCTCCAGCTCATTCTCAAGAACCAGCTCTGTCATTCTGTGCTGATGACGATACCATTGCAGTCAGCCAGCCTACAGTTTGACTGGTGAACTGGAATGACAACTAAACTTTGTTTCGCTCCAGTCTCTGGAGGCCTCCATGCAAAAGCCTGGGAGGTGCAAAATGGTAGAATGGTAATCACTAAGACTCTTTAAGCTTGAAGACGCTGAAAGCTGAGTATAGGTAGCCTGGAGAGATAGCAGGCTTGCAGGAAAAAAACAAAACAAAACAAAGCATAAAACAGATGGCTTTTCTTTCATGGATTCGTGGATTTTAAAGCCAGAAGTGTCTATTAGATAGCTGAGGCTGGCTCGTCACATGGCTTAGGCCAAAGAATTTCACCCAAAAATTCAAGCCCATAACTTCTGCCTGAGCTAAAGAGTATATCCTCAGAGCACACATGCTGTGGATGCAATTCAGACCCAACAATTCTATGAATCTATTTATCTTTGCCAGTTAGGGGATGTATGCCTGGCTGTCCCAGCCATGCCTGTTAAGGAGGCTAAATGAAGGTCACTGGGCAAAGACTGAGAAGGAAAAGAGCTTAGCAAAGCTTTGAACAAATATCCAGGACAATGACTGCAATTTAATACTTATCGGTGGACTGTTCTGACTACTGCATGGTGCACTGAAAGATCACAACACCCATTCCCTTGGTTTATTCTATCATTCTTCTTGGAGCATGGTTATATTGGAAGCTCAGCACATGAACACAACAAAAGCCCCACCCTTGCTTAATTTTAATCTTCCTCTCCCAGACTTTACCATTCATAAGAGTTCACCTCTCAGATTCTCAGAATTCGACCTCTCTGACCCAAACAACCATTTTCCCACTCTTGTAAGTTGCCTGGAAGCTCTTTTTCACTTAGACTGATGTAGTTCATCTCTGCAGGGATTACTCAAAATTATGATGTGACATTCTATGAGAGAGCATTCCTTTCTTCTGTGCAGCATCAGCTATTGCTTCAATCCAGGGCAGACTGGCAATTGCATCCTCTTGCCTTGTAAGAGGAACAGGAAAACCCATCTCATAAATATGTGGATGAGAGGCTGGTGGAATTGCAGGAAATCCAGGGTTTTTTTGCCACATAGTGATTTAATTGGCACCTGGAATTAAGTTTTATTGGGATGGATTCAGATGACATTGGATAGGAAGGAGAAATTGTACATGGCTGCTTCTACGGCATCAGTAGGGCCGGCTGGTGATGTTAACTGATATACAGGAACAGCTGAAACATTGCTAACTGTCTATCACAGAGTGCTTTTTGCCATGGGTTTTGCTTATCGCACACAGTGTGCAGCAGCGCCTGGAGCAGCCCCAGCCTTTACACTGCACGGTACTATTGACATTGCGAGTGATTTATAACAAAGCCAAACATGACACAGAAATAGGGTGGGGAAATTTATTAAGGGATATAATAAACATATGTATAATAATAATAAATAAATAAATAATATTATATAATATCGTAAAATAAACTATATAAATAATACTCCCGAGGCATCACTAGGGCTGGCTGGTGATGTGCCGGGCCCGACGTGTTACCCGGGAGCGGCTCCGGCCCTGGGCTGGCCCTCGCCGCCTGGACCGGCTCGTGCGGCGTCTTCGGGGCTGGCTGCCGGTCTCTGCAGCCCGACGATGGAGAGGCGAGCGGCTTCGAGTCCGGGCCCGCGCTGGATGTCTGGATGGGCTTCCGTCGGCTGTTCTGGAAGCCCTGGAGGACCCTGGTGCTGCCGGTGTGGTGAAGCTGCAGCTCTGAGCACCTGGGCTTGCTGTCTGCCTGCTCCCAAGGTGTCTCTGGGGCCGGCTCAGAGATTCTGGGGCCCAGTGCCGCAATGGAGAGCGGCTTCTTGTCTGGGCCCGCAGTCCCTGCCTGCACCTGAGGTTGTATCCCAGTGCAGGGCAGCTCCTCGAGGACCGAGAGGTCCCCTGGCTGGCAGAGTCTGAGCTGCTGCTCTCAGCAATTGGGGCAGCATTATGGGTTCTTCTACGGTGTCTTCTGGACTCATTAAAGGTGTTTTCATCCCTCTGTAGATGTGGCATGCCTCTCCTGCAGTCCGTCCTGCGCTGGATGGACAGGCCGCTGCTCTCAGGCACACAAGACTGGATAGCTGGCTCCGATGATGCCTGTCTGGTGGTGATGGAGCTGCTGCTCTCTGTTGTCAAAGAGCTTTCGGTTGCCTGCAGTCCGTGCTCGCTGGTGGTGTCGGAGCTGCTGCTCTCGGGTGTCAGGGAGCTCTGAGATGGCTGCAGTCCCTGCTGGCTGGTGGTGCTGAGGCCAGCAAGAGCTGAGCTGGTGCTGGAGGCTGTAAGGGAACGCAGGAAGGTGAGCAGGATGGAATTCCAGCCATGGGGTGGAACTGGCTCCCGTTTATCCCGGGATGGAGGGATTTGAGCAGGGCCGCTCTGCGCAGCCGCTGCCAGGCCTGGCCTGGCCCCAGCCCAGCAGCACACGGCTGTTTGCCTCTTACAGGTGTCCTCTCCAGCACAGGCATTGCACTCCCATTCGGTTCTGCTATCACTCAGGTAGGAGCAACGGCGGTGTGTGCCTCGTGCAGCACAGTAGCTGCAGAGGAGCAGCTGCCAGGGCCTGTGGAAAGCAACGGGTTGTGGCCGTGAGGACAAAGTGCCGTGAGCCAGGGAGTGCCCGGCACAGCTCTGGTGCTCAGTCTGCGCTCCCCCAGCCCGTGGTGAGGCTGCAATGCCACGTGGAGCCCCAGAGGGCAGCTGAGAACACTCACCCCTCTCCTGACCGCAATCTGCCATAGGGGTAAAGGCAGTTTCTGGCATGGCACCGTCGATACCAAACTGCCAGTGCTTCGTAGGCGTTGTTGTCGTCCCATTCTTCAACACTGACAGAGAAGGGAGGGAATGTGATGAGCGCTCACTGACCCAGAACTAAAACTAACCCATAAAATCCATCCCCATCCACCTTATCCCTGCTTCCAGCTTCCCAGTGACACTGAGGCCCATGTTAATGGCTGCCAAGGGCCAGACCTTGCAGGGCAGTCCTTGGGCAGGCACAGCTCTTGTGCCCTCACATCTCAAGAGCTGGATGAAAGACACCAACCTGTCTGGGATATGGATCCCCACAGTCAGCAAGTCTCGAAGAAACATCATTATGTCTCTGCAGTGGGGGCACTGGAAGTTGAGAATCCCAGAGCTCAGGGCCATTCTCTGCAGCAGAAACACAAGCAGTGTGGGTGTGAGCCAGGCCTGGTGCTGCTGAGCGCCTGTGATGCCCGCGGGGAGAGGGGAGGGCTCCTACCTGGATGCAGGCCCGGTGGAACCAGGCGTGCTGGCAAGCTGGGCATGACATGGTGCTGTACGACCTGCTGTCACCTACAGGCTCCATGCAGATGACACAGGTCGTGTCCGGCTCCGGTGCTGCCTGCACTGCCTGCTGTGGGCTGTGCTCCCTGCAGAAGGACCTGGGGGAAGATGGAAGGGATGGGCGAGGTTAGAAAGGCTGCCAGGAGGGCAGAGGAATGGGAAGGAGCCCCAGGCCTTGGCTCTGGCTCTGTCAGGCTGCTGGGAGGTGTCACAGCGCGTTCCTTGCTGCTTTGGCTGGTGCTGACAGCAGGGTTAGAGGCCCACAGGACACACCTGGCAGCTCTTACCTAAACTCCCCCAAGTATTGGGTGACACACTGGCCCTCGTAGGCGCAGGGGAGATGGAAGCTCCTCTCACATCCCGGCTCTGCGCAGGTGATGCTGGCCCCCAAACTGCCACAGACGAAGCAGAACTGGAAAGAGCAGAGCAGCCCCATCAGCTGCAGGCTCAGGGCCTACGCAGTGGGCCCCTCACCTCTGGGCAGGGCTTAGGATGCGGGCAGGGCTGGGTGGCACTCTGCAGAGCTGCCTTGTGAACAGGGCTGGTCTGCAAGAGCAGGGATTTCTCCTGGAGCTGGGAGGAGGGGCTGGGATTGCTTTCTGGGGACCAGGCTGAGCTCTACTGGCACCAAGCTCCCTGTTCCGGTCCAGTGCTCACCGTCTGCTTTGCCTCCATCACTGTGCGTATCAGGTCTTCAAAGCAAAAACGTGCCTCATGATTATCTTGCGCGTTTTCACAAAGACCGCTGGCAAATCTCTGTACAGGAGGAAAGAGCACGGTCGAGTTAGGGCAGAAAGGAGGGAATCACTGATGGGAGGAAGGTGGCAGGAGACTCAAGGGAACTCACCGCACAAAATTCATGGTAATACAGTCTACGAATCCTCTTTCTGCGGCCAAGGATGTCCGAGTCTTCATCCTGTAGGCCACAGAGCACGCATGCTGGAGAGGAGAGAGCAACAGCAGTGAGCGCCTTGCAGGGCCAGGTGCCCCCGGGGGCTGTCCCAGGGGCTGCTCTGTGCCGGCTGTGCCAGCTGAGGGGCAGGGCCGCAGGCCGTGGATGCAGGGATACTTGGCTCTCACCTGGCTCTCCCAAGCCGCGCGTCGACCTCAACCAAGTGCAGAGTGTCTGTCCCATCACTGCTGGGCTTCGTCCTCTGCGTGCCAACCTATGGAGAAGCGGGACGAGGCTGAGCCTTCCTCCCTGCTCACCTCACCGGTTCGCACTGAGCTCAGCCTGTGCCCCACAGCCTCAGCTCTGATCCACAGCCAATGTGTCACAATGGCTGTTCCGTGCCACCCTCTGTGATGCCATCACACCTCACGGGGCTGAGGTCATCCAAGAATTGCATCAGAATTGAACGGCCATTGTGACATGTTGGCTGTGGAGCAGAGCTGAGGCTGTGGGGCTCAGGCCGAGCTCAGTGCGAACCGGTGAGGTGAGCAGGGAGGAAGGGGCTCAGCCTCGTCCCGCTTCTCCATAGGTTGGCACGCAGAGGACGAAGCCCAGCAGTGATGGGACAGACACTCTGCACTTGGTTGCGGTCGACACGCACACAGGAGGCTGCTGGCTCGGGAGAGCCAGGTGAGAGCCAAGTATCCCTGCATCCACAGCCTGCGGCCCTGCCCCTCAGCTGGCACAGCCGGCACAGAGCAGCCCCTGGGACAGCCCCCGGGGGCACCTGGCCCTGCAAGGCGCTCACTGCTGTTACTCTCTCCTCTCCAGTATGCGTGCTCTGTGGCCTACAGGATGAAGACTCAGACATCCTTGGCCGCAGAAAGAGGATTCGTAGACTGTATTACCATGAATTTTGTGCGGTGAGTTCCCTTGAGTCTCCTGCCACCTTCCTCCCATCAGTGATTCCCTCCTTTCTGCCCTAACTCGACCGTGCTCTTTCCTCCTGTACAGAGATTTGCCAGCGGTCTTTGTGAAAACGCGCAAGATAATCATGAGGCACGTTTTTGCTTTGAAGACCTGATACGCACAGTGTGGGAGGCAAAGCAGACGGTGAGCACTGGACCGGAACAGGGAGCTTGGTGCCAGTAGAGCTCAGCCTGGTCCCCAGAAAGCAATCCCAGTCCCTCCTCCCAGCTCCAGGAGAAATCCCTGCTCTTGCAGACCAGCCCTGTTCACAAGGCAGCTCTGCAGAGTGCCACCCAGCCCTGCCCGCATCCTAAGCCCTGCCCAGAGGTGCGGGGCCCACTGCATAGGCCCTGAGCCTGCAGCTGATGGGGGCTGCTCTGCTCTTTCCAGTTCTGCTTCGTCTGTGGCACTTTGGGGGCCAGCATCACCTGCGCAGAGCCGGGATGTGAGAGGAGCTTCCATCTCCCCTGCGCCCACGAGGGCCAATGTGTCACCCAGTACTTTGGAGTGTTCAGGTAAGAGCTGCCAGGTGTGTCCTGTGGGCCTCTAACCCTGCTGTCAGCACCAGCCAAAGCAGCAAGGAACGCGCTGTGACACCTCCCAGCAGCCTGACAGAGCCAGAGCCAAGGCCTGGGGCTCCTTCCCATTCCTCTGCCCTCCTGGCAGCCCTTCTCACCTCGCCCATCCCTTCCATCTTCCTCCAGGTCCTTCTGCAGGGTGCACCGCCCACAGCAGACAGTGCAGGCAGCACCGGAGCCGGACACGACCTGTGTCATCTGCATGGAGCCTGTAGGTGACAGCAGGTCGTACAGCACCATGGTGTGCGCAGCCTGCCAACACGCCTGGTTCCACCGGGCCTGCATCCAGGTAGGAGCCCTCCCCTCGCCCTGCAGGCACCGCAGGCGCTCAGCAGAACCAGGCCCGGCTCACATCCACACTGCTTGTGTTTCTGCTGCAGAGAATGGCCTTGAGCTCTGGGTATCTCAGCATCCAGTGCCCCCACTGCAGAGAGAGACAGACATTTCTTCGAGACTTGCTGACTGTGGGGATCCATATCCCAGACAGGTTGGTGTCTTTCATCCAGCTCTTGAGATGTGAGGGCACATGAGCTGTGCCTGCCCAAGGACTGCCCCGCAAGGCCTGGCCCTTGGCAGCCATTAACATGGGCCTCAGTGTCATTGGGAAGCTGGAAGCAGGGATAAGGTGGATGGGGATGGATTTCATGGGTTAGTTTTAGTTCTGGGTCAGTGAGCGCTCATCACATTCCCTCTCTTCTCTGGCAGATTTCCAGAATTCTACGACAACAACGTCTATGAAGCGCTGGCAGTTTGGTATCGACGGTGCCATGCCAGAAACTGCCTTTACCCCTATGGCAGATTGCGGTCAGGAGAGGGGTGAGTGTCCTCAGCTGCCCTCTGGGGCTCTGTGTGGCATCGCAGCCTCACCACGGGCTGGGGGAGCACAGACTGAGCACCAGAGCTGTGCCGGGCACTCCCTGGCTCACGGCACTTTGTCCTCACGGCCACAACCTGTTGCTTTCCACAGGCCCTGGCAGCTGCTCCTCTGCAGCTACTGTGCTGCACGAGGCACACACCGCCGTTGCTCCTACCTGAGTAATAGCAGAACCGAATGGGATTGCAACGTCTGTGCTGGAGAGGGCACCTGTAAGAGGCAAACAGCCGCGTGCTGCTGGGCTGGGGCCAGGCCAGGCCTGGCAGCGGCTGCTCAGAGCGGCCCTGCTCAAATCCCTCCATCCCGGGATAAACGGGAGCCAGTTCCACCCCATGGCTGGAATTCCATCCTGCTCACCTTCCTGCCTTCCCTTACAGCCTCCAGCACCAGCTCAGCTCTTGCTGGCCTTGGCACCACCAGCCAGCAGGGACTGCAGCCATCTCAGAGCTCCCTGACACCCGAGAGCAGCAGCTCCGACACCACCAGCGAGCACGGACTGCAGGCAACCGAAAGCTCTTTGACAACAGAGAGCAGCAGCTCCATCACCACCAGACAGGCACCCTCGGAGCCAGCTATCCAGTCTTGTGTGCCTGAGAGCAGCGGCCTGTCCATCCAGCGCAGGACGGACCGCAGGAGAGGCATGCCACACCTACAGAGGGATGAAAACACCTTTAATGAGTCAAGAAGACACCGTAGAAGAATCCATAATGCTGCCCCAATTGCTGAGAGCAGCAGCTCAGACTCTGCCAGCCAGGGGACCTCTCGGTCCTCGAGGAGCTGTCCTGCACTGGGATACAACCTCAGGTGCAGGCAGGGACTGCGGGCCCAGACAAGAAGCCGCTCTCCATTGCGGCACTGGGCCCCAGAATCTCTGAGCCGGCCCCAGAGACACCTTGGGAGCAGGCAGACAGCAAGCCCAGGTGCTCAGAGCTGCAGCTACACCACACCGGCAGCACCAGGGTCCTCCAGGGCTTCCAGAACAGCCGACGGAAGCCCATCCAGACATCCAGCGCGGGCCCGGACTCGAAGCCGCTCGCCTCTCCATCGTCGGGCTGCAGAGACCGGCAGCCAGCCCCGAAGACGCCGCACGAGCCGGTCCAGGCGGCGAGGGCCAGCCCAGGGCCGGAGCCGCTCCCGGGTAACACGTCGGGCCCGGCACATCACCAGCCAGCCCTAGTGATGCCTCGGGAGTATTATTTATATAGTTTATTTTATGATATAATATTATTTATTTATTTATTATTATTATACATATGTTTATTATATCCCTTAATAAATTTCCCCACCCTATTTCTGTGTCATGTTTGGCTTTGTTATAAATCACTCGCAATGTCAATAGTACCGTGCAGTGTAAAGGCCGGGGCTGCTCCAGGCACTGCTGCACACTGTGTGCGATAAGCAAAACCCATGGCAAAAAGCACTCTGTGATAGACAGTTAGCAATGTTTCAGCTGTTCCTGTATATCAGTTAACATCACCAGCTGGCCCTACTGATGTCATAGGAGCAGCCGTGAACGATCTCCCCTTCCTGTCCAATGTCATCTGAATCCATCCCTGTGGTCCTTGTTCCAGTGATGTTCTTTCCTCTTCCTGAGTCTCTGGAAATCATCTGCATGGAAGGCAGACTGGAGCTTCCTATTGTACTTCATCCGAGTACTCCTTGAAAAGCAGGAGTGTACCTGTAGAGCAGAGGGAGCAAGGCTTTGAGATTATCTGGTCCTGCTCTGATATGGAGGACAAACGAAACTGTTATCTCCCTCCTGGTCGTAGGAATAGAAAATGTGTTTTGTGTGACTGTTTATTCAAATGTACTTGTTATCATCAGTTATCTGCTGTATGATTCTGTTAATAGATATTCTCACATAAAAATTAGGGTAAAACGGTTGGGAAAGAAGGGTAGGAATTGCAGCAGGTGGTGAGAAGGAAGGAAGCACAAACGATCTGAGCATGATACATCCTTATGAAGCCTGCCTTTTATTTCCTGTGTTTAGAAAAAACAGTTCTCACTTGATGGCTTTTGTTCAATCAGTGAGAAAATGAGCTATAAAAGCAGAGATAGGGAGGAGTTAACCAGCTTCCAATTTAGTGTGTTACAATTTGCTTCAGTAATAATAATAATAATAATAATAAAAAGAACAATCCTGGGAAACATAATTTTATAAACGAAGACTAGTAAATCAATAAGTACTATATGACTAATCATTTGCTGTTTTCTTGGTGGAGGAAGGTAGAGCTGTGATCAGAAACCAAAAGCGATGCCCCCGGCTTCTCTGCAGTCCTGATAAATTCTGCTTTACTGTAATCCACGAGAAAGGAGATTTCCACAAAGAGTGTAAACTAATGCTGGTAAATGGCATTAGGGTCTCTGCCCGCTATTATTGATTCATTCTGTGGAAAGATAATGAAATCCATTTGATGTTAGATGAGTTAATTCTTAAAAAAAGCTGCATTTTTGGGCAACAAAGTGTTTCAGGCTGAGATGCAGAGGTCGGGGGTGACTTCATCACTGACACAGTCCCCAGCTGTGGTGGGACTTCATGTAACAGCTACTTAAGCATGGGTTTGACTTGAGGCTCATAGACAGTCCTGTGGGCTTCAGTAAGAAAGGCAGGTCCTTCCATGCTGCTGCTGTGGGGCTCACGTTGGAACAGTTAGGGACAGACAGAAATAACACATAAAGCCTTTCCTTTGTAAGCACTTGAGCATCTTACCTGGTTTGGGGAGCAGCCTTAGAGCCTGCTGCACAGATACTGAGGAGGAGGCAGGGGCTGTGTCTTCTCCTAGGGAGCAGAACCTGTTCTCTCTCTTGCATAGCTGTGGCCTACACGATAGCTTTGTCAGCTCTCATATGCTGCAGTTCATAATCCCCTCTGCTTCACCAGAGCAGTTTTTCAAAGGTTCATAGTGTAAAACACATCACCCAAAAGATACAGATTCACCTCTTTGAAGAGTTTTGTTTTTCACATGGCCCCATTAGCAATACACTTCCCCATATGACAGCAGGCTGAGCAGAGCTTACCATACGAGTGATGCTATCTAAGCACATCCAAACCCACGATTGCTTCTGAGCAGAGATGGAGAAATGGACATCAACAAAAGCAATTCTGGTTTGCCAGGAAGACCCGGTGTGTGATTTCTACCACATCCCACACAGCAGGCAGGAGAAAACAAACTCCAGATTAGCTGAATTCCTTCTGCGACCGAACCTGTGTTTTTGAAAGAGCCTGCTTCAGTACACAAGTGTTTGTGGGAGATTAGTCCCTATTAACTAATAACCTTTGATTATGTTTATTCCCACAGCTTGTTTGCTCAGGTGTTTGTCACACTGAAGCAGAAATATGCTTTGGTGACACAGCTTGTTCATGGCTCAGCCTGCATTTTTGTGATTTCTTGGCACCTGAATGATGGATTACTATTTTCTGAGCGAATCCCTTCTCTGAAAGGCCTTCCATGCAAGGAAGGGCTCTGGGGTAATTAGAAAAACAATAACCTTGGCATACCCTCCTGATTTGTTTTTAATGAAATTAGGTGTGCAGAGGGTAGATGCTTCGTCCAGAGTCAAATAGTGAATAAGTGGCAGAACTGACATTCCTTGTTCCTGCTCCATGCCTCCAACAAGCAGTCCAGTCGGCTTCCCCTGCCTTCCAGGCTGTTGGGTGGTTAAAGGCTATCTGTCTGCTTGCTTTTTCATACAGAATTATAACAAAAAAAAGCCAACGTCATGTATGGGGAAGCCTTGCACTGACACAGACTGGATCAGATTAATTAACAGAATGCACACTGTGTCCTCAGCCAGTGCTCAGCAGCTCAGTTGTAGTAAACTGATGTTACCTTTAGAACAACCCTGTGAAGCATCATCTCCATAGGGATAAGGAAATATAAACAGAGTGAATGAAGTTATTTGTCCAAATCCACAGAGGCAATCTTGGACAGAGCTTTGGTCTCCTCTCTGTTAGACTGCACTGCACATCTCTGCCTGGGTGCTGAAAAAAAAGGGAGCTCCTGGACAAATGAGTGAGGAGCTTCCAGGACCTCAGCCTTGAATTTGGAAGATTCACATTTCTAAAGCTGTTGTCACTCTGGCAGCAATCCTTTGGAAAGGTAACATTACCTCTTGACAACTCGACGTGGGTGCAGTGCCTCTGCAAAACTGTGCTGTCCATGTAAGTGTGCACCAGGATATGTGAAGGAAGGCAGGTAATGTGGTAACAGAAATGCTGCACCAGCACACCTATGTCTCTAGAGAAAGGGCTTTTCTGGAGAAGATGGCACTAGATGCCCTTGTAAAAGGACAAGAAGTTCTGTGCAATGAGATGCACAGCCATTGCATTGCCTTGGCCTTAGCTGCAGGGGTTTGCCTTTAAAAAGGGGCTGAGGGGAATTCTGAACCTCTTGAAAGACAGCGCTAGGTCTTCATTCCCACTCTTCATTTCTAAACCCCTACACCTCTTATTTTTTTATTTCCTGGGCTATAACTATAAGCTGCCCGAATTGCTGGTTTTCAATCTGCTTCCCACTGGTCCCGTCGCAAAATCTGATAGACTAAATACCCTTTTCTCTGTAGAGCTGGTGCTGGGTTGAAAGTGGTGAAGGCTGAAGTCCTGCCTCGGTGTTTTGAGGTGGTGTTCCTCAGGTGACAGCGCTGCAAGCTTTCCAAACCATATTGCCGCGGGAGTCACATTTGGGATCTGCTCCTTGTGGCATTTTTGTGGTGACACTCTCCAGCCAGTTCATCATCTGAAGGGAGAGAAACTGGACTCTCTTGTCTAAGAGCAGAAGGCTTTGCTGGAACTGAAGACCAGATAATGTACTGACAGGCTCACGTCCCTGTACAGGACCTGACTTTGCTGTCTTTCAGAGAACATTTAAGGTAAGTTTAATGGACAGATTTCTCTATTAGTAGCTGGACTGGTACTGCCAGTTCTTTGAATCATAAACCAGGTGCAGTAATTACTGTCACGCTGCTCTGTGTTGATTTTCTACCAAAGAGTATAAGACTCTTCTTGCCATTCCTACTTCCATCCCATCCATCTCTGATCAGATCAACGTGGCTGACTTTGCTTCTTTTCTGGGGTAAAAGCACATATCTTTGTAGATAGCTCAGATGCCATCTGTCAGAGGTAAACGAGGATGCCCACCTTTACATTTGCGAATGAAATAGTATTCAGGATGTTGGAGAGATGTGTGATGTTAGGGGGTAATGAAGTGAGGAGACTGCTACTGTGCCTCCATATATTAAGGTAATCGTGGCTGAAACAGGGGGGAGCAAAGCAGATCTAGGCTGAACAAATAAGTTCTCATATGTCAGCATCATGAGATGCAGCAGCTCCTATGCATCTCCACATGTCTGCCTGTTACAGGAACATGAAAATGTGTGCATGGCCACATAAACAAGCACAAACACTGTGACACAGCAAAAAGTGCCTGCAAGAAGAGAGAGCTAAAAAAGACTGATGGAATGATAGCAGCATCCAAACTTCCTGCCAGGGTGTGCTGTGGGTGGCAGGATAAATCTATTTCTTCCCCTCTAGGAACAGCTGCCTGCTGGAGAGAACCAGGCAGTGTACTAGCTTAGCATTGCAGTTTATTAGAAGAGTTTCTTAATAAACGGGTCAGAGCGATAGAAGAGCCATTCCAGTGCTGAAAGCTGAGGAGCTGCTGTTCCTTGTTCATGGAGACTTGGTGGAAGAGGAAGCAGCTAAGAGACAGACTTTAGCCATGGGAGGGAAAAGGATAGGAAGCTGCATTCCAGTTGGTCCACAAGGAACATTTGTTGCTTGCAGCTTAAGGGATTTATTCCTTACTTAATGTGTTACAGCCTCAGGGAAGGTGGGAAGGATCACTCTGCTGCTTATCTGCCAGTGTATCTCTAAACTGGTGCTTGTTAGTATGGAGAAGCTGATAGCATCCCTCTGGTACACTCAGACTAGAGCTAGCAGTTGCTTGGAGTCTGTTCTCAGCCAAACCTTGTCTCCTCAGTGCTCACTGTTGCTCGGAGTCCTGTGTTTTCTGACTTAAAAACTTTGGGCTACCTTGGCCATAATGAAGATGTCCTCGCTTGGGCTGAAGTCTGTTACCTCTCTGAGCAGCAGGTCTCTCTTGAAGGCCTTGACATGCTGCCTAATGTCTGGCTACACATAATGATCTACAGCATGATGAAACAAACGTCTGACTGCAAAAAAGGTGGGTGTTTGCTTTACTCGTAGAAGTCCCCACCCGTCTGGGGAAAGTCTAATGACATCAAAAGGGTTGGAGGACTGAATCACTGTCAGAGGCCTCCCTGTGCTCCAGTCCTACAAGGCAGCTCAGCAGAGCCCAGAGTTAGGAAAGAACCTCATAAGGGTTAAAAACATCCATCAGTGAGCACTGGCCCATGGCTGAGGCCAAGTCAGGCTCCAACAGTTGCTCTCACAGTCATCTTATTGCAGTGGAGTGGGTCAGGCATATCTCAGGCAAAGGTCTCCCACCCCAAAAGGCATATGCGAAAAGAGAAACCCTATGCAAAACATTGGTGCATCCAGCTTTCCTCAGTTTCCTGGTTCTTAGGAGTGTTTCTGGATCATTTCAATTCTTAAAAATTAAAATACTAAAGTAATACCAAAACAGTCATCAAGCATTCCCTGCACGAGAATATCTTTTAGTAAATAAAAATCTTGGTAACTTTAGGTATCCCTTTTTATTTACTGCATATGTGGTTTCCAGCAAATAAAAGTTCAGATGTGTTTTCAAGACAAAAAAGAGGTAGAAAAATATCGACAAAAATGTCATGGGCTCCTGACGAAGAAGAAATGGGTCTATTTCAGACCCTGTAAAAATGGATGGAGACTTGAAATGTCATTCAAGATGGGTTTATGTGCCCAAAAGCTTTCCTCAGTTTTTTCTTTCCCTCCAGCTATAATGATCGGTCTTTTAAAAGATATTAGCCTTATTGACATCCTTAGATGATCACAGCACAACCACCTTGCTGCCACAATCTCTAAATTCCAGCCTTCCTCCCCCTGCTCTCCCTCCTCCTCTGTGCACTGTGCCTGAGGATGCTCAGTCCTGACTCTGACCTCTGTTTGGGTAAATGCTGTCCCTGGTGTAGGGCAAGTCGCTGTGGTGCTGCTCTCAGAATGCCCTGTGCAGGCAGACTTGGTGGCTTCCTTACGCTGTGCTAACATTTCTGGTGATCCTCATAGTAAAACTTGGCAGATAACAGGGTTTTATACAAAGAGATGCACATTTCTGTGTAATTTTCTCCCTTTTGTTACTAATCATATCACTGCAAAACATAGTTTACAGCATTATAAATAGGATCTGTTGCTGGAGGGGATTGTACAGCTTCTGTCAACTTTTCAGCGCCCAAATGTGAAACAGAAGCAATTAAATTCCGAGGGGAAAAAAGTTACAGCGTGGAACACATCAGAAATCAGGTCATGAATTCACACAGATGGGAAAGCCAGGAAGCAGAGGGAAAGCAGGATTTTGATTGACTCACCGTCAACAGTAAATGAGCCATTGGCGGTTTACTGTCAATTTTTTGCCTTTTAATCTTCAAGTTCCAGAGGTGATGGCACCCTCCTCAACCCACTGCTTGGGGGAGGGGAAGGAGAGGGAAGTGGGGCAGGAAAAGCCATGGCCAGAGTTCAGGTGAGAGCAGGGTCAGCATCACAGAGGGAGGAAGGCAGGTTTTTTTGTTCTCTAAATCTAATAAGCAGAGCTAAAATTAAACAATATCCAGGCGATACATTCATGAGCATTAAAAATATGCCACCCGAAAGGCATCCTGAGGTCTCCGCAGATTAAATAATAATAGTTTTGTGTTAGTAACTAGAGGTATTGGCCAGCTCCAAACCCCACAGTGGGAACTGCCATACAAACATAACTGAGTGCAATGCTTGCTCTGGGGAGGCAGGAAGGAGCAGACACCTCCCAGCTGAAGGCAAGAGCTTCTGTTTGCTCTTATAAAGCATCTGCTGAATTGCTTGTGAGGAAGGGGATGCAGTGCTCAAATCACTCCTCTCCTGTGTCAGCCCAGTGTCCTCCAGTGCAAAACCAGCTGCAAGCTGGCAGCGCACAGCAGGGCACTGCACAGGAGCTGCTTGCTAAGGCTGTGCCCAAAGGCTGTCCCAGACTCAATGGGATTTTGCAAACCATGTGTGTTTTTAGCATGTAGCAACTCAGTATAGACCTCCTTTTCGAGCAGCAGTGCAGAGCTTCTGAGAATGAAGCAATCAGTTATAAAAGTAACCTTGCAGCTAAGCTTCAAGGGGGGAGTTCTACACGCCAGCAAATTTTTGCTGTTTATTCATTCTAGACATACTTACAGACTAATTCTCCTCTTACTCTGATTTTATATCAATTACTCACCATTGATTGAGTGGAGTTAATTTAAATTTACAGCAGTGTAAGTGAGGAAAAGCTGCTCATAATCAGCAGCAAGTTCATTTTGCCACCTTTACTCACCATGAATAGTACCTCACTCATTGAATAATCCTATAAATTCCTCTCGGGGTTTCTTGCAGAATAGGATATGTGATCTGAGTAAGGATGGCAAACACTTTTCATACTTTTCAAATCAATTACTCCAGCAGACTGGACTTGGTGATACAGCACCAGATTCTATGTGTACACCCAAGATTTATAGAGAAAAACGACCTGGTAATACTGTGTGTCCTGTAAAAAAGGAGCAAGGCCATGCCACGATTTAAACCCTTGAGTCAGAGCTGACACAAAGAATTCAAACTTAATCTGAGAGCCTCAGATGTTCAGCTATGCATTCTTCATAATATTCTTATGTGCAGATTTTAATGGCATTTCCTGCCTACTGCATGGCTTGGAGTTTGGGAGAGGTGTGATGTAAGAAAGGAGAAAAAACATTATCACAGCACTATTTGGGCAGACACCATTGGAACACTCTTTTCCATGAGAGACCATCCATTCACATTGTGTATTTTCATGCGCTTCGGAAGTGATTACTTGATTTCCTCTTACTGTTAGAAAAAGAAAATGAAATGGTATTAGAGCAGGGTAATACTTGCTAAATTTTTAACTAAGAAACCACATTCACAATGGCAGCCCTTATGCAGCCTATGCTTGTTGCAATGCTATGCTGAGATGGTAATAGCAGGGCAGCAAAGTCTTTGGATACAGCAAATGAGAACAAACCCAAATGCAGCAGCCACAGATGGAGAAGTGAAAGACAAGAATTGCCTACCTCTGTAGAGCCTCAGGTAGGCAGGGACTGCCAGCAAGAGATGCCCTCAGCTCCACTGCCAACCCTTAAATGAGGTCTGGGAAGGGGTGAATCCTGCCTCCACCCCTTCCAGTTATTCAGCTGCACTGCTTGCACCTGAGCTCTCCTGGGTTGGCCCTGCCTTCCCACCTGCTCCATCACTGTTTCAGACCATGACTGAGCATCTCCACAAGGGATTTCCCTGAATGAGACCAGCTTCATTAAGGGCTGATGAACTCAGAATTCCTCAGTAGTGGATCAGTTTTACATTTCCTATGTTAAATCAAAGCTTAGAAACTTAAGAATTAAGTTATATGTTTTTGTTTTTACCAGAACAATTTTGTTATCACTCAGGAGACATAGAGAAATGTATAAAATAATTAACCACACTTATTAATCATTTGAGAATGATTTATCTTGAAGACAAACACTCAGTAAGCAGAAATTATATTAAATTCTTAATCAAACAAAATAGAAGCTTAGAACAAAAGCCCTTTTATAGGGTTATCTGATGTGATCTACAGTAGGAGATAGGATCTGTGCCTCTGCAGAGGATTGTGTATTCTTTCTGTTGAGCCAGCCATTTTGCCAGGGGATAGGCCTAAAACTGTATGTTTTTCTTGCTTTGCCAATCCAAAGGAACAGGAAAGGATGCAGAGATCAGGAAGCAGCAGAGCTGATGTCAAGAACAAGCTCAAGAGGCATGGATTGATTTCCTTCAGTTTAAGTCCTCGGCCCTACAGCAGGATCTGTTATCACTGTGATACAGGGTGGATATGTGTCCATGCACTCAGGTACGTTGCCAATTCTACTATCATGATTCAGACCCTATTGTTACTGAAGAGGTGGAGAGGGAATCTCCCCCAGTGTAGGTGGAAGGGCGGCAGCTGTACGTGGTGCAGACACAGCCCTGGTGATGGCTGAGACCAGAGGTCAGGATTGCACAGCCTGTGCCTGGCTCTGCACGTTGCGTGACAAATGGAAATTGCTTGTCTCTACCTGACTGCATGTGTTTCCACTTGATGGGTTTTGTATTTACGTGTCTACATTGGAGGAATGTGCAAGTATGGAAGCGCAGAAATTTTCAGGACCTGTAAGCAACCTGGCTTCTTTGATTTCTTCTTTTAAAAATAGTTCTGTGATTCTTTTCTAACAGGAAAAAAAAAAAAAAAAAAAAAAAAAAAAAGCATTCTTTCAGCAAAATGAATAAGAGACACAAAGATGTTTTGATATCTGAGATGACTCCATATCAGTGAAGCCATCTCATGAGTCTCATGGTGATACTGCTGGCCACACACACTTGGCAATGAGCAGCTGAGCCAACCTTAGTTCTATATCAAGCCCAGGGAATGGTAGGGCAATTTTAGTGTGTGCAGGGCAAAGCAGGTGTTCTGTGGCATGGACAAGGCAGCAGATGTGACCAATAGGTGCATCCATAGATGTTTGTGTGGTTTGTGGTGGGCAAATCAGGAAAATGCAAATAGGAACTTGTTTACATTTGCTATTGATCTGTTAGATTATTTATTTGACCTTCTGCTTCAATTCATTGCCACTTACAGTCCTGCCTACTTAGACTGTAAACCTTTCAGGAAAAGGATTATTCCTAGCCTGGAGGCTTCTTGATATTGCGTGAATCCCCAGGTGATTCTGTGATAATAATAACAGTCAAGAAGACAGGAAAAAAAAGGTTTTAAATGCACTGTGGTAAATGCTTGCAAGGGAAGATTCATGGAAACACCAGAAGAAATGGGGTAACCTTGATATGGATACGTCTAAACTAGTAACTAAAAGAGTTGGAGAGAAAGACTGGGGAAGGACCATATAACCAACAGGCAGACAACTGAACTATATTTAAGATGGTCGTTTTTAAAAGGAAGCTTATGGAAGGGAATTTTGCTCTAGTTACAGGCAAAACAGTGGGAACTAGACTCAAAGGGCCAAATAACTCCCATCTCTGGTCTGGTGTCCAGCATACACAGGGAAAGGACACAAAGTCAGCAGCCTGTGTGATAAGAGCATCCCAAGTTCTTGCATCCCCAGGTCTTGCCATTGCTTTCCCCAGAGATGCTCAGAGCTGCTCTGAATTCCCTGCTGAGACCCTGACCTCTTGTCCTGCAGATTACACAGCTGGTTGGCTAAAACCTCTCTGGCACAGACAGCGTTCCCAAGGAATACACATGGATCTCTGCTCAGGAGCAGAGGGAGGCAGAGAGGTACAGAGAGCCCTTGGAGGCTTTCATCTGCCTTGTCAGCGAGTCTGGCTATTTCTCCCTGGCTGCAGAAGCCAGCTATGATTTAAAGTGAGTTATCAGCTTGCCTCTAATCATATTTCAGTAGTTTGCTACTGTTAATAGCTTCCAATATAGCTGATATCCAGAGGAATTCTGGACCCAGTCCTGACTGTGATACTGCTCAGGGTAACAACTCCATGCAGACAATTGCTGTTATACAGACATTTCCAAAACTGCAAGGGAAGCTCCATAACTCAGCAAACACCAAATGCAAAGTTAGCAAACACAAACCTGAGTCTTCTCTTGGGTATCCAGTGCCATCTTTAAACCCAACCTTTACAAAGCAGCAATGTTTGAGGTGGTGCACAGAATAGGTGGAGCTTTATGAACAAACAGCTAGTCAGTATTTTATTTCCTTCTCATTGTTTGGCATATGGCTGCAGGCTTTGCTTGCTGGACACAATTCAAACCATACTCTGGAGAGAAGATCATTAATTTTGTCAGAGTGGGTTTTTTGGGGGGGTCATAGCAGCAAGCTGCCAACTAACTTAGTTGCACAGCATCTCAGGTTGGTGCGGGCAGATGATGGGTTTGGGTTTCTGTTTGGGAGGCAGGGATGTTACAGTAGGGAATTTCCTAGTTTTGTGCTGCTCAATTTAAATCCCCTATGTCTAATTTTTAGGTCCGACTTAGCGTTATGAAGCATCTCTCATTTTAACCATTTATTTTATCCATTAGTTTTGGTTGGAGTCAGGGACCGAGAACACAGGGCCAACCCAATGGGTGGGTGATCTCTCCTGGTGCTTGGTTTAATCATTTTGCTTAGTACTGGGAAAATCCATCCCTCTAGACATTCAGGCATGGATTGTAGACATGAAATGTAGACATTCAGCAACATCAGCCTTGAGACCTTCCTCTTCTTTCTTTGCAGTTCCTGGTATTTGCTGTACCTCTTCATCCCTGCAATAGACAAGTAGAGATCCTATGGAAAACATCCACTCTCAGTCAAACATCTTGCTCTTCTGAAGCATAGGTCTGCCATGTGCAATGTGTGAATCAGGCTTCTGCCTGCAAATAGTATGTGATAGAACAGGAAGGGACCAGATTGCTAGAAATATGTGCAAAGGAGCTGGATTTGCTAGGTCTTCATGTTACATTTGCACCTGCTATTTCCTGCCTTCTAAATACATGACATTTCAGTATCAGCAATTTCTTCAGGGCTTTGCTTCTCTTATGTATGCTTGTGCACGTATATGTGCATAAATTCATTGGGGGTTTTTTTTGTTGGTTTTTTTTGTTGGTTTTTTTTTTGTTTTTTTGTGGTTTTTTGTTTGTTTGTTTGTTTGTTTGTTTTTGTAAAAGCAAACTGAAACTTCAGAAATTCCATCGTGTGAGTTGAGCTTCATTCCTAGGTGATTCATTGGTTACATGGGAACATTTATCCAGACTGTATAGACTTCTACCATCCGGGCTGTGGGAGTACCTGATAGCAGGAGTGCGTGGTTATCTTCCTTGTAGGTCAGCTGAAGGTCCACGCTGAAGGACAAGGCACTTGCAGGCACGTAAGCTGAAGAACAGAATGCAGAGTCCACGGAAACTTGCCGCCCATCAACGATAAGAAAGAAGAATGGACTCCTGTTGTAGAAGATGGGAGAGTGAAACAGATGCCTTGGCTCAACAAAACACCAGTACGAGCTGGTTTGGACTACCCCCCACTAAAAGGTTGGAAGTTCACAGCGGGGTAGACTACTAGCCTTCATCCAATGACCACCGGAGGCCCCCACCCCATTTTTAGGACGCATGTTCAAGAGAGTCGGACAATATGTTAATAATTTCTCAGAATTCCAGGCCATTTCTGTGAAACGTAATGAATATGTAAATGTTCTGTCTGTAAATATGTACCTAGAGCTTTTCTTGGAGTGCGAGTCCTCTTGGAGGAGGAGATATCCCCCTCGCATCTGGCGCCATGATGAGCATAGCTGCTTTATAAGCTTACGTGGGTTAT